>NW_008246054.1:3294057-3295463 GCF_000691975.1 Corvus brachyrhynchos
AGGAATGCATTGAGCAGCTTTTGGAGGATGCGTGTTGGAGCCCAGCGCTCCGTATGTCCCCTGTCACCGCCTTTGGGATGCACGGCCGCCATCCCACACGGCACAGCTCATCCTGCCTGGAGCTGAGCACACCCAGCCCCGCTCCTGCCCCTCTGAGGCATTTTAGCCCCAAATCGCCACTGCAATCCCAGCTGCTCTGCCTGTTAATGCCCAGGACTGCAGCGAGGCACGGGTGGGAATTTGTGCCTGAGGAAAACCTGCAGTTCATCAACTCTGCCCTAATCCTGCTGCAACAGGGAATAACTCAGGCTATTCCAACAAAACATGGGAAGAAATGCCGGTGGAACACCTGAAATTAAGGAACACACACCCTGCAGGGAGCTGTGAATGCAGCACAGGGGACAGGGTTGGGTTCCTGCAGTCCTGACATCGGGAGCTCCAGCACCGGCACCTCGGGAATCTCGGAGCGAGGGTCCAAATTCCCTTTTCCCTGCTGGTCAGACCTGTTAAATAACAACCCCTTTGCCTCCGTGGCCTCTCTGTTCATTGCTTCCAGGTACTGTGGGGTCAGCTCAGGCCAAGCAAGTGGTGCTGGTTAAGAACTGGCACCGTCTGGGCCGTCGGAGCGAGGGAGAGCCAGACCCCATTCCCGGTGGGAATGTGCCTGTCTGAGTCAGGGATGGGACCTGCTCACCCTGCCCTGCTCCAGGAAGCCTCAACACAGAGTTATTCCTCTTTCTTCTCTTATTCTATTCCTTTTTCTTTGTGCACTTCATGCCGAGGTTCCCTGGAGTGCTGGGAATGTCCAGACCCAGCAAAACAACCGGGTTTGTGTCTCTCCCAAATCCATCCCACGGGATGGATCTGTGCTGGGGAGAGGGGTCCCCCACCAGCCAGCCAGGTTTGCATCCCAAATCCTGGGGAGAATTTGGACCTGGGGATTTGGGCTCTATGATCTCAGATGTCTTTTCCAACATTAATGATTCTATGATGTCGCTTCCTGTTATTAAACAAGAGCCTCATGTCGAGAAATCCCGGATAAAGTCACAGAGATGCTTATCCAGGCAGAGAGATAAAAGTCCCTTCCACACTTACAACTCCTGGAGTTATCTGGGGCTGCTGCAGAGCTCGAAACAACTTCAAATAGATGGAATTACAGTCGCCTTTACGAGTTATTTTTCTGTTCCTTTGCTGCAGAAATAAATCCCTTTGTTCTGTCAGATAAAAATGTGCCAGAAGAAGCAGTCCTTGATACGAGCTCCACGGCTGATTATTCCTTAAAATAAACAAAAAAGAGATGTTAGGAAAATAAGTGGAGTTTTCTAAGGATAAATCTGAACCTCACGTGCATTTCAGGCGGCAGCTGGGGGTCGTGTCCCTGTAGGGCACAGTCTGTGCTCGGAGTG
>NW_008246054.1:3295479-3300931 GCF_000691975.1 Corvus brachyrhynchos
GCAGGAATGGGGTGGGATCGCTGACCCCCAGGACTGGGTTTGGGCTCTGATTTCCCAATCAAGGGTGGATTAATCCTGACCCAGTGCCCAGAGCACAGCACTGGGAATAGGTCGGGCTGTCTGCAGGAGCCTTTTGGCTGACGTGGCCAAAGGTCAGAGGTTGTGACATTAAAGCTGCCAGGAATTCTCTGTCAGGGACTTCTTTTAGTTCTTTCATTATTTCTCATCCCAAAGCAAAAATTCTGGCAGAAAACTGTGTCCTGTTCTTCTGCTCTCTTTCTCCTTTATTTTTTCACCTCATCGCTGCGACAAAGAGCTCTTTCCACCAGCAAAAGAACAACGGAAAAATGATGGTGAGAGAATAATGAAGGAAATTGGGTTTATCCCCAGTGCCTTGTTGGATCTGTGGCAGCAATTAAGGCAGTAATTCCCAAGGAACCTGTGGCATTGCGTGCCTGACTTTCCAAGGAATTTGAGTGCCAAATTCCTTTGAATTCCTGAGAAACGCACAGCCCAGGTGCCTGTGGAACAAGGAGCAACCCTGAGCTTTTCCCAGCTCTCCTGCCTTTCACGACAGCTCAAGGGTTAAGGGAGTCTTTAACTTCTCTCAGCCGGATTGAGCCTCAATTTTCCATTTCATCTCCATCCCCAGAACTCCTATTGATGGCAATATCCTGTTCGGGCCTTTTCCTTCCTTTTGATGTTTGATTTTCTCCTGCTGGCTGTGTGCTTGTACACGGAGGCTGATCAGAGGAGCTGACATTTATTTGAACAAGGGACGAGAGGGAATGGGATGTTTTGTCTCACTCAACGTGCCCCGCTCGGGGAGAGGAGGGAGCTGTCACCAGATTCCAGCGTGTCACAGATGGAATACGCAGTTCCTTGGCTGTCAATTGCAGGGAACGGATCCTGCCTGGGCTGCTGAGGGAGTGAAAGGCTGGGTGAAGCCAGCCTGAGGTGTGGGGAGGGCAGGGAGCTGGGGTGGGATGCCGGCCACGTTCCCATCCAGTGGCAATTCCCGGGCACTGAACACACTGTGGCCAGCTGGGGCTGCTCCCGTGGCAGGGCGGTGACAGCTGCAGACTGCCACGTTTCTTGGCTGCTCCTGAAATCCTCCTTCCCTCAAAACACTGTCATGGGCACTCCACATCCAGGCTGAGACTCGCAGCTGCTTCTGCTCCAAACGTTGTTTTGATGCCCCTTGGACGAGGATGAGAAGTTGCGTTTGCTACGTGCTCTCCCTACAGAGCACTCCTGATAAATAATGCCCCTTTCCCGTGGCATAGGCACAATAAAAAAAAAACTCACAAAATCAGTATTGGTGTTGGAGCACCTGAACATCACGAGCTGCATCCAGGCAGAAAAAATTGGCTGTGAAAATCTCCCCTAAATTTTTTCATATTTCTCAATACAGCGTTTGGAATTCAAAATCTGTGTCCAGATTTCCTTTGGCAGCGACTTCTCCAACTTAGGATGGGCTGACACAACTGGGGAGTGAAGGCATGGATTGATGTCTGAGACAATTTGGCCTCTGCTCAGAATCCACAAGTTCAAGCCTTGTCTTAGCAAATAATTCCCGCTGCTGAGGCTGCCCAGACTCCTTTCCTCCAGAGGAAGGGTCAGTGTCTAGGAAAGGGCAATTCCAGGCCCACACAGGGCTGGGCAGGAGCTCCAGCACCCACTGGGTGTTGGGTTTGTTGCTGGAGGAGCCAACCCCACCTTCCCTGAGCTCTGAGTGATTTAACAACGAGCAACGTCTCTGGTTTTTGGGAATAACTCCGACCACAGGGAGCACGGTGGTTTTTCCGTGCCCTGCACCTCACCAGGAAAAAATGCAAACCCCACCAAGAACAACTGAAGTCTGCACTTTTCCCAGCCCCCAGAGCGTTTTGCCCAGTGGCTGGAATGCTTCTGATGTGGCATTTCCTACCATCCTGCCGGGCTGGGAGCTGCAGGAGCACGGCTCAGGAGCAGGGATGGTGGCACTGGGAAGGCTCAATCCGTGAGGGAATTCCCCATCCAGTGCTTCACAGATGGGATATTGTCCACGGGACAGGAGTAGGGAGACACAACCACAGCCCTGGAGGACAGATCTGTCACCTTCAGGCAGCCACTGCTTGTTTTTATAATATTTTTGTAAATTACCAGGCTCATCACTCAATTCTAAACCTTTTCCTTGCTAAGCTCACACCCTACAATCAATAAGTCAGCACATCTACAGGGATTTGGGATTCCCCAGTGGGAAACAGGGCAGATAAATAATAATTAGATCACTGTGAGAGCAGATTCTTGTCTCTTGATCAGCACAGAATACTCTGTCACAACAGACATGAAGGAAACGATGATAATAATGATAATAATAATATTAATAACAATTTGTAAGATAATAAATTGCCATGCAAACCTGCCAGCCAGCAGGAAAGCTTTTCCCTGGCCTCTCTCCACATTATAGGGTTTAATTAATACAATCTATGGACAAACATGTATTTTATTTCCAGAATGGGAGTTGTAATTTCCTGAGGCTTGGAAACCCAGATGGTTTTGAGTTTAGAATATATCAGGATTTGTTTTTAAAGAGTATTTCGGCAAAGGTTGGACAGGGAGGGGGCGAAGGGGTGTCTTTTATTTAGTTCAAAGTTTAATTTGTGTGCCTTCAGCTGAAGTTCAGAGCTTCCAATGGGAGCAGGAATAGGGAAGGGCTCAAATATGCAGACAGCCACAGGACAATAGCTGTGGGAAGCCTTGTCTGCCTTTGAAATGAGTTGTCATCCAAGGGACTGGGATGGTCCCGGGCTAGGAGTAGCCTGGGATGCTGACAGGGGAAGGGAGCAGGGATGGTGGCCTTGGAAAGCCAGACACAGCTCCCAAAATAACCCTGGCCTTGTGGCACTGCCGTGGTGTGGCACTGGGAGGGTCCCCGAGCTGGCTTTGAATGATACCCTTGAGGTGAAAGTTAGAGGGTGCCTGGGGTTACTCATCCCCAGGCAGAATAAAGATCCATTTCTTCTTTTTCCTTCTTTTTCCCGGGGTTTCTCTGCCTTGGAAGGGCTGGAATTGTGACTCACATCTCAAGCACATCAAACCCTTCTCCACGGGCCTGTGGATGGAGGAATCATTAAGGACTTGAAGACATCTCAGGCACAAAAGTCAGCGCACACGGAGTCATTCCATGTTCCTGAGCTCTGGATGGAAACCATGGCGCTGTCTCTCTACCCCTCCTTCCCAGGCACTTTTGGAAAGCTTGGGATTCTCATTAAGGTTTTGCAGTCCCACCACCTCCACAGAGCCCGGGAAGCTTTATTCCAGATGTGCAATGCCAGCCTCTTCCTGGTGCTGCTTCCACACTCACGGGATGGAGCATTTCTCAAAAAGGAAGAGCCACTAAGGCCAAGTGAACAGAGGAGTTGGAAAAGCACAGAATTCCTCATTTTCCTTCTTATCCTGTTATTTTTTTAATGCCACTGGTCATGAGAACAATTGCAAATCCGCTCCTCTACCAGGCCCAAAAAGCTCTGATTGTCTCCTTCTAACCCTTTTAGCAATTAATATAAAATTAATTCCATCTCAGTGAGTGTCTCACTTCATTTTCCTTCGTTTGGCTCACCCGATCAGGGAGTCACCATTCAAAAAACTGCTTTTTGCAGTGCTGAGCAACCCCCAGCAGCCCCTGCCTGGCAGACTCAGGCTCTTCTGCAGGAGAAATCGATTGTGGCAGAAGCAATTTTGTACCCAAACACTCCAGACCCTGCTTTTCTCTACATCCACTCACACGCCGCTCTTCATTCTTCGTGGAGTCCAAAGAGTTTCAGCAAGATTAACCCTGGAGATCGACAGCGTGGTTGAGAGGCGAATAATTGTGGAGTTTGTAACCAAACCCAGGGCTGAGAGCTGCAGAACCTCTCTCAAGGATTGTCAGGGGATGGAAACTCCAGCCTCAACTCGGGGTCTGCTCAACAGCTTTAAATAATGGGCCAATTAAGTGACTTGATTCCCCAGTCACGGAGAGAATTGCACTGGAGATGTGGCCTCAAAGTGTCCCCAGATCAGGGGTTTTGTGCTGTCACAGCCACCTGGGGCACAGCTGATTGGGACGCTGATGTTTTCCACAGTCAGAGTAAATTGCTCTTAGGCTGAGCCTAAAAAAACAGGTCCTGCCAGCAGCAGCTCAAGGCCAGGCTTCAAACTGGGCTTATCCTTAGGATGGCTGGGATTGGGACAAGCTGAGCTCCAAGCAGAAAGGCTCAGCTGCCACATGGAGATCCCCGGGGCATCATTCCTGTGTGACAGCCTTTCCCTTCAGAGGGTTTGGTGGATGCTGGGGAAAAAACTCCACAGGCAGCTGGAAGTTCTGGGCTGGGGGAATTTTAAGCTGCACAAGTGGTCTGAAAGTTAGAAGGGTCTTCTCTGTGGGCACAGCAACAGTCAGCCTTCAAAAGTCAGGAGATGGCTCAGAAGATCCCATTTAATATCAGTGTTGTCCCACCTTGAAAAGCTTCCAGCTCCCAGGTCCAGCTCTTCCATGATTCCATGATTAAATTCCACCTCCACAGGTCTCATTTGCTCTGGGAGCCACTGAGGGCCACCAGGAAAGCACCTGGATATCCCAAGACTGCTGATAAATGGAGGAGTGACCACGAGAACTCCATCCATCAGAATCAACTGATCAGATTTTTGGGAAGTGAAGTCAATCCCTCCATACCTTGGTCCTCTAAATTGGGACCTAAAAATAGAGGAGGCTGTCGCTGTCTAGACGGATTTTAATCAAGAGCTCATTCTCCTCCCTCCTGCTACTTAGCATGGAAGTGCCGTAGCTGGAATCATCTCCCAAATGCAGAGACCTCACGAATTGCAGGGAGGAGGCACCACCATGTCATTATCCTGCTCCAAAGAGCCTGGATAAAAATACCCCACATATCCATGCAGGCTGCAGTGGCCAGAGGGGCAGCAGCCAGCAGCTCGAAGGGATTTTAATTTGGGATAAGCAGTCAGCTGGAATAGTGTGGGTTTCAATCTCTATTTTATATTCCATTAAGGAATCCTGGTTGAGGTTTCAGCTCCCATCTTCTGGTCTGGGAAATCATCTCAAAGTCCATTGGATGGGGTGGGACATTCCAGGTGAAGGAGGTGATGTGTTCATCTGGAGCATTTTGGAATGGGAATGAGCAGCAGCCACAAAACCACATGGAAAACATTGCCCAGAGGATTTGTGGCTGCCCCATCCCTGGAATTGTCCACGGCCAGGTCGGAGCAGCCCGGGCCAGTGGAAGGTGTCTCTGCCCAGGGTGGGACTGGATGAGCTTTAAGGTTCTTCCCAACCCAAACCACTCTGTGATTCCGTGATTCCACGATTCCAGAGGTGATTTTGGGGGCTGTTGTGTGCGTGTCCATGCCCTGAGGTTGTTCCCTGCTCCCTCCCAGTGCCAGAGGGAAGGAGGATGGCAAACAGCTCCAT
>NW_008246054.1:3300941-3308521 GCF_000691975.1 Corvus brachyrhynchos
GCTCCTCTTTCCAGCCGATGTCATCTTCCTTCTCCTCATGTTTGGCTCGGGAGCCTCAGACCATGAGCTCATTTGGCTGCTGGGAGCAGAGGCAGAAGCCAAAGAGAAAAAGGGGAAAAAAAGGAAAAAAATACAGAGCAAACAAGCTCCCTGTTTTCCAAGGCTGGGGTGGCACTGGCTCCTCTTTCCATGCTGTCCCTTGGCACCACAATCCTGTATTTTGTGGGATTGCTCCCTGCTCCAAGTTTTCTGTTTGTGGCTCACCTCGCTCAGGACACTTTTCGTGTGGTCCTGGTCCCCTCCAGAGGACACCAAGCTCAGGAATGGGAATATTGCAGCTCTGGGAGGCCTCTCCTGCCTCCATTCTCCAGAGGGATGTGGCATCCTGGTGAGGTGGGAGAGCCTGGGACAATGCTCTCCCCTGGCACCTCTTCCAGGATGTGTTTAAAGTGGCCATAAAAGCCCCTCTCCAGCCCTTCTTCCACTGCTTTTTCCACCCACCTCATATCCAGGAGCTTCTGCCAAGTGCTCCAACCCCCCAAAAATCCCATGGTAAGGGAGAAGCTCCTGGGAAAATAATGCTGAAATAGCAGAGCCCAGGAAAAACCATTTTTTAAAATGATTTTTTTGGGTGTGATTTTTATTTTATAAGCCCAAAGCATTTCTATGGACATAGTGAAAAAATATTTTCACCTTTCAGCATCAATCCCAGCTCCAGCTTTTCATTCCAAATGAAACAGGGGGATGGAGGAATCTCCCAGGCCAGGAGAACGTGACTCTTTTCTGCTCCTTCTCCCAAAACCTGCTCAACACCACAACATAAAGTCAATTTTCCGACAGACAAACATCGGAAAAGGCCAAATATGGAAAGCAATTGTGAGGGATGGCTCGAAGGTGTGTGTGTATAGATTTTGAAGCACTGATAAGGGAGGGTTTTGGCCTCCCTGCAGGCCATCAGAACATGAGAACTCGCCAGATTAGGAGCACACAGGATGTTTAATTCTCTCCTGAGAGAGCTGTGCTAAAAAAACAGGGCTGAGAAAAAAGAATCAGTGATGATTCTGGTACCAGCTGTGCCAAGGGAAGCTCTTTGTGGATCCCTGGACTCATCAGTTCTCTCTCTGCTGGTTCTATGAGATGGGCAAAATATAAAATTAATGTGGGTCAGGAAAGGAAAATAATAAGAAACTCCAAAACCAGGGCTGGTTTTGTATCCTGTTCATCAGGACCATGAGGAACACACAAAAAATGTAATTTTTTTCTCTCCCCAAACCAGGGCACCTTCTGATGATGATTCTGGTACCAGCTGTGCCAAGGGAAGCTCCTGGTGGATTCCTGGACTCACCAGTGCCCTGCCAGCGTCAGTTCTCTCTCTGCTCGCTCTATGAGATGGGCAAAACACAAAATTAATGTTGGTCCGGGAAGGAAAATGATGAGACACTCCAAAACCAGGGCTGTTTTTGTACTCTGTTCACCAGGACCATGAGGAGCACACAGAAAAAATATCCTTTATTTCTCTCCCCAAAGCAGGGCACCTTCCCTCCTGTTTGCAAACCTCTCCAATGCTCCCATCTGCCCCCAGGAATCGAGCCTCTCGCCCAGAAGGGTTTCATTAACAAACAGCAGAATTCTCCTCAGTTCTGCAAAATTCAAGGGCTGTCAGTTCCCAGCACTGGGAAAACATCAGGCTTCCCATGGCTCTTTGTTGTAGGATCGTTGGAGAGCTAATGGCCATTCATGAACTCCCAGTGTTGCAACACGATCCCCTTTTTTTTTTTTTTTCCAGGATGATTTAAGAAAAAGAGGAGAAGGAAAAAAAGAAGAAAGTCTTTTAGCAGAGACATTTCAACAATTCCTTTAATGGCTGTAGAAACAGGACCAAAATCAAACAGCAATTAGCTGTAATTAGACTTCAGCCTAAAAAATCCCCCACATGTGGAACGATTTCCGTGGCAATTACTGGGGACTTCTGGGCACACTTGGCTGGCACAATTCTCCTGAGTGTGTCCTTCAGGAGGGAGCAAATTCCTTCCCCTCCTGGTTGCTGGGTTTTCCTCCTCCCTGAGGAACTTCCATCCTCAGTGATGGCTTTTGCAGTGGCTGGAGCTGAGCAACCTGAGTGGGGATGGCTGAAATGAGTGAGAAAGCCAGGGAAAAAAATTAGGAAAAAAAATTTAATTTTTGATTTAAATAAAACACTTTTTATGTGTGCTGGTGGTAACTGAAGGCTCAAGGTAGCAGAGCTGGGAGCTTTGTGTCACCTTCATGTTCACACACCAGGCTGGGGCTGAGGGATCTTGAAGGACATTTTTCCTGGGAATGCCACCTCAGGCATGATTACAACACGAATCCTCCCAGGAGCTGTGCCAAAATTCAGGATTTCCCAGCACGCAGGTGAGGCTGGGGCTGACCTGTCCTACTCGTAGAGGCAACAGCACTGGCAGGAGTGGTGACAATTCCACTTGTCCCCACAGAAATGAATTCTGGAGTCAGGTCAGGGCCTGTGCTGGGGTTGTTCTGCCTGTGGAGCCCCAGAGCAGCCTCTGGCTGATTCCTATTCCAACCAGCACCGCCGCTTAATCTTGACTTATGGAGGAAACATATGGAATGGATTGAAAAAATATTGCTGTGCTCTGTGCAGCTCCTCTCTCCCTTTCCTTGGAGCAAGGAGCAGGAATATGAAACATCTGGGATTCCTCAGCACAGCCTGACTTGCTGGGCCCAGCTCTCACCCCATGGGCCACTGCTCCGTCCACCCTGCAGGTCCCTGGGGTGTGTTTGGCTGGAATCACCCCCTCCCCAGGAACTGGGATCTGCCTTCCTGAGCCACGGGGGCTGCAGGTGGAGGAAGTCATGTCCAAGCCTTCCCAAAGCTCTCAGCTGCCAGGGCTGGCTGAGCAAAGCCCACAGGTCACAGGACCCCAGATTGGTTTGGGTTGGAAGGGACCTTAAAGCTCCTCTCATTCCAAACCCCTGCCAGGAGCAGGGACACTTCCGTTGGAAGTTCCTGCCATCCCAGGCCATCCATCCCAGGTTGGATGGTGTAAGACCTCCAGTGATATCCACTTTTCTGAAAGCCTGGCTTTAACCAGTGCAATTTTCTTTAAAAAACAACCAAACCGATTTTTTTTGTTGTGCAGTGACAACACCCCTCCCGTGGCAGGGCAGCCTGTCCCGCCAATCCCACTGCCCCATGGAACTGGATGGGATTTTGGTGCTGGGGAAGGCTTGGCTCTGCTCAGCACAGGGCTGGAGGTTCCCTGGGGCTATCAGCACCTCCACTGTGCCCTGGGAGGGGGCAGGAAATTGTTGGGTGCCCCATGCCCAGCCCAGCCACGGGGAATTCACACCTCTGGCAGCTGCTAGCAGGAGCCAGCGGGCTCTGACTTGTCCCTCAGATCATCCAGGCTGCTGGAGGAGATCAGCAGCCAAGAGTTAGATCCACCCTTTCCCCATCCTTGCCTGTCAGAGGGAAAGGAGAGCAGAATCGGGGTCATATGAGGACGCTGTGGTTTCAAACACACCGAGAACTGTGGATGCTTCGCTGAGTCTCATCCCTGCCTTGGCCCTCAGCAGCAGCTGGGGCTGTCCCAGCTGGGACAAATACTGTTGGCCCAAAGACCCTGGGCCTTGTCCTTCAGGATTTTTGTGAATCAGGGCTCAGCAGCACTGACTCAGCTCCTCAGGAACATCCAGGGTCTCACAGAACCCTCTGCCAGAGGCTCCCCTGAGCAATGGAGAAAATCCACACTCCCCGGGAGTTGTGGTGGGGAAAAAGCCTCCCTGTCTGTGCCAACAGCCCCTGGGACACCAAACCCCCTCCAGTCCCTCCCAGCAAGGTGCAGAGCTCAGCTCTATCCCCTTTCCAGCCCGGAAGATTTATGACTCCAGCAGCAAGTCTCCCATTCCCTGAACTCACTCACCAGATCTTATGTCAACTGCACATTCTTTCAGTGCCTGCTGTGTTTATTCAGTCCAGCCACTGCTTTCTTCTCCTGAAATATCTGTTTTAATCTGAGGCAAGTTCATTGCAGGTTCCTATTTCCCCACTGCTGAGCTTTAGGATAAAACCCCCACTTGACAGCTGAGTACATGACACCAATAAAGGGCTGTGCTCGGCCTGTGGAACAGCTGAGGGAGAGCAGCAGCAGAACCGAGCTAAAGATGTTCTTATTTATGTATTTGTTGGGTCTGCTCTGGTGTGGACCCTCTGTCTCTACTTTCCTGTGGCTTCAACCAAGTGTCAGTCTGGGTATGGTGAGAAAAACCAACATTTTTTAATTGTAGCTAGGATTGCTGCTGGGAAAAGGGGCTCATTTACTTCTGAGGGCTCAGCATGAGCTGCAAGACCCCTGGGATATTCCAAATGGGAAACATGTCTGTGCTGCCTCCCGAAAGGAGGAAGAACAAACTGCCAAGGCTGAAAGCACAGGCTCTTTCATGGGACCCAGAAGGTTCCTTTGTGTGGCATTGATTCTCCTGCACAGGCATTTCTCTATATTTTTCAGGCTTTTAAGTTAAGGGAGAAAAAAGAGCCCAGGCTCAGCGTTGTGGAAGGATTTTCAGTCAGCTTTGTGGGACTGCCTGAGATCCCTCCAGAGAGGTGAAACCGTGTGGTCCGTGTGCAGCAAAAGGATGGGGAAACAACCACGGAGCCTCCGAAGGACTTTGGGAGAGGTTTGGATTCCTCCTTGTGAGCTTCCAAGAGGCCCTTTATTGGGCTTTGTGGGTGTGGATGTGTGTTCACTCGGTGTCTGGGCCAGCTGAACTCAGTGGGAGTCCTTTGAAAGTCCTCTCCTCTGCCCTGAGCAGGCTCTGGACTGAGCTCGGACTGGGAATACTCGTGGGGAAGGATTTACTCGGAGGAATGTTCTGTGGAAGGAGCAGCTTTTCAGGGCCTGTTGATAGAAAGCCATTACTGAAGTCATAAATAAGAGCATTGGCACTGGCAGGGGTGAATGAAGTGAGGAGTGCATTAGGAGCAGGGGTCATCCAGAGCCAAAACCCGGGGAAGAAAGGCTTTTAACTCCCAGAAAATGCTCATATGCTCTCAATCCTCCCAGAAACTTTGATTTACATCGCCTGGGCAAGCTGCTCACAGCGTGATGTGGCAGGGGGGAGCAGAGACTGTGTAAGCACTGAGGTGCTGGGTTTTGGGTGGTTTTATTTTGCACTGAGGGGTAAATATTGAAGCTCTGCAAGATCTGGAGCAGTCAGGGAAGTCCCCACTTCAATGTGGTGACAGCACCCTGGGGATGGGGCCCTTCTCCTGCGCTGGGCTCTTCAGCTGCTCTCGCTGTTTGAGTGCTCTCCTGGCCTTCCCCTCACATCAGCTGTGCCAAACCTTGAGTGGAACCAGCTGATAAAAGCTGGAAGTGTATCAAAGATGGGATTTGAGCACAGCAATTCGGGCCTCAGCTGCAGGCCAGAACCACCATCTGCTCAACGTGTCCCAGCCTGGTCCTTCGCTGCTGGGTGAGGGCCGTGCACAGCATCCCTGAGCGTCCCAAAGGAGCCCAAAAACCTGATTTCCCCCCCACTCTGGGGAAAGATTCTGGGGTTTTATGGGTGTCAGAAAGGGGAGAAGGAACTCCCACGTTGCACAGCTCGTGGAAATAGCAGAACGTGGTCAGGGAACTGAGGGATCGGTTTCTAGGGAGGAATTAGAGCTTCCATCTACAGCTTGGCTCAGGGAGGTGGAGGAGCAGGCAGAAAAGCAGCCTGGAAGGATTCCAAGGGTGTGAGCACAGAGAACTGAGGTGGAATATGTGGAATTGGACTTGGAGGTGTGACTGGGAGTACAGGAACCAGAGGGAAGAGGGAAGGATGGTGCAGCACGAGGTGAGCGAGATCAGCCTCTGGCCCAGTCTCATATTGTTGCCATGTAAAAGCAGAAAGCAGGGATTTTTAATTTAGCTAACTGCTTCATTTATTTTGTTGAAGTGCCATTAAACATCATCATTTTTTACAGCTGGTTTTGGAACTTCCAGAACAATCACACAGAGTTTTTGTACGCCAGCCCTCTGCACAGCACCATGAATTGTGCAGTTTTAGAAGTAAATACAGATATTAAACCAGGGGATATGCAAAAATGACTGTTTTTTCCACAATAAATTGGCAAGAAAGCAGGATCCATACTCTAAAAGATTTTAGTCTCCAACATGTGTGATTGTGGAATCTCATCTATTTTTCATCTTTGGCTGCCCAAATCTCTGCTGGCGTAAAAAAGAACTCTCTGAGAACGGCTACACTTTATCTTAGCCCAGAGTTATTCCTTAAAAACCTCTGCACATTCTTACGTCATGCCCTGGGAAGCTGTCACTAATTAGGGACAGATGAATCAATCCAGATAAAATTAAATCCTGGTTCAACTTTTGCCCCAGTTTTTCCTTTCCTGCCGTTCTCAAGAGCCTGGAGTGCCTGACTTGTTCTCATGGCTTTGGTTGTGTTTTGGTGGCTGGAATTCTTTGGGAATACAGGAATGGGATGCTTTTTGTCCTATCTAAAAGAAAAGCTGTGCTTGTTTCAGCAAGGAAACCTCAGACTCAACAAGCCTCAAGGGGAGGTGAATAGAAACCAAAGCTTTACCCTGCTGCTGCTGCAAAAAAATCAATTTACATTAATCAAAAACCTCTTAAGAGACTTCCAACGTGGTTTTTCCAGACTCAAGGAGCTTTGCAGGCAGAGGATTCCCACTGGCTGGGTCGGAGTCTCTGCTGGCATCCATTTGGGGTGTCTAATCCAACATATCTCCCACTGATATCCACCAAAGCTCCTCTCTTGGAGGTTCCTTCATCAAACCAAATCACCTGTGGTCCAAGGAGCGTGTGCCTGTGGAATGACATCCAAGGGAAAACTTGGCATGTCAGCAGAAGTACATTTAGAGCTGATTTGTGGTCGGGTGTGCAAGTGGAAAATTGGCTTTGCAGTGTTGGGATGGACACCAGCAGCTTTTCCCTCAGCCAGGCTGAACCCCCAGGCTTCCTGAAATTCATTTATCGCCGTGCTCCCAACCTCTTTGGGAACAAGCTGAGGGTAATTCTGCATTCCACAAACTTTCCTCTCCCACTGCTGGGTTCAGGGAAGGCTCCAGTCATTTCCCTGAGCAGGATTTGCTCCTCCACAAATCCCTCAATCAAATACCCACAGGAACCTTCCCTTTTGGGAAGGTTGAGGAGTTCTCCTGAACACCCAGTACAGGTGACAGTCCCATGGCAAAACACTTTTTCCAGCTGGTTTCCAACCCCTTCATTTTCTAACAGGGAAAAGTGGATATTTTTCCCAGAAAAACATACATAAATCTTGTTTCTGTGGGTTTGGGTTTGTTTTTTTTTTGCTGAAACCTTTCTTTTGCTGCATCATCCCCCTTGGAGTGTTTGCAGGTTGGGACAGAGAGGTGGAGAGAAGGGTTCGGGAGGAGAACATTTCTCTATGTCCTGATGTACACGTGAGCCAAGGCTTGACTGGTGTGATATTCACAACCAGGATGACTCAAAAAATCATAAAACTGAGATATTTCCTGCTCAGCCATCATCATGGAGGCTTGGCAGGAGCTCATGGCAGCTGAAGCCTTCTTGATT
>NW_008246054.1:3308575-3308975 GCF_000691975.1 Corvus brachyrhynchos
AGCCCGCTTGGAGAGGAGGGAGAGCTCCAGCACTAAAACCAGAACCCAAACAGCAGGCAAGATGAGAAGTAGAAAGTTCCCTAAACCACCTCTGGTTCCTGCACATTTCCAACAGATCCTCTTCCCAGAGTTTAGTGGGACAGCCCCTGGTTAGGGGGACAGCACTTCGGGATGGGACTCTGGTCTTTTTGGAGGTCATTTTCCATTAAAATTTCCAGCTGAGAAAGACGTTAAATCCCCAATTTCCACCACTCTTCCCTCTGGGAAGAGGATCTGTTGGAGATGTGCAGGAGCCAGGGATGGTTTAGGGAACTTTCTACTTCTCATCTTGTCTGCAATGTGCTGTTTGGGTTTGGATTTTAGTGCTGGAGCTCTCCCTCCTCTCCAAACAGGCTCTGCT
>NW_008246054.1:3308988-3309722 GCF_000691975.1 Corvus brachyrhynchos
AAGAAGGCTTCAGCTACCACGAGCTCCAGCCAAATCTCCAAACAAATCTGTTTGAAGGTTCCTGGTCTGGGAGTGATTAATCCAAGGTGGAGGAGGGGAGAGAGAGAGAGAGAGAGAGAGAAAGGGAATCAAGATAAGGAAACCCTTCTTGCAGGGATATTGCAATTATTCCGGGTTTAATTTACGGACTCTTGGGCCTCTTTGCCGCGTGTTCATCTCGGGTTTGTCTGCGGTGAAAAAAGTGCCTTTCAACAAGGAGAAACTGAAGCTTGGGCCAGGCTGTCACAGATGTTTTCATTCTCATGATGGCCTCAAAGACCAGCAGAAAATACCCAGTCCCCAGGCACAGGGCTGCAGCCAAGAGGGAACCAGACACCATCTCCATGGGCCCAAGGCAACCAGGGACTAAACACCGTCCTGGGGACTCCTCCAGCAGGGGCTCTGGCTAGGAATTAAACGAATTTGAGTGTTTTCTAAACACCCTCCAGAACATAGCTTGGCTTCCTCGTTGGTGAGTCAAGTGAAGAGCACCAGGAGTGCTCGGGAACGCGGCCGCCACGACGGCGTTTAATTCATTCTGGGGATGCTTTTTCTGCGTGGAGAGCCTTCCATAAAAAACAGAGCAGCGCCAGGATGTGCAGGCTCCGTCCCTGCCGGGGCACTGAGCAGCTTTTCCACGGCTGGAGGGAAGGGATCCAAGCTCCAGGTTCCAGCCCTGCCAGCTGCAGGAGAGG
>NW_008246054.1:3309832-3310632 GCF_000691975.1 Corvus brachyrhynchos
TTCAGCACCGGGGCAGCTGTTCAGCCTCCTGTCTCAGATGCTCCTAATGCAGAGCTCAAATTTTCCATCCGTCCCTCCAAGCTCTGCTCCCTGTTTCGGGGTCTGACGCTCTGTCCTTGCTCCGAGCCCAGTGTCAAACGTCTGTGTTACAGAATATTGAGAAAAGCTCCAGCCAGACTTCCTCCCTCGATAATTTTCTTGGTTTGGAAGGATTTTGCTGCCGTGTATTTTGTCACCAAATCCTGGCATCCTGCTGGTGATGCCGTGGGCAGGAAGCAGATTGTTCCCAGCCAGGGACAGAGGATGAGGGGATGAACACCCTGCACTCACACGCAGCCTGGCACATTCCAGGCCTCACCAGTAGTGCCTGGAAGGTGAATTTTGGCAGAGAAAGCCAGGCTCCTGAAGAGGGAGGCTTTGGGGCCATCCCTACCACCCAGGGAGGATCTGCATGGAAAAGGAATAATTTTTTTCCCTCCATCACTCTTAAAGTGCTGGCAGCCCGCAGGGTGGTCCAGAGAGATGGGAGCGCACGGGGTTAAAAGCAGCCCTGGCTCCACTAAAACTGATTGCAAAACCCCCTTTGGCTCCAGTGAAGCAATTTTCCCACCACCCTCACCACTTCTGCCTTCCCAGAAAGGTGAAGGACACTCTGGGGAGTTCCAGTCAGAGCCGTGCAAGGAATGCAGATGGGTTATTAGGAATCTGTGCCGGTGCTCCTGCAGCAGCCTCAGTCCCCCCGCGGCCCTGCCTCGCAGCTTTGTTCTTGAGAATCCTCCGGGGAGCCCATTTAAAAAGCA
>NW_008246054.1:3310669-3332471 GCF_000691975.1 Corvus brachyrhynchos
GGAATGCTCACCAAAAAAATGACGTTCTGTCTCCTGCAAGCTGGGAAGCAGAGGGAGAAAGCAGGAGAGCGTTGAGAAAGGCAGAGACCCATCAAGTCAGGGCACAGGGATTGTTTGCTGCAGCAAAGCCAGGATCTTACCTCTGGATTTGCTGCTGGCTCTGCCCCAACACTCTCCAGAGAACTCCAGTTGTCCTATTTTTGGTTAAGGCTGCAGGCTCCCCCTGCAAACCTGGGCTCAATTATTTGGGTCCAGCAGGCTGGAAGCTGACCTGCAGGTGCACAGAAAAATGTTAATAAACCAATTGCGTCTCTCCAGCAGAGGAACAGAAACAAAACCTGAATCAGGCACCGTTCGGCTGCAAAAAAATTTGCAGAGCAGAGGTGTTTGCAGAAGCACTGGGAGTAATGTGAATGATTAAGAAATTAGAGTTGTCTTTGCTGAGACAACTTAGAAATAAATGCATAAATTAATGGGAGTTTGATGAGAAGTTTTTAATCATTTTTACAGACAGCTCTGCACTGACAGCAGCTCCCTCTCTGTTCTTCCTGCAGAAGTGACTGGCAAAAGAACTGTGTCAGTTCTGATGGTAGGATGCCACTGAAGGGGATTCAGGGAGTGAGGGGAAGGCTCTGAGAAGTGAGCACGTTTATTCAGGATGAATAAACCCCTTGTGGTAAACAGCTTCCTCTAATCTCCCTCTCTCGTGGTGTAACTCCTCCGATGGTATCAGATCTTTGCTAGAACCAGCAATTTTTCCTACCAATTACCCAGCAGTTCCAGCCCATCTCCCTCTGAAATAACAGGCAGGCACTCCTGTCAGATTCCAATCGGATGATAAGGGAATTTATTGCTGAGATGATCACTGCAGCCAGGGTGATGAATGGGCTAGCAAGGACTTTAGGGCATTATTTCCCCGTGCTCCTTTTTGTGCCCATGGCTGCAGACTGGCTCCTCCACGGCCTCACTTTGCTTTTAAGGGGTTATTTCTGCACAAGGATGGGCATTTTTCTGCAGGTTTTATTCCTCCTCCATCTCTTCCCCCTCAGAAAACAAGAGAAGGACAATTAAATCCATCACAGGCACGGCGCTTTTGGTGGGGTTTGTCGTACTTGGCACCCTGTCAGCAGTGGGGCCTGAGATGAAAAAGGTGCACATTTAAGGGGCTTTAATCATTGCTGAAGAGCCATGTAGGGTGTTAAAAATGAGCTGCTCTGCTTCTGAAGCTGCTGAGGAGATGCAGTTTGAAGATGCAGGGCTCCCCGCTGCTGCTCAGCTCCAAGATTTGGGTTGTTCCCTTTCCTTTCCTAGAAATGAGCGCCATGGTTTTACCTGAAGCTGTTTGATGGCAAAGCTGGATCAAAGGGGAAGATTCCCAGCTGCAGCCCAATAAATTTGGCTGGTGGTAAAGCAGGTTGGCATTTGAAGGGCTGGTCCAGCTCATGGTTGAGGTCAGGCTTTTTAACAATCCTGAACATCAGGAGTCACTTTCCTTCACCCAGCCCAATTTACACCTGTGACAGCAGCAAGAAGCAAAGCAGAGCCAGGGAAATCCCCAAATTGCTGCTTCTGGTGGAGAGGAAAAACAATCTGATGGCTTCCAGCAGCCCTCCAAAGCCTGAACATCTCAAGGCAGGCCCAGCAGATCTTCCCAGACAGTTTTTCTCTCCAAGCCAAACTCTTCAGTGTCCTTTTCTCATTAAGGATCATCTGTTGGATCACTCTGAGGGAGCAGTGGGATGTCCAGAGCTGTCACTGCCATCTCACACCAGCCAGTGATCTGTGCCTGTCATGCTCCAAGAGAAGAAAACAGCTGAGGATGCAGATTTGTGGTTTATTAGTGCAAAAACCCTGATAATTTAAAAATCTGGGGCTGTACTCTGATGTTGCACTAACAAGGAAGGGCAGAGGGCACTTCCCAGGGTTTATAACCAGCTGGAAGGTTGAACCATGGCTGTTTTTCCCATTCCCAGAGATGCACTCAGGCTTAGCATGCCTTTATGTCATTAGAACCTGGGAGGATTTTGGGTTTGGGCAGAGAAAGGCAATTTCCAATGGAAGTGCTGCCCCTTTGCCTTGCTCTGCCTTTGCTCAAGGACGGTGCTGTTCTTGCCTGGTGCCCTGCAGCTCTGCCAAAGCAGAATTCCTCAAAAGTGATCCAGTCTTATGGTGGGAAGGAACGGGAGTTAGATCTGGCTTTTATTTTCAGCTGTGCTTTGGCTGGGTTTGCTTTTGCCTCTGTAGGTGGGTCAGGGCAAGCCACCATCAGTGAAAAGCCCCCCAAAATCTGTTTACAGTCAAAATTCAGGGGAAAAAAAGTGCATGTCTGGAAAATCCTTCATTTCTTTAGGAGTTAAACCCCTTCTGTTCCAAAGATTAAGTCAAAGCCTTGGTGATTGAGGAAGCAACTGCACCTCTGGAAATCTCCCTGAAAAGGCATCTCAGCATTATTTCCATCAGAAATCCACTCCAGGTCCTGGGATTGCTGCAGGGATTGTCCACCTCCAAGCTCTGGTGGTTTCTCCCTCCCTCCTGGCTCCTGGGTGATTTGGGATCAGTCAATTCATCTCTTTGTGCTCCTTTTTCACCTACAGGGACCCTGATCTCCTGTAGCTCTAGAGAACAGGCAGTGGGAGGAATAGTGCTCTGCCAGGTTCTGCTGCCTGAAACTCGGGATACTGAAATTTAGGGACCATCAGTCTCCTCCAGCTGGGCCTCATCTCCAATATCTCACTGAGAAAAACGTCCAAGATGTTTAAAAGCAAGAGCCTTTACTAAATGTATAGAGATGCAGATTTTCCTGTGTCTAAAACTGACCAGGGAGCAAATGTTTGATCTGGGTTCAGCCTTCCCCCACTTTATTGGAAGACGCTCACATTCGGGGCTCTGCAGTCTGGATCTAATACACAGCACGGCATTAATAGATGTTGGAAAGGGTTGCTACAAGCTATTACTGAGGCAAAGTAAAAGAAATCAGATGTTTATGTACAATTATGCTTTTGTACAGAGCCGTGGCTGGGAGAGAGCAGAGACAGTAAAAAGGAAAAGTGCCTTTTTCCATTTGGGGACGGCGGTGAGATGGACGGATAAGGATAAGGAGAGAAGGCACCAGGGGCTCAGGTTTCCCTCACATCCCTCTGGCAGAGCAGTGCAGGGAGCAAACAAATCCCAAATCTGCTGACTCTGCCTCGGGGAAGGCAGAAGGGGTTTTGCAGCGGTGCCTCTGCTGAGTTTTGTGTCAGGAGTGGAAGTGCAAGCCCACGGTGACATCTGTGCCCCACCCATGGCATGGGCAGCAGCTCCTGCTCTGCTCCCTGTTGGCTGCAGCAGCAATACATCCATTTTCAGACATTTTGCTCTACTTCTCCATCAACCATCTGGCTCTGTAACCCACCCTGCAGACATCGAGATCTCCAGCAAAGCAGAGAAGGTTCATCTCCACATCGACCCTGGGGTTGGCAACATTTTCCTGTAGCCAAATTTCCCTGGGCGCACCTAGAGCAGCTCCATCCAAACCCCCTAAAAGAGGTTCCCCAGGCACTTGTGGTGCTGAGCCAAATCCCATCAGGGTGCTGGCCCTGCCCGGTGTCCCTCATGGCACCCAAACCCAGGGACAGAGCCACCCGTGTCCCAGGGGAGCAGGATTGGTGTGTCACTGGGCAGAAAGGGCCACGCCACCAGCAGAAAGGGACAAGTCAGCCAGCAGAAAGGGACATGCCACCAGCAGAAAGGGACATTTCATGGTCTGCAGTTGCCCTCTCTACAGCCACAGCTGTAAAAAAAACCCCGCCAGCATCCCCAGAAAATTCCCATCGCCAGCGCCCCGGCCATCCACGCAATCCGTGGGAGGATAAAGGCAGGGAGAGGGAGAAGGGGGGCAGAGATAAACAATTTCCTACACAGTTGTGGCTCGAGCCCGCCTTACAAGAAACACATGGTCCCTGACACAATATTTAGCTCTCCTGTAACATGGTCCATTTGGAGGCTGGTGGCTGTGTGGAGAGCTGTAGTAAAACATTCCTTGCTGGTAACACACACACACACACAGACAGAAAAACCCAACCTCAGGAGGAATGATTGGGGTTAACTCCATAAAGGCCGGACAAGGGGATGGCAGGGAGGTTCCTCTGGAGCAGGGATGTGCCTCAGCATCTCCTCAGGAGGAGGAAAACCCAACTCCATTGGTTTGAAACCCTTATCGTGACGGGTGGTGACCCCTTGGCTTTGCCCCATTAGACCCAGAGGAGAGTAGTGTTTGGGGCTGGAATTTTTCCCTCACTGCGCTGTTCTCCGCTCAGAAAACACTCCCGGGGAGGATCGCTGTGTTACGCCAAAAAAAAAGCCTCATTTCTTTATTATTTTTATTCAACTTTTGTGCTCATTAGCTCAGGAACTTACAGTTGGAGTTGTCACTGGGCTCCTCCTGCCAACATCTTGCAGGGCTTCGCGGGAGTTACATCATTTGGCCTCGGAGGAGCAGCTAAGTGGAAACACATTTGGGTTCGCTCGTGTTGCTCCGGCTCCTTTTCCCCTCTCTCCCTGGATTCCCGGAGCAGAGCAGGAGGTCAGGCAGCTCTCAGTGCCCACGGAGCACCCCTTGGGATGCTGCATCCCACGGGCATTGCACTCCCCAAAACCATCCCAAATCCTGCAGTTGTTCCAGAAATGCTCCAATTCTGGGTGAAAGCGTGAAAAGCCGGGTTTTTAACTCATCCTGGCTCATCCCTTCTGCCTCCTTAGGTTTTCCCTCAGATTTCTCCTGGAGCTGTGTCCTTCCCCTCCCAGCTTGCTCTGAGCCAGCGTGTCCCCATGGCCAGCACTCTCTGCCCTTCCCACTCCGTCTCTTCCTGCTCTGCAGTGCAGGCTCTGCTTTGCCCAGACTCAACATTTTTAGTGAGGAATTGCAAACTCTCCCAACCCCAGCCCAGTCCTGCCGTAACCAAGGGCAAATCAGATCCCACAGCAGGAAATTTGTTGGTGATGTAGCCTGAAATTTTTCCTGACCATGACAGGGCTGTGAAGTGACAATTTTACCTACAATGGCTTCATTTGCTCCTCAATCCATCCAGTAATAAAATTCCAAGGGTGGCTGACACTCAGCCTTGGCCACCAGAACTCCAGATCTTGCGGGATGCTGGTGCTTTTCTAAGCTCAAAGCCATGGAGAAAGGGGATGATGAAGCAAAATGAGGGTCCCAGTTGCAGGCTGGAGTGGATTTTTAATTAGTCACAGCCTGTGGGCTGGCAGCCACTCGTGCTCTGCTGTGCCCGGCCTGCTCAGGGAAGGGGACTCGAGGACTTGCCGGGAGCCAGAGCTGGTTTGGAGCTTCCCCACCAGCTTTGCGTGTCAGTGAAATCCCAGCTGCTCCTCTCCCTCGTGCCCTGATGAGCTGCTGAGAAATAGCTCATTATTTATAAGAATAAAGCCAAGAAGCTGTCCCTGCAGAGGCCACCCCAGCGAGCTCCCTGCCACCCAGGTCACCAGCTGGACACAGGGAGCTCTTGCAAAGGAGCTGCTTTGGAGCAGCCCTCGCCAGCACACCCAGCCCCTCTCCCTGCATCTGCTTCACGCCACGACACCCACACCAACCTTTCCTCTGAGCTGGGGACTCACTGATGGGTTTGAATTAAATTTATGGTCATGGTTCTTTTTTTTTTTTTTTTTTGTCCGTTGATGCTTAGTCTTGAGGAAGCAATTCCTTGTGAAAATGCCCTGAGCGTGTGTGGGTTTGTCCCGCAGGATGTGGTGGGTGCAGGGCTGGCTGCACTGACTCAGGGCCGAGGGAGCCCCAGGGAGGTGCAGCAGTCTGGGGAGAGGCGCTGATCCTTGGAAGGAGCAGCAGAGTTCCGTGAACACCCCAGCGACACATCCTGCAGCACCCCGAGCCCGTCCCTCCCCGCTGACAGCCTGGGGACAAGCGGAGAGGTGGGAAACATCTTCCTCATCATTGTCATTAATGGCAACGACACCCAGGAGCCCCCTGAGCATCCCCGGGCGCGGCTCCGCTGCTCCGGGAGCTCGGGAAAAGGCAGGCGTGAGCACCATCTAGTGATGCCGGTGGCGGGCTCGGGGCTGTCCCCTCCTTGGGGGCCCCCACGGGCCCCAAAACCCCCGCACGAACCGGGCTGTGCAGGGCCGGGTACCCCTGTGCTGGGTTTGGTACCGCTGAGCTGGGTTTGGGTCCCGTGAAGGGTTGGGGACCACTCTGCAGGCCGCTGTGCACAGCATTGCACCCCCAGGGAGGGATAAGAGGAGTGCTGGCAACAGGGAAATTAGGGAATCTGATCCCTGGGTAGATCCTGGGTGGTCCAAACCCTCTGGATCAGCTCAGGCACTGCAGCTTTTCATCCATCCCTTCAGGCAATGCCCACCCTTTCACATCAGGCCGTGGCACAGCCCTTCCCGGGAGCTCATCCCAAGGCTTCCAGCAGCCTTTTGGCAGCAGAGAATGGGGAACTCTGCAGGATGCTGGAAATCCCTGCCCTGGAAGAGCAGAGGAGGCAGATGGCAGCAGGACCCTGCACTTCCTAGGAAGGGTTTTGGTGTCACAGGTACTTTTCCTAATGATCCGTTTCCCGGCATCATTTAAATGTACGAGAATCTCAGGGGTTTTTTAATAGTATTCGTTTGAAACTTGGGAAAATATGAGCTAAGAGAGAGGCAGGGCTTCAGAAAGAAACTGGAAAAGCCAAGCAAAAGTTGTGCTGCAGATACTGAATTTTAGAGATGAGTGCGAAAAGCACAATCCCACTCAGTGAAAGTTTTCAGGGTACTGAGGGAAAATGGGGCCTGTTACATATTGAAAAGAAAATGTTTAAAAGTCAGGGGTTTGCCCAAAAAATCAACCCTGCTTGGGACAGGGATTTCTGATCCTGGAGCTTCTCCAGGCCCGGTTTTGTAAAATCACATTTTGAGCAATGCAGAGACACCAAACCCCTGCTTTTCTCCCTCACAAGGAGCAAGGTTGTTGGTTTATTTTGTTTTAAAGTCACGGCTTTAAAGAGAAACCTCCTGCTTTCTGGTACCAGCCTGGAATCAGAAATGATGCATTTTGCTACCAAAGCCTCATTTGACAGGCTCTGAACTCCTGATACAAAATATTCACCACATTCCTGCTTTTTTTCCCCCAATTCCAGCTGAGGATGTGCCACACACCTTGTCCCATGTGTCTAAAGCACACCAGGGGACAGGCAGGCAATTTGTGGATCGTGGCTATAGCACAGATCACTGGAGTTAAAATAACAGGAAGCATTTGGGAAGGGATTTTCAGTCTCACTCTTCAGGGTTTAGGCTGATCTGTTGTTCCTCAAGACAGGGATGAGACTCAATAGGGGCAGAAACGAAATAATTTGGGCTGTGAGAATCCTCCAGCTGCTCCAGAGCAGCAGAATCTGGCTGCTGCAAGAGACCCAGATGGGTTTGAGGTCTCTTTTCACCTGGGATTTCCTGGGCAAGGTTTGGTTGTGTCCCTGAGCCCTGCTGCTGAACACCAGCCCGTTTTTAGGGTGTGCCCGATGCCCTCAGCCTCTTCGAGAGGTGAGGCCTTTGAAAGGACAGCTGCCAGCTCCAGGGATTTCCACTTCCCAGGTGGTTTGGGGGCAGTGGGGGTGGGGAATGGCTCTGTTCAAGCCTCTGAAGGTGAAGGGAATGTGCCAGGGAGGCTCCCCCAGAGCAGGGCTGCTGCCCACAGCCCCGAATCCCGAGCTGTGCTCCCTGTCAGCCCAGCTCCATCTCTCCCTTTTCTTAAGGAATACAGAGCCTGTTCCCAGGCTGGGCTGAGGACCAGTTTTCCCCATATCCAGAGGCCCGCTGGCCCTTTCCTAGGTGAGCTCAGCAAGCACAAATGTCCTCCCTAAACAACAACAGAGAGGAGACAGCTGGATTTGAACCCATTCTGGTGCAGGCTCCCTTTCCAGTGAGTCACAAAAGTTCCTTGGCAGCTGCCTGTGTGTATCTAACGGGGATCAGGCTGGGGGAAGTGTGGAGAGCTGAAGATGGAAAATATGTGTTGAATTTACTCCTCTGTCCCACTGCTGATCGGAAGGCTTGGGAGTGCTCCTGCTGGAGCCCTCTGCCACACGCCAGCTCTGCTCCGAGCTCTCTGGGCCTTGTTCTCCCTGCATTTCCCTGTCCTTCCCTCTTCTCCTACATGCCCCTCTGCATTTTCCTCTAGAACCCAAGACAGGAGCATCCTGAGAGGGGCAAGGAAGTGGCAAGCCAGAGTGCCAGGGGGGACAGCAAGCAGCAGCCTCCAGGCACTCAGCATGACTCACATTGTCCAGGCCCCAAAAAAAGCCTGAGGACTGAGGCTTTTCCATCTTTTTTTCTGTCTGAGCAGCAGCAACTGGCAAAAATTCCCATCTCCTGCCTGCAGCACCCTCCTGTCTCTCTCTCTGAGAGCCCTGACTGGTGCAAAGTGTGGTAACCCCCACAGACCTTGTCTCAGCCTTGCTGGGTGTTGGACCAGGCTGATGCTCCCACTGTGTCCTGACACTCACCTGCTCCGTGGTTATGGAAACAGGAGCTGGATGTGCACACCCCAGTGGGAAACACCCAGTAGAAAATGCTCCCAGTCCTTTCCAGGCTTTGTTTTGCCTCAATAAAAGTGGCAGGGCCTGGAGGAAGCACCATGTGGAGGCTCAGCTTGGATGTGGTTCCATTGCCCTCATCCCCAGCCCGGGAGTCTCGGTGCTCGCCCCAAACACCCACAGCGAAGGGAGGAAGGAGCAGCACAAAGTTCTTGGAAAGAGATTCCCAGGAAATGGACTTGCTGAAATCCTGGAGGAAACGGAGCTCTTGGCATGGAGCAGAGCCGCGGTTTTTTTGTAGATCTGTGTTTGGTTGAGAGGAAGAAAAGCCCCTCTAAGGAGCCTCTGCTCTCAAGGCAGAAAGCAGCACCCTGGTTTGAGCAGAGCCTGCAATAAGGAGGGAAATTCTCCCAAAAACATGAGGAGAAGCTGCCAATTCCCTTCAGCAGCCCTTCCCCTTCCCTTGTCACGGCATCTGAGCCCTCAGTCCCACCAGCAGCTGTCAGACACTGCTGTCACTGTTTGCCTCCCACTCCCACCTCCAAACACAAACCAGGATAAAAGAAACCTTGGGAAGGGCCCCCCAACCCCCAGCACCCACAGCCACCAGGCAGATCCTCTCCAGGTCTGCAGCCAAAAATGCTGCTGGTTCTTCTTTTCTCAGCCATTTCTCTGCCTGAAGTGGACACTGAGAAAGGAAAAAGTGAGAAATGAGCAGAGAGCGCTGGGCCTGCAGATGTGTGGGGCTTCCCTGCCAAAATCCCTGCTCTCTCCTTCCCCTGCATCCCAGCTTGAGGAACAATTCCAGGGGCTCCTCGGGGTGGGAGGTCACATTTTCTATTTTTTCTGCTGCAAAGTGGCCAAGGCCAGGCTGGACAGGGCTTGGAGCAACCTGGGATGATGGAAGGTGCCCCTGCCCGTGGAATGGGGTGAGCTTTGAGGTCCCTCCCAGTCCAAACCAGTCTGGGATTCTGGGCTATGTCCATATAAATCCCATTTCTTGTGGCCAAGACCACAGAAGGAGGTCTGAAGGGGCAGGAAGGGCTCATCCCAGCAGGGAGGATCCCTGTGGATGCTCACTCCGGGGGATGTTTGCAGAGCAGTCTCAGCTCTTGTGTGTTATTTTTGCAAGCATCCCCCTCACGGGGTGTGAAGGATCTCTGCCCTCTCTCCGCTCACACTTTTCCCTCAGAAAATAAGTTTGGCTCTCTGCCAAAAAGCTGAAAATTAAAAAACTCATCTTTGAAAGTTTAATTTCTTGTTGATTTTTAGCGTTCAGAGGAAAGCTTCAAACCAAAAACATCTCCGCAGAAATCCTGAAGTTGTTATTTTGACAGAAAAGTTGGCGCTGTTGAAATTCCTCGTGGAAAAAAAAAAATATTGAAGAGCCATCCCAGCAGTGATGCTAAGCCTGGAGTACCACGAGAGGCTCACAGGGCTTGATCAGCTCAGGATTTCTTTAGAATGAGAGATTTTCCCTTTGCAAGAAGAAGGACTGAAACAAAGGCAGGGAGGAGCTGCAGTTCTCTAATTTTAGGACACTTTCTCTAATGGATGAGAACTTCTCCCAGGCAGTGAGAGGTCACTGCTGGGGTGGGATGTTGGGTAATGGGGACCACTGGGTTGATTTCAAATTTTCTCAGCAATTTTACGAGTCCAAAATTCCTAAAGCTACCTTTCCTACCCTAAAACAACCCAAAGCTGAGCCAGCCCTGCCACCACTCAGCAGCCACACGCTGTGTCAGGAGCCACAAGAGGGCATTAGATTTGTATTTTTTCCCTATCCAGAGAAATCCAAGATATTTTCTGGATCACACTCCATTTCCCAGTGCCCAGGTAGGACTGTGGGAATATTTAGTGAATCCTAAAGCCTTAACAAGGCAGTTTGGCTTCCTTTTCACTCCTGCAATTTGGCTTTTTATTGCCTCTGTGGAGCAGGAGGAAAGGCAGGGAGTGGGAAAAGCAGAAATAATGAAAAACACAAACAAACCCAAGCCACAACATTTCCAGTGCCTGCAGGAATTGAATGGATGTGAAAAAAATTGAAAAAATGTTAAATAAACCTTTGAATATGGTAAGGGAAGCAGGTTCAGGGGGTTTTCTGGGATGCAGGGATTCCTTGTGAGCCTGGATTTCATGGAGATATTTCCTACCCCAACAGCAGCCGTGCTCAGGCCTGTCTGGTGTCACTCCAAAGTGTCCCCCTGTCCTCAGCTGAGGTCATTCCTCCAGTGAAATGACATTTATAGGACCAGGACCATGTGCTAGGAGTACCCTTCAAGCATGGAGGGACACTTTTCAACCCTAAAGTGCCATTAGGCCTCCACCCCTTAATTAAAAAATCATTCAAAGCAGCTGAAAATAAATCAGCAGAGTCCCTTGGTCTTCAAAGTTGAAGTCTTTTTCAGCAACATCAGCCCTGAAACAGGTAAAGAAGTCGATGTAGACCAAGGTGTGTAAACATGAACCTGCCAGGGTGGTGTTTAGGGGAGGAAGGTGCTGTTCAAAATGCCACAGCTGCTCTGTGGAGGGAGAACATTTGGTCTGCAAGGAGCTGAAAAAAGAGAAAAGAGAAAATCCAAAACTTGAAGCAATTAAAGGAAGATTTATTCCCTTTTTGTTCCGTGCTCTCCTGGGCTGCCTGACTCCATTGGGAGTCCAGAGAGAAACTTCCCAGGCCAGGAGGGAAATGCAGATGGAGTCAGGCCTGACTTTGCTTTCCTGGTGTGTGGCAGTGGGTTGGCATTTCAGATGCCAAAGTTTGCTGCTAAAACCATGTCCTAGGGAAGTGTGGCACCAAATCCAAGGCCTGGATTCAGCTCTTGGTGGTGATGCCTTAGGTTTTAACTTTTCTATTTTCCAATCCTGCACTGCCTGGTGTGTAACTCTGGAGTTTCTTGGAGCCTGTTCATTTCTGCTCTCTCGTCCCAGGCAGACGTAACAAAGCCTCTCCAGACCTGCTCTCCAAGGACACCCAGACTGTCCTAGGCCCAAAAACTATAAACCAAAAGCCTCTAAGGGGTGCAAGCAGAGGGAAAATTACCTCATTAACTGAAGCTTTAATTGGAGAATGAACCCTGCTATGCAAATGAACCAAACCTATAAAAGTGTGAAGAACTCGTGCCCTGCCGTCCATCTCGGGGTCCATTTTGAGAACAGCCTCAGGCTCCCCAGGGGTACCTTTGAAGGCCTTTCAAATAAATATCTCCCTTTATTCCCTTAATCCTCTCTAGTCTCTGTTTCTAAGAGGCCTCTTAAGGCACCAGTGGCCTCGCAGTGCCTGGTGGCAGACACAGCCCTGACCCAGTGTCCCCAACTTCCTCGTGGATTGAGGAAGCTCAGGAGCTGAGCGCTGTTCCACTGAGCAAACCTCTTAATCCTCAGCTGCAGGAAGGTGGAATATGAGCCCTGTGGGCAGGAGGAGCTCAGCCCCCGGCGCTGCACCGACGTGCACACGCCTGAGTGTGTCTGCAGGTGTCTGGGAGAGGAACCACTCCAAACCCTCTCAAGCAGCAGCAGCCCTGAAGTGGTGAGGGAGGGCTGGAGTTCTGTCTCCCTTCCTTGGGGGATTTGATGTTCTTCCAGCCCATCCCAAGGCTGCCAGGTTCTGCAGCTCGAGGGGAAGCAACAACAACAACAACAACGCTCATTAATGAAACGAGCCTCGGGTTCCTGCCACCAGCACGTGGCTGCGACACATCCACTTCCCCAGCTGACATCTGCCATCCCAGGGAAAAACGTGTGGATTCCAGCCCAGGAATACCTCCCACAGCAAAAATACCTCTCACAACCCTGGATGGAGCTGAGGGAACTTAGCCGGGATGGAAAATAAATCCCAGCAAATCCCAGCGGGGAGGGAACATCCCTGGCCAGCCTCTTCCCCCGATCCTTTCCTTTCCCAAAGCCACTCTCATCCCTTAAAACACGTTAAGCACTGGCACCCCCGGTGTCTCCTGTGTTCCTCTCCTCTCTAATATGATTTATTTTGCAGGCCAGATAATAAGGCCATTAATTCTTTGGCTCCTGCTGTGAACAGTTTAATGGAACATGACAAGAAAACAGCGTTTCTTTCGTGGGAGTAATTATTGGCTGACTTTAAGTCTTTACCTACAGCAATAGCTGTGAGGAGAACAGTCCCATTAAAGGCAGGTGGAGACACTAAATCCTTGGAAATGGTGAATGTTTTTAACCTGAAAGCAGAAATGACCAGAGCTGGGACAGTCACCTTAGAGCAGGTGAAATATTTTCCTCAGGTCAGAGTAGCTGCCCTGGCTGTGGCAGAGGATCCACCCTGTGCTGAAGGAGGGGATCAAGGATATCCATTTATTCAAATTTTTCAAGGAGGAGCTTGCTTGTGGGATGCACCCACCCTGACCATTAGGAAAAAATCTTTAATGGAAAGAGATAAAAGGGGGGAGAACACTGAAGGAGAATAAGACAGAGGAGGCGTGAGAGCCACGGGCAGATCCAGCCCTGACCTTGGGGTTGCCTCAGACAAATGGTTTCCCTCTGCTTTCCCTGCAGGACCCAGCTGGAAAATCCTCATCAGGCAGGCTGAGTGGATGCAGGTTTGCTGTCGGGGCACTGGTCCCACTGGTTTATTGTGGTGGGGCTGCTCCATTGCTAGGAGACATCGTGTTGCTGTTGGCACTGGGAGATGTTGGCTGTGTCCGAGCCCACATGTGCAGGGGGAGGGGACTCATGGGATCTGGATCCTGACTTTCAGGCTGCCTTCAAAATGCTGGAGAAGAACATTCCCTTCTGCTGACACGCGGCCACGGCAGCTCCCAACAGCCACCCCAGAACCCCACGGGGACCTGAGCACCTGCAGGGCTCCCAAATCCGGGGTGAAGAGCCCTGGAGGGACTGTCCCATCCCTGGAGGTGTTCAAAGCCAGGTTGGATGGGATTTTCAACAGCCTGGTCTAGTGGAAGGTATCCCTGCCCATCAAAACAACATCTTTAAGGTGCCTTCCAACCCAAATCCCCCCCAGATGCAAGGTCTCATCACAGCCCCCTTTCCATGCTCAGAAACCACTGCAATACCAGTGGATTTCCCTTTTTCTCTGCATATCTCACACTAAATATTGCCTGAACCTCCCTGGAACCGCCCAGGCCGAACACAGGCTTTGCCATCACTGTTGGTTGTTCGGATGTCTCCTCCTCCAGCTCCTGGCATCCAAAATTTTGAGGTCCAACTCCTTGCTTTAAATGAGCCACGGGTGAAAAAACACCCCTGAGGAGCCACATCCCCAATGTCCCCAAGGCCAGGCTCTCCTTGGAGCCAGGGCTGGGCTGCAGCTCTGGAAGTGTGGAGGAGTTCAGGAGTTCAGCCACGGCTGCATGGCTGTGAAACGTCTCCAAGCTGCAAAATCGGCCTGGAAAGGCCATGTCCCAACGCCTGGCTGCTCTTGAAAGTCAAAGTCCCAAGAGCAGATAGAAACCTCAGATCCAACCCCTCTCCAGGAGGGTTTGCACTGAACTCAGCCCCGAGCTGAGACCCAGCACCCCACAGCTCCCACCTCCTCTGGTTTGATGATGTTTTCCCCCAAAAATCAAAGAACTACACCAACCTGAAGCCCAGGCCTCTGCATCCCACTTCCCTGCTTTGCTCCCCAATTTTCCACAGCTCCTGGAAGCCTTTGGAGACACGGAGCAGCTACAAAGTGCATTGTAGGCACACAAAAGCCTGGTCACTGCCTGTGTCGTGCCCTACCTCTTGTCCCTGTCCTTAAAAAGCCCTGGAATGCCCCTAATCAGCCCCTTGTGTGCCCGCCGGATCCCTGGAGAGTAACAAATCTGCGATTCCAGCTTGCACAGATGTCATAAAAGGAGGAAGGGAAAACTGTTCCTCGAAAGTCGCCCTTTGTGGGACAGAAGTCCCAGCTTGTCCTGGTTTGTGGGGCGCCTTGCTGAGGGTGCTCTGACACGGCTCGTGGGGATGCTGGATGGTGCCTGGCTGCATTTTGGGGTGCAGTCCCTCTGCTCTGGGGGTGTGGGACCTGCTCTGGTCCCTGGGGTTCATTCCAGGCCGTGTTGAGCAGCTCAGAAGGGACCCTCTCCCTAATTCCCAGCAAATTTGCCGCGTTCAGGCCATCTCCGAATTTCTGCAAGCCCAGCGTTGAGGCCACCCCTTGCCTGCAGAGCTGCCAAGCCTCCTCCCAAACCTCCTTGCCAACTCCTGCCAAACCTGGCTGAAGCCCAGAGGCCCCAGGGGAAGAGTTTTGAAGAAGTTCCACACCGAGGTGCAGCTGGAGGGAGCCGGGAGCATCCCGAGAGCACCTTGGCAGTGCCAACAGAGCCACCGGCGATGCCACACACACAGCCCTGCTCTGAGGCTGGGCACGGAGATGCTCACACGTGGCCTCAAGCTGCCATCTAGTGTTTTCCACACGGATCCTGCTGCCAGAGCCAGGGAAAAGCAGCCCGGAGCTGGATTTGGCTGCAGCTCCAACAGGACCCCAAGAGCAGCCGGGCAGGAGGGGGCTGCTGGCTGCCAGCACCAGGAATCTCCGATATTGAGGTTACGGAATTGTCCAGATTGGATTTTAGCTCTGCTGGGTTAGTGCCATATTCTGAGGAAGCAGAGCATCCAGAGCTTAAAAGTGTTTATAAAAATCAGCAATTTTAGAAATAGCAAGATTAAATCAGTCCAAACAAAAAAGGTCCGCTCTGATCACGGCAGGCCGAGCGGGGATGGTGTCACATAAACAGGGAAGGGGTGGCCACAGTGCTCGTTGGGAGTCAGATGGAGCTGCCAAAGACAATAATAAGGTTATTTCTCCCCTTGAGAATCCCAGGGTTTGGCCCCAAAGCAGATGCAGGTGGCACCTTGGGATGCAGCCCCCATGTCCTCCTGGAGCTGCCTCTGGGGTGGGAGAGAGGAGACTGAGCAGAAGGGTCAGCAGCATCCCCAGCACAGGGAATGGGATGGGATGCACAGAGCTGGGCTGGCATCAAAAAGCTCTGGCCACCTTCAGCCCCATCTGGGCTTAACCAGCCTGGCCTGAGGGAGCCACAAAACACAGCAGCTTCGGGCAAACAGCCTTTCCTGCCTCCTTCTGAGCTTCCATTTGTTAAATTCCCTTTCCAAACGGAGACGTCAGGTGGTGAATTCTCTTTGGAGTCCCAGATTACTTGTGCTCTGAAGCCACAGTGGTTTGTCTGTTTTGTAAACCAGGGCCCCTCCTGCTGCTCCAGCACGCCCTCCCTCCCTCCCGGCGCTGAAATCCAAGCCCTTCCCACCGAACAGAAGCTCCATTCATTCCCTGGCAGCTCAACCCCTTCCAGAATCCCCCTGGGCAGACTCTGAGGTTGGTGTGGACAGAGGCTCCCAGCTGAGGCTGGCACAGATCTTTTTGGATGGGATGCTTTGCCCTCCACCCTGGAATGACGTGGGATCCCTCCATGGGCTCTGCTGCTGCACCCTGTGCTCGGTGGGGACAGAAACGTCACAGCAGCCACCCCTGTGTCACCAAATGAGCATGCACCAGGACATGGATGGGCTTGGAGCAACCTGGTCCTGAAGAGCATCCATGTTTTATGAAAATCAGATTATTTATTATCTCCAGTTCACACTTCAACTTCTCATTGCCCTCGTAAGAATTCCCTGCAGGAGCCAGCAGGTTTGGTGGAATTCTCCTCCTCCTGGCCCTCCCCACCCATCCCATCACCCCCTCCAGGCCTGGCAGCATCAGAGGTGGCTCAGTGTCTCTGGGCCATGACCTGAGCGTTCAACATGCGAGGCTGAGCCCCACACTACCCCAAATGCATCCCAGATAACGGGAGAGTCCAGCAGGGTCCAGCCTTGGGGGGCTGCTGGAGCAGCACCTCAGGATAACCCTTCACTGGGCAGAAAAGTTTGGATTTGGGGGATATTTCTCTTTGAGGCCTTTCCACTGATTTTTTGGTTAATCCTGCTCCTCAGGAAGGTGTAACACCACCTTACCCTAAACCAGGTTGCTCCAAGCCCCGTCCAACCTGGGCTTGAACTCTTCCAGGGATGGGGCAGCCCCAGCTGGTGGATGCAGCAGCATCACCCAGTCACACCCCAACCTCACAGGGAGGCTCTTTGCACAAATAAAAAAGAAGGGACTGGCTTAAATGAAATGGCTCATCTCACTCTGACAAACTCAACTGCAAGAACCATGTGAGTTCAGCAAAAAAAAATCTGCTCCCTGCACAACACAAACACAAACAACCCCCAGAGCAGATGGGAGCAGCTGGCTGGGAAAATTGGTACTAATTGTTGCTTTGCTGGAGAATTCACAGCCTCAGCTCTGAGCAGCTCCCGGAGCAGGGAGAGCTCCCAGGAATGAGGGGATCAGCTCTGGTTGGGGTTTTGGGAAGGAAAAGAGGCTGGGGGTGATGGGCTGAACCCTAAAAGTGGCAATGCCAAGGCACAAGGAGGACCTGTAGTGACCCAGGCCATGGTGCCATCACCACCCAGGTGCCTCTCGGTGGTAAATTTGACTGATTTGATCCCGGTGACACTTGGAACTGCATTTTCTCAGGCAAATACTGGAAAAATTCAAACCTTTCCTCTCCTGCCTTGGCCCAGATGGAGAATGGAGACAGCCTCTTTGAATTCCATGGATCGTGGTCCCCAGGGAATGGTCACAGCACAGAGACTGCCAGGATTCAAGGAGCTCTGAGGCACAGGGTGGGGTTGTTGGGATGTCCCTTCCAACTCAGGATATTCCAGGATGCTCTGACTCTCTGATTTAGCCTAGAGGAGCCCTCAGCACAGGGTTTCATGTCCCAGATCATCTTTAAACAGGATTAAAAGGCATTTCCAAAGTTTCTCGCTGTCCCACAGTGAGTATCAACCCCACCAGGCTGTAAATGCTGCAGCAGAGCCGTGCCTGGCCCTGCTCGTCCTGCACCAACCCCTGGCATTTGCAGGGAACCTCTGCCCAACCCTGCCCTTCCCAAAGCTTCACTCAGTTCTCAAAATGCAGAAATCTCTGCCCAATCTGCCCTATTATCCCCCATCCCAGCTTCAGCTTTCCAAGGTGGAAAACCCATGTGAAAGAGGCAGTGAAATCACCCCGGCTCCTGTCACTTTCCAGGCTGAGCCAGGAGCTGAGAGCTGAAAAACCTGGAGAAGTTCAGCCTCTCCAGCAGCATTTTCATGCTCAAGTGGAGCCACTGGAGCTCAGGAGAGGGAGATATTATGGCCTAATGCAAACAGCACTGAGAAGACTGAACATAATTAAGGCCCTAATGACAAATGTTGGACTTGGCTTTAAGCTGCCAAAAAAAATCTCCTTCCTAACATCCCTGCAGAGGGATAAAACGCTGAGCAAACCTGGGGGGAAGAGAGAAGATAGCTCTTTTCATTGCCCAGACTGATTTATGCTCTCCAAACAGCATCACACGCTGTCGCTGACAATTTCATGCTGAGTTACTCCCGCTGCCTCCCCGCCAGAGCCGTACCTGCAGATGGGAAGGAGATTTGGTGTGCCTGCAAAAGAAGAGAGGGAATATTTCTAGCTGACAGCTTGTTTTCTTTGGTCAATGCGTGGAAGGGTTTGAGTTCATTATTTCATGTCTAGGCTCGGTTCCCAGCCACCAAAGGCAAAGCTGGAGTCGGGGGTTAGACAGAAACCCAAAGGCTTTTCCCAAATTTGCCTGAGCAAGTGAGCAAGATGAGCCTGGGGACATGGAAATGAGTTAATTGCTGTAATCTGAGTCCTGGAGAACATTTTAATTGGGTTGCAAAGGCGAATTCAATGCTTTAAAGCCCTTTTGGAGCCAAAAACCTTGAGGTACCGGGCACCCATGGGTGCTCTGCTGGGACTGAGCCCCGAGGGAGGAGATTCAGGAGGGAGTGGGTGAGGAGGAGGATGAAGAGCAGGTGGAGGAAGCACAGGAGCAGCAGCTGGGATGTGGCTGAGGGGCACCTCCAGCTCCCAGCCCTGCCAGGGCTGTGCTCAGGGAGCTCAGCCTGGCCTGGGGTGCAGTGCCCTCACCCTCACCTCACCTGCCTCATATCCATTCATGATTTAGGATTAGTTTTGGCTCCAGCCAGGGAGTCTGGAGCTGTAACCCGAGCTGCAATAGCACAGGGCAAGAGCCTGTGTCAAGAACAGCACTGAAGGAATAACATTTTCTTCATGTGGCGATGCAGAAAGCACAGGTTGGGTTTGAGAGAGGGTTTGAGGGGTCGGGTGCCTCCTGTTCAACACCCAACTGATGGACACTGGTGCGACTCAGCTCCTTAAAGATCTTTTTGGTGCTGCCTCCGTGACACAAAGGCTGCTTGGACAGGGCAATCCCTTGCAAGGAGGAGCTGGAGAACATTTGAATTCTCATTTGCCCTCCTGCCTCCCCCTGGGGGTCTGCAAAGAGCCAGCAAAGCCTTTCAGGAGGCTGAGAGCCAGAAAAGCCTTTCGGGGGGCTGAGAGCCAGAAAAGCCTTTCGGGGGGCTGAGAGCTAGCAAAGCTTTTTGGGATGCTGAGAGCAGCATGGGCAGGGTGCTCGGGGTGCCTTGTCCAAAGGCCTGCCCTGCATCTCCACAGACATGTCAGAGGATGCTCTTTGCTGTCACCGCTGAAAAATCTTGTAGCGGGTTCAGGACGTCACTCCTGGGCTGTGTAAACAGCTTGGAAAGGTCAGGGCAGGGAAAACACACATTGCCAGGACAGCTGGGCTGCGTGGATGGAATGCAGAAACAGGGAGCTCACGGAGCACTGTCACCTCAGCAGGACAAGGCAGGGACAAGAGCCACAAGATTTGTGCAGTTTGATCCCAGGGACACTTGGAACCATGTCTTTTGTGGCAAATGTTGGACAAATTCAAACCTTTCCTCTCCTGCCTTGGCCCAGATGGAGAATGGAGACAGCCTCTTTGAATTCCATGGATCGTGGTCCCCAGGGAATGGTCACAGCACAGAGACTGCCAGGATTCAAGGAGCTCTGAGGCACAGGGTGGGGTTGTCGTGCTGCAGGGACAGGTCAGCTACTGGCACCTGCTGAGCTGAGCTTTCCTGCTGCTTCTGAGGGCTCTGCAAGGTGAGTCTGAGGTTCCAACACGAGCAGACCCAGCTGCTGGGCTCATCCTTCTCCGCTGTTCCTGTTCTTGTTCCTTGGGTCCCCATCCCAAGGACGCTCCTCACATCCCTCCCTCTCAGAGGGTTTTGTGTTTGCCTTTGCTCAAACCCACAACTGTCACTGCGTCCACATTCGCAGCCCTGATGCTTTTGCTTTCCAGGAACATTTGTGTTTTGGTGTTTCCACCAGTTTTGGTGTTTTCCAGTGGTTGGGTGTGGAAATCAGCTGTTGGCAAACCCTTCCTGTGCTGGAGCTGGGCTGGCTCCGCCTCTTCAGTGCCAGGCTCCCCATGGATTCACACCCAAACCTCCCCAAACCTCCCAGGAATCAGGGGCAGGCAGACAGGTTAGCTGGAAGTTGCCTGAAAATTGGAATTCTCATGGATGCTAAGCTGGGACTGACATCTCCTGCTCATCCCATTCATCAGCTTCCAAAAATAAACAGTTCCTGCTCAGTATGAGCAAGAAGAGTCCAGCCTGGGATGTGGCTGAGCTGGGACAAATCCATTCCCAATGCTGTCTGTGAGGATTTTGGGACTCGTGGCAGCAACAGACAGCAGCAGGACAGAGGAGAGGTCATTTGGAGGCATCCAGGAGGCATTTCCCTTCTCTCCAGGGATCACCAAGGCCCAACCAAGCCCAGGAGAGCAATAAAGAAAAAGTCCATCTGGCCAACACCCTTCTTCTGATTCAGAATGGGAAATAAAACTCCAGAAAAGGAGCTTTTTCTCTGGGTTTTTTTTCCTTTTTTTTTTTTTTTTGAGCAGCCAGTAGGGCCTTCATATTTTCCCACTGACATCACCCAGCATGGTTTGAATCTGCAGTGACTGGTAAAGCCTCAAAGGCATAATTGCAGTTGTCTTAGGAAAGTGAAATCATCTGGTGCTCCCAAGATCCCCTCCCCCTCTGCTTTTTTTCCTTTTCTTTCTTTACCTCCCCCCCCCACCCTTTTAATGTTTCTCACTCAGCTTCCAGATGTTTCCTGAGGAAAAAAAGAAGGAGAACAAGAGGCAAAGCGAGGCCCAGAGCAGGATGCTGGAGTGGGAAAGGCCACGTGGCAGTGGGAGCTTCCCAGCCAAAGCAGGGGAGTGCTGGGAGGTGCAGCCTGGCTTTGGGGCAGCCCAGGCTGCTGGGACAGGGAGATCTGGCTGGACACTCCCTCATCCCATCCCAATCCCACTGGGAGTTGCCCCAGCCTCTCCAAGGTCCAGAAAGGAGCTGAGCGAGGTGTGCTGAGCACCAACACAGCCCCGGGCACAGGCAGCCTCCACATTTGGGGGAATTCCAGAGCCAGGCAGGACTTTTTGCCACCCTAAAATTCAGAGCTGACCCCGTATCAAAGCGGTGACTCCAACACAGCTTCTCCAGTTCCTTCCTGAGCTCTGAGCACTCTCAGCACTTCGATAAATCCCCATTTCTCTGGATTTCCAATGGTTTTGGGGAGGCAATTCCAGCTGCTCACAGCCCTTGGGGTTAAGGGATGAGTTTGTCCCTCACATGGGGCATTTGCATCAGTCTTAAAGCCCCCGAAGAGCTGCAGGCATCCAAAACCCCACAACCCTCACAGAGAAAAGCTCACACCACAGTTTAGGCAAGCCCAGCCTAGGCCTGGTTTCACTTAGGGCTATAATTTACGGAGCTGGCGTGGAGCAGGGTGACACAAACGCCAAAGGAGATGCCTGGAACTCTGCCTGCCCTGCACCGAGCTCCCTTTCCTTGGAGAAAGGCAAGGAGGAGCCACACCCTGCTGGAAACGCCTCTTCCTGCACGAGCTCTGCTGAGCTGGGAGCGGAAAAGCCGCATTCCCAGAGGTCAGGAATAAACCTGAGGCTGGGGATATCCCTCAGGGATAAACCTGGGGCAGGCTGAGCAATCCCCACCTCCTGCCCTGCCATGGGAGGAGAAGCCACCAAGGAGGTGGCGAGGGGTGGGTTCAGACCCTGAGGAGGGCAGGACCAGCCTTCCCTCCCCACCCAGCAGAGAAATCCCATTTCAGTGCTCCCCTGGAGCTTTGAGGTGGCTGTCAGAACCCCATGGGACAGGAATGACCTTCCTGAGCTGGAGGGCAAAGGATGCTCCTACACGGGGTGCTGCAGCCCCAGGAAGCCACCACGATGACAGCACTGGGCCAGTGGGTCCAGAACAGTTGCCAGGGAACCAGGCAGGTCCAGTTCACCAGAAAGGAATCCAGCGATTCCCAGGAATTCGAGAGCCTGCTTAAC
>NW_008246054.1:3332609-3341450 GCF_000691975.1 Corvus brachyrhynchos
GACTCCAGCGATCCCCAGAAATCCGAGAGCCTGGTGAACCAGTAGCACGAGGGGGTGGGAAGGGACGCAGCCAGCCAAGGATTGTGGAGAGTCTGGGTCAAAAGCATCTCTGAATCAACTTGAAGACCTCAAAATGAAGTCATGTCCACTGTCTTCAGAGCCTCAGGCTCCTGATAGTGAGGGGGCGGTTTCCAGGCTCCTGTTGGGAGCACAAACAGCTCAGCCAAACCTGTTCCAGATGTTCTGCCCTTGCTGGAGAGGAGGAACCATGACTGCAAGCGCCTGGGTGTAGTTCAGGGTTGGTTTAGAACCAGCAGCGAGGGGGATGTCCCATCTCCCTGCCCAGAACAAAGCTGGAGGGGGGTGAGCTGTGCAAAATCGTTGGGTTTGTGCTTCCCAGTGCAGGCACAGAAGGGGTTAATGGAATCCCATGGGAACGCATCCCATCTGTGGCCCGGGGGGGCTCCTGCTTCATCCTCGGGCAGGGTCTGAAGGGTTTCCCCACCCTCAGCACACTGTGCAGCATTCCCAGAGGGACAGAATTCCAGCTCCACCCAGGGCAGGAACCAGACCGGGCCAGAGGAGCCGGAGTCAGGAGGGGAAATTTGGCCTCTGGGGAGAGTGGGGAAGGGGAAAGGGGAGAGCAGAGCGTTGGTGGGAGCCTCGAGTGATGGGGGATGCGGGATGGGAGATAGGGGATGCAGGATGGGGAATGTGGGATACGGGATGTGGGATGCAGGATACAGAATGGGGGATGCGGGATGGGAGATAGGGGATGCAGGATGGGGAATGTGGGATACGGGATGTGGGATGCAGGATACGGAATGGGGGATATGGGATGCAGGATGGGGAATGGGGGATATGGGATGGGGAATGGGGAATGTGGGGTGCAGGATACGGGATGTGGGATGCAGGGGGTGGGATGCAGGATATGGAATGGGGGATATGGGATGCGGGATGGGGAATGTGGGATGCAGGATACGGGATGTGGGATGCAGGATGGGGAATGTGGGATGTGGATGCAGGGTGTGGGATGCGAGGGCGGGATGTGAGGTGGGGGATGCGGGATGCGGGGCCCAGGATGGGGGATATGGGATGGGGGATGCAGGATGGGGAATACGGGATGCAGGGTGCGGGATGCGGATGCGGGGGGGGTACCCCCGGGCGGCCGTGTCCATGGGGGCGGCCCCTCCGGGGTCCCCCCGACGACCCCCAAACCCCCCGGGAATGGCTCCGCGGTATCCCGGGCCGAGATAGCCCCACAAAATCCCAAGGGATTCCCACAGAATCCCGGACCCCGCCGTTTGCAAGCTGGGGTTTCACGGCAGCTGCTTCCCCACCCAGTGCAAGGGCGGAGCACCAGAGTTAAGGGAATTTTTTCGTCTTTCCCGGCCTTGCTGAAGCCAGCGGGAATGTGCGGAGCCGGTTTAAAAGCCTTCCTTCCTCGCGTGATCCCGATGTCCTGTTAACAAGCCACAGCCTTCCTCCCACCCACCCCAAAACTGCTTTAATAGGGGCAAGCTGGGACTCGTTAGCACTGGGAAATGAAGGTGGTCACTGGGAACTTCCCGAGAAACCCGTCCATCCCACTGCCTTCTGATCCTGCTTCCCAGCGCTGGTTTCCATAAGCTTATCCCTTTCAGATCATGCAAATCCTGTGCACGCAGCAGGCCCAGGGAGGTTCCCAGGTTGATGTGCTGGATTTTCCTTTCGGGTTGGATTTTTCCCATGGGAAAAAGGAAAATGATCTTTATTCAGCATAGAACCTCTACACAGACACACACACACACACACACCTGGCATCAAGGGTGCTGGAACCAAAAGTGTGGGAGAGGGGCTCTGTGCAGCACCAGGCACCAAAATGGAATCTCTCAGCAGAGCAGAGAGAATTCGGGATGTTCAGAGCTGTTGTAGGCAAAGATCCACAGCTGGAATTGTGAAATCTCACAGGTGGGAGAGAACTGGGTGTGCATTAAGGGGAGGGGAATGGCGGATTTTGGAGCTCTCAAGCAGAAGCCGAGCTGCAAACAGAGCAGGGGAGTTGTACGTTTTGATAAAATGAAGTGGAAAATCTCAAAAGATGCAACTCAAAAAGAGCCAAGAGGCAGAGCCACGGATTAGGAGTGCTCCTGCAAGTGGAATGTTCAGAGCAGGAAAAATGAGGACGAGACCACAAAAAAAAAAAAAAAAAAAAGAATTCCCGAACTAAATATTTGAGTTTGGAGAGTAGGAGGGGGGGGTGTGGAAAAAGAGGAACTCCCTCGTGGCTGGAGCAAAAATCCTGGGATCGGAAAGGTCCTGGAGATGCGTGGAAGAGCAGGGGATGCTCCGGGAGCCGGGTGAGCGCACTGGGGGGAGCAAGAGAGCCGGGAGCAGCCCAGGTGGGTGACAAATCCAGCACCAGGCCCGCTCCGGGCTGGTCTTTGCTCCCTCCAGCCCGTGACAAGGGACACAGCCGTGTCACACCGCTGGGACTCTCCCCTGTGCCCAGCTCCGGGCTCCAAAGCCCTTGTGCTGTTTTCTGATCACGCAGGGATCTGAAAACTCCTCTCTCTGCCCCGTTCCCCCTCAGACCCTTTGTCCCAGCTCTCTGCTCAGCCCCTCCACCAGTCCTCGCCTTCGGGTGGCTGCCCAGGTGTCCTGGCTGGCCCCAGGGTCCCCGGGCCGAGCAGGGATGGAGAACTGCTCCAGTGGGACAGACCCAGCAGGGCCTGCCCTGCCCAGGCTCAGGGATTCCCAGCCCTCTGAGCCAGGGCTTGCTGTGCTGATGCTCAGGCAGAAGGAGTCCCCAGCCTCTCGGTTCTCTCCTTAGGACCCAGATTTTGGCTCCTCAAAAGCCACTTTTCTAAAACTCTATAAATAAATCCCATTCTGCGTGCTTGAGTTAACATTAGCCTGAAAAGCACCCTCCTTATAGCTCATGTCAGGCAAACAAGACAGGCTTGATAAGTGGAGAGAGTGATTTATAAAGGCACCATATGGGAGCTTGTCTAAGAATCATAATTGATTAGTGAGCTGCAGAAATACTGCCGTGGTGCAGACACCGAATCCCTCTGAGGCTCGGCTCCTCCGAGGGGCCTGGCACCCATTCCAACATGAAAAACACCCTCCATCTTCACCCTGGTGGCAGCAAAACTCCCTGAGGGGTTTCTCAGCCCTGTCACACCTTTCAGTGACTCTGGGAGCATCCTGAGAGCTCGAGGATGCACCCGAGGATAGCAGGGGTGGGTGTGAGTGCAGCCGTCCATCTGCCAAGTCCTTGGATTTTCCCGGTGCTCCAGGAGGAACTCCTGGCCTGGGATCTGTCTGGACACTGCAGGCAGGTCGCAGGCCGTGGGGATTCTCATGGCAAGAGCTCCCAGCGCTGACAGACAGTCCCAGGCATGCAAGGAGGGGAGGAAAACACCCTGGATTCCCTCTTCACTGGGGATTTGGGGCTCAGCGAGAGGCAAGAGGATCCCTCAGCACACGGAGTGCTCAGGACACGTTGGATTTGTTCCCCACCACGTTGCAGCTTGCCCAGGGCTGTTCTGAGTCCCAGCATGAAGCTTTGGGTGCTGTCTGTGCATAGAAAGGGTCCTTACAGGCTTGTGTCACTGGGCAAGAAGGGAGACATAAAATACTCAATTTAGAGCGCGTGCCAAAAATCCCTGTTCCTAGCAGCAGGCAGCACCCAGTGCCCATTAGCCGAGAGTTGTTGAGTTAATTAGAAATGTATATTTGATACCGGGGCCCCGCACACCACTAAGGTTTAATAATTGATTTGTAATTTATTTGCCCATTAATTCTTCCTGTTTCAGAGCCAAGCCAGCAGCTCGTGCAGGCTCGTCCATCATCCTGGGCAGTGGCAGCAGCACAGCAGCTCCTGCTCCCCCTGAGCTGTCGGGGGTGACAGACTGGAGCCTCGTGCAGGCTGTAATTAGTTACTGCCTGCAGAAGCTTTTTATAGGAGCTGCGTGTGCCTCTCGAGGAAGATTAACAAAGGGTTCCTTTCCCGGGGACTCGGGCCGCGTGTCAGCACGAGCAGGGCTCCAGGAGTTATTGATTCCCTTTCCATAAGGTTTGCATTTCCAAGGTAAGTGATTTGGCTCGTACAGGCAGCGGGTCCCAGGGCTCCATCCATCACGGCGCAGCAACGGGGCTGACCCAAGCATCGGCAGCAGGTTCAGCTTTAAACACAGCCTGCAACACTTTCCCTCATTGCCACCATTTATTATGACAGGGAGAAGGGTTTCCAAGGTGCCCGTTCCCTGTTAATCAGAGGGAAAACATAATTACAGCCCCCGAGACCCCCACTCGTTTCTGCTGTCACGGGATCAGGGGTTCATTCCTGTCTGCTCGCTCCTTTTATTTGCTGTCTGTTTTCTGAAATTTCAGGGCTGTGTCTGAGGTGGAGTTTTCAGAGCCCCCGTTACCTTCCAGAGGGAAACAGAGTTCCCCAGATGCCTGGGAGATCCCAAGGTCCTGGAAAGCAGGGACAGCCTGGATGGACCAGAGGACACTGAGACACCCAGGGGCAGCAGGCCAAGCAGGCAAATCCCAGCAGGGTGGGAAAGGCCCTGACAATGACAGTTGGCAAGCAGGAAAATGCTGTGAATAGTCAAAAAGGACATTTCACAGAGGTGGAAATCCCGTTTTTAATGAGGAAAACATGGCCCACACTCTCACTAGGAAGGAGAGCCCTGGGCCTGCCCAGTGCTGACTCCCCTCTCATCCCAGCAATCCTCATCCTCTTCCACCTCAGGAAACCTCTGGCTGTCAGAACATGCCCTGATAGAGGAATAAGGATGGGGAAAGTGGGTTGGAATGGGGCAGGAATGGCAGCTCCCCACATGGGCATGGCAGAGACAAGACAAAGGCCTCCAGGAAGGTTGGGAGGCCCAGGGACAATTTTGGCAGGAGGGAGGCCACAGAACAAACCAATCTTCATGTGTGAAATCCCACATGGAGCCGCTGCTATAAATAAGGTTGATGGATTGATGGTCATAAATCATAACCCCGCTGACACCCCAGAGCTCTCAGAGGCAGCAGGGATGCCCATGGGGCTGGTTCTGGTCCCTTGGCAGCAGCAGGAGAGAGATTAGTCATTCCCTGTGTTTCCCGAAACCACCTCCTCCCTCCCCCATGGGACGAGGGCTCGAAGAGAAGGGATGGATTGAATCTCCTTGGGAAGGAGATTTTTTAATCATGGGGGTCCCCAGATTTGCAGAATCAAGCCCTTGTAACCCCAGGAAAATGGTGCTTTCAGCTTGTTTTGGGCAGAAAAAAACAAGAATCCAAATCCTCTTCCTTTGAGGTTAAACCTCTTATTGACATGGAGCTGAGCTCTGGAGCAGATCAGAGGGGACACAGCTCCCACCACAGCCAGGATCGCCCTCAGCCTCAGTGAGAAACACTCCAGAATAAAAGCCATGGAGCAGGATCAGCCCAGGATCAGCTCCCATCTTCCTGGGGATGATCCTCTGGGAGCACAGACCCCACCCAGGGCTCTCCATACAACCTGGTTTAGGGGTGACAACCTGGGGCAGCTCAAAAGCACCTGGTTCCTTTGTCTGATCTCTCTGTAACTTCCCTGACTCCAGAATTGCTCCTGATTTGCATCCCTGGGAAGATAGAAGAGTTTTCCCTGGATAAAGCCCCTCAGCAAAACCCAACACCCCCAGCACCACCCCCAGCCAGCACCAGTCTGGAGCTTGCTCCCACTCCTTCAACCCCTTCAAAACCTTTTCCACAAACACACTTTCCTTAAAATTCCCACTCTTCTGGGCATAAATCCTTCCCCTCCCTTCCATGCTGCTGGAAGTTCGCTACCGGCCATATATTTTTAGATTTTAAAAATGTCACCCTCAAGTGCTCCGAGCGCACGTAAGGACCGTAAGAAACAAACCCACAGAGACTCGCTGTCAATAACCAGCCTCAGATGGGCTCCCTGCAGCCCTGGCACGGTAAATTACAGCCTTTCCCCCCCGCAAATGATGGCTGGCTGCTTATTATGGGCTTTCATCTTTATTGCCTCGTCAGGTGGAATGGTTGGAGTGACAACAGCAAATAGCCGGCCACAAATTGTGTCTGCTGCCAGCCTTGCTGCTCCTCTGCAGGCTGAGGGGCTCCGAGAGCCTCCAGAATCCTGCAGGGATGCTGGGACGGGCTGTCCACAGTCCAGGCAGTCCAGGGGGAATTCCTAAATCCCAGTGTGAGGATGCCCTGGGCAGCTGGCCCTAATTCACCCTCTCACCCCACTACAAATTGTTCTTCGCTGGGAGCCTCCCATATCAGATCCCAGTGAATCCACAGCTGGCTGGATGTACAGATGGCTCTGGAATTGGGGAATGTTTCCTGGGGATCCTTTCACTACCACAAATTGTCCCCCAAGTGTCTCTGCTGCCACCAGGACAGTCTGATCTGTGTCTGGACACGTGGGGCTGCGCCAGGTCAGAGTCAAAAACTGGCTGCCCTGAGCTGTTGTGGCTTTGAAACTCGTGGTGAGCACTTCCATAGGGCTGGGAGGAACCTCCTGTCAACGATCCTGTTCCAAGGGGGCCAGGCAGAGAGCTTGGGAAGGCAGAGGAGAGGTGGGAATTTCCAGCAGAGGAAGGTGGCACAGGCAGGTGGTGCCCTGGAAAGAAACAAGAAAATCGATCAGCACATAAAGACCATAAAGAGCACATAAAGAGCCTTCCAGGCAGGGGTTAATCCCGGGGGGCTTTGGGGACCCACCCCCACCCTGCAGCCAGCAGGAAATCGAGCCATAAGGAGGGAAACAATCCCGGAGCAGGAACAGACAGGCCGGAGCAAGCTTTTCTCATCCGACCGGAGCCCGACGGGAGGATCCGGTTTCAGGATTAGGAAACGTCCCGGGAGCGCCCAGGAGCCCACGGGCCGAGGTGGCTGCTCGGGCAGGAGCTGGGAGGGGTCACGGAGGGTGATGGACACACGGGAGCAGCCCTGGCACCCTGGCCCTGTCACCTCCCTCTCACCTGGAGAGCGTGGGACGGGGATGGGACGGGGATGGGGCAGAGTCGGGACAAGGACAAAGCAGGGTTGGGACAGGGCTGGGGCAGGAATGGGGCAGGGTTGGGACAGGGATGGGACAGGGCTGGGGCAACGTTGGGGCAAGGATCGCGCAGGGGTGTGACAAGGATGGGACAGGGATGGAGCAGGGATCAGGCAGTGCTGGAGCAGGACTGGGACACGGATGAAGCAGGGCTGGGGCAGGGATGGAACGAGGACGGGACAGGGCTGGAATAGGGATGATGGACTCTGGCTGGTGGCTGCACCTGGGGCAGCAGGACAGTGCCGTTCTCCTCCTCTCATCCTGTGGGGTTTTGGGATCAGAATTCATTTCCCTGGCAGCCCGGGGCTGAGGAAAGGCTTTTCCCTCGCTCTGGGCTGGTGGTGCATTGCAGGGACAAGGTTTCCTCAGTGTGCACTGTGGTATCACCCCTTCCCAGGCTCTCCCAGGACACTGGAACCCCTTCCGTGCTACAGAGATGAAGCTGCAGCTCCTGCAGCCCCTCCTGGTGACACAGAGTCCTGAGGGCCACGCCACTGTCCAGGGATGTGCTCTATCCCTTCCCCTCTCCCTGGCAAGCAGGAAAATGTTTTGGATAGTCGAGAAGGACATTTCACAGAGGTGGAAATCCCGTTTTTAATAAAGAAATTATGGCCCAGTATATTAGGAAGGAGAGCCCTGGGCCTGCCCAGTGCTGACTCCCCTCTCATCCCAGCAATCCTCATCCTCTTCCACCTCAGGAAACCTCTGGCTGTCAGAACATGCCCTGATAGAGGAATAAGGATGGGGAAAGTGGGTTGGAATGGGGCAGGAATGGCAGCTCCCCACATGGGCATGGCAGAGACAAGACAATGAGTGGGCAGGAAGGAGCTGGGAGCCCCAGGAAGAGACTCCAGCCTGCAAAGTTCACCCAGGAGCACTCTCAGAGAGTCACAGAAGAACCCTCCAGGCTGAGAAAGAACTTTGAGATCCAACCAGGAAAGGTCCAACCTCTCCTTGCTCCAATCCTGACTTGCTGGCCAGACTTGAGCCAGAAAATTCCCCATCTATCCTTCGGCTCTCTCCAGCTCTCCAGTGAACTCCCACAAAAACAGGGCTGCTCTTCTTACAAGGCAGGAGGCTTTTATGTTATAAATTAAAAGGCCCAGACAAAATGAACCCTGAGAGCTGAGTCCTCAGGAACCACAATGACTCAAACTCCAGCTTTTCACAAGGAAACAAATCCAGTGCCCTGGCTGCTTTAATCATCAGGCTCTCCTACCTTTACCATCACCCCAGCAAACACTTGTGTCTTCATTCAGTGCTCTCCAGCCTGATAACCCCCACAAAAGAAACCCAGCAGAAAGCCTGGCTGACAGCTCCAGCGAATTTCCATCTGACCCTCCCCTTGGGTTTTGGGGTGAGTGTTGAGTGAATGAGCTTTAAAAGCATCTTTTCATTTCGCAGAGACTCGCCGAGCCAAGAATCATACCTCACTCTGTCGGAGGAAAAACAAGATGTGGGCTTCGAGCAGTTGAGCTGCGCTGGAGCCCGGTGTGGAAAATCTTCCCTCCAAAGCCAAACAAGGTTTCACTGCCAGTGTTGTAAGGCAGAGAGATGCAAAATTTTTGTGGCCGATATTTCTCACCCGCACCTTGGGATCTGGGGCTCTTTGGAAATGAAAAACCCTCGGCTGAGGCAATGCTTTAAATGAGGATTTGTTAACCCTTGGTCAGGCTGTGAGGGAAGAGCAGGCACGGGTATCCAGTGAGGGGGAAATGAGTGAGTTAAAATGAGTTAAAATTAGTAAGGTACAAGGTTTGGGCTGTTGGTCTGCACAACTCACCTCA
>NW_008246054.1:3341463-3341919 GCF_000691975.1 Corvus brachyrhynchos
GGACAGGAATTTTAGGGTCAGGACAGAAATTCCAGAGCCGAGGCAAGGAGGAAAGAAGGAGATGGAAGCGATTGAGAGCAAAGCATCTTTCAGGGCCAGAAAACCGCTCAGATTTTGGGCACTGTGGAGTGAGAGAGGCAGAGCTTCGCTTCCTCGTCTTCTCAGCCTTGCAGGGTGAAGGCAAAAGAGAATAAACAAAAAACAAAACCCCTCAAAAATCAAAAACAAACCCCACAATTACTTTTTTTTTCTACAGATTTTTTTCATTCCAACCCCTGTTCTGGACAGGGGAACGGGACCTGGGTAGAGGGAGAAGGAATTGGGCAGGGGAGTGGGCATCCCGGGAAGGGGACGGGAATCCCAGGAAGGGGAGGGGGATCCCGGGAAAAGGAGTGGGATCCCGGGCCGGGGAAGGGCATCCCGGGCCGGGGACGGGCATCCCGGGCAGGGCTCGCT
>NW_008246054.1:3341982-3348163 GCF_000691975.1 Corvus brachyrhynchos
CCGCGGGGGCGCCCGAGGCGTCGCCCCCAGTCCCGGTGGGATCAGCCCCGCTCCGGGAGCCCTGGAGCTGCTCGGCCGCGCTCACCCACGCTGGCTTCCAGAACAAGAACCGCCCAGCACTTCCCAGCCCAAAATCCCACCTGGAAACGCCTGGAGCGCAATTCCCACCCCGCCCTGGGGAGCTGGGGATGGAGGGGGAAGCGCTGGGGCGCGGGAGAGGATCAGCTGAACTCCCAAATTTTATTTGGAACAGAGTCTGAACCTGAAATCCAGGTCCTCTGAGCTCTCCCGGTGCTCCCGTCCGCTCCCATTTCCACCCACACAGGGCGAGCCCGGGACGTGCCTGGGGCTGGGTGTCTCTCGGGCTCGGTGGTGCCGTGGGGACATCCATGGAAACGTCACTCGGAAAATGCTGCAGGAGGCCAAGGTGCCCTCCGTGGCCCCGGGGCGGGGGGAGGCGGCCCCGAGGGGGCACGGCGGGACCCTGAGCCCGGCCCCGGGGCCAGCTGGGGTGAAAAGGCTGCTTGAGAGAGGTCAGGAGGAGAAAACCGACCTGCTTTTCTTTGGCAATTATGAAGTGACAAATTACCAGCGAAAGAGCTCATCTGTCTGTATTTGTTTGGAGAGTCCCCTGCTCGCCGCGGACCTGAGGCACGGAGAGGGCCGGGATCACAGCCCTTCTCTTAAGGATTTCCAAACACTCTGCTGACACCCCACTCCATCTCTGTCAGCGCCGGGAATGCTCAGGAATTAAGCGGTGCCCTTCCAAAAGCAAACCCTGCACCCCCAACTCAGCATCTCCTACTCTCCATCCCCTCCAGCGGCCGGAGCCCCAGGAATGGCGTTTTGCAGGGGAAGCTGGAGTCCCCCTCCTGATCCCACGTCTCCAAGAGCTCAGGATTTAAGGAATTGTGGTGTTCCTGATAAAGCAGAGAGCCCCGGAGCCCTTTGTGTGCCGATGTCTCCACGCTGCTCCCAGGGCAAGGGTGAATCCCGCGCACGCCCAGCCCGGAGACACAACAAAAGCCCGGAGCCATGGCATGGGTGAGAGGTTTAATTGCATTACAATCGTCGGCTGGTATCAAGGAATCAGGAGGAGAGTCAAAACAGGCACTTTGATCCCTGCAGAAGCTGGAAAAACAGCAACGGCTTGGCCAAGGTGCAAAATTCCTCCTCCTCCCTCGCCGGCAGCAGAGGAGGGAGAGCAGAGCCCTTCCCCAGGTTTGGGGGTCTGGGGGTGACCCCCAAGTAGAAAACACAGCAGGAACCAAACACAAGATTAAAAAAACCCACCAAAAATCAGCGGCCAGCCCGGCTTTGTTTTCCTTTCTGTTATTGGCATCGGTAAAAATAGAAGCAAACCCGATTTTCAAAGCGAAATGCGGTTTTGCAGCCAGCGGGCAGCAGTGACCCGGGCAGCCCACGGAGCATCCCGGCGCTGCCCCACAGCTCCCAGCCCGCTCCGCCCGGGAGAAGGGGGACAAAAACGCTCGGGAAGGAGGTAAATATTTACTCTGCAAACACCAAGTGCCGCCTGGAGGTTAACGAGACACACAAGCGCCCTGCGCAGCTGGAGATGGGAGCGTGGCCGGGCCGGTGCTCCCGGCTCCCTGCGGGCTCCCGAAGTGGGGCAGGAAGTGGGAATGGGCAGATTTGGGAAGCAGCAGGTAGATAACCCCTTCCCCTGCCCTCCACAAGCCTCCTGTCGGCACTTCCCGAATGAAAAGAAGATTTCATTTTTCCCAAATGAGCAAACCTGGAAGCGCGCACGGATCGGCGCTACCCGAATGGAGCCTCTGATCTTCCATCTCCACCCGCCCGGCCCCGCAGCCGCCGGGGGAGGATTTATCCCGGCTGTAAACCCAGCAGCGAGTTCAGTCTCGTTTGTACCTGGCACCAAACCCAGGTTAAGCGCAGGCCAGAGCTAAAGGCTCCCGTTCTCCCACCCCTGCTCCCAGCGCCGCTCCTGCTCCAGGAGGGCTTGGGGCTGGAAAACATCGCCCTCATCCCAAGCTGGGATGGCTGCCCAGCCCCCAAACCCCTCTGTCCCCCCAAAACTGAGCCCCCACGCTGCCCTGGTACGGGGAGAGTCCCCACCCGCAGCCCGGTGCCACCCAGGCAGGGACAGGCGGGCACTGGAGTGGCATCGCTGGGCATCCCTGCGCCACAGCGGGACCTTGTCTGCTGCAAGGGGGACCCCAGCAGGTGCGAAGGGATCGGGAAATCTCTCATGGAAAGCACCTGAGGAAAAGGGGGAAAGTTTTGGGGAGAGTTGGGGTTCGCCCGCTGCTCCTTCCTCCCAGCCAGGCTGGATTTCCTTGGATTTGCAGTGCCTTGGAATGGGGACCCTGATGGGGACAGCCCCCCAGTGAGTAACTCAAGACACACCAATAAGAACAAACGAGGACTTGGACTGGGTTATATTTTAAAATGCTCATATTTTTTCTTTTTTTTTTTTTCTCCTTTTTTTCTTTTTCTCTTTTTTTTTTTCTTCTCATTTTTTTCCCACAATTCTAATACAATTGTTCTCAAAATACTGGAGTTTCCAGCAGCAGTTCATTCTTTCTCCTTCTCCTTCTCCTTCTCCTTCTCCTTCTCCTTCCCCTTCCCCTTCCCCTCCTCCTCCTCCCCCTCCCTCCCCCTCCCCCTCCCATCCCCAAAAAAGATTTTGGAAGTGGGGGGAAAGAAAAAAAAATAAAAAGTTCATTCAAAAAAATTATTTCAAAAGAGATTTCATATAAAGCCTTTAAAACACGGTCAGAAGTTTCTCCCTCTTCTCCAGATCCCTGTGGCTGAACACTTACAGAGAGAAAGAGAGAAAAAATAGAGAGAGTTTATAACAATCTCTGTAGAAGCAACAAAACAATCCAGGAAAGAAAATATCCAAGGATACGGTAAGGGATAAAATTACATTTGTACAAAAATAGATTTTAACTTTATTGATGCTTTAGATATTTTTTTCCTTATCTTTTCTCTTTTTTTTTTTTTTTGTCATTCTAAATGTTAACGTCCTTTTTTTTTTTTTTTTTTAATCTGTGTATCCCATAGCCAAGGCATCCATCACTAAGTATTGGGAATTGCTAAAGCTATTCTTTACTCCAAACCGCCTGCTTCAAAGAAAAAAAACAAAACAAAACAAGAAAACAAACAAACAAAAAAGAAGAAAAACCAAACAAAAGAGAAGAAAAACAAAACAAAAAGGCATCTTAAAATAGATGCAGTTCCTTTGTCTCGAGGAATAAAAATCCAGATTTGGCATCTGCCAATTTGGAAAGGGATTTGGATACAATGGAAGCAAAACAAGGGAAAAATAAACCAAAACAAAAAACGAGGGGGAAAAAAAAAAACAACCAAAACCAACCAAACCAACCAGGAAAAAGAATTGACTTAAACCACAAAAAGCCAGGAAAAGTCTGTAATTGCTACAGTTCTCTATGTGTATAGGTGAGTGGGTATTATACAGTGTAGATATCTACAGTACATACATGGATACACACACTCATCGGCACTGATGGGGCAGCACCAGCTCCTGAGCCACGCTCCAGCCTTTTTTTTTTTGGGATCAGGAGCCCAAGCCTGTTTTTTTTGGGATCAGCCCCAGCCCAGGGCTCTCCCCGCTGCAGTGGAGGGGTCAGCAAGGCCAGTGGTCAGCGCTTCCCACATCCACCCACCCCTAACGCCGCTCCTGGTCAGCATTCCAGTGCCAAGGGAAGCTTGGCATTCCCATGGAAGGGTTTGGGATGTGCTGGATTGGCTCAGGGTGGGATGGAACACGCACAGGCAGCGAGGGACGCTGCGGCGGCTGAAAAGCTGATGTTTGTGCTATCTTTAGAAAATTAAAGATTGTCCCACCAACAAAAAGGAATTCAAATAATAATTACAAACAGATCACCCCGAATCAAAGCAGATTTTTGCAGGAGTACTGGGAGCTGGTTCAATCCAAGTCCAAGCTCCCTAGGGAATAATGTGCCTTCTGTTTTCCTTCAGCTACGGCTCACCTCTCCACACTCAGCGTTATCACGATGAGAACAACGACGACAAAAGAAGCCCGAAGTGAAAAGAATAAAATAAAGACTCAAACTCATGCAAAGCTCGTTGCTTTAAGGCTGCTCTGGCGGATGTTCCCGGCGCACAAAAGCTTCTCCTCCCCAAGGGAAGGGTTGGGGTGAGGATGGAGGGGCTGGGCCGGGCTTTGGGGCTCAGGGAATCCCAACTCCCTTTCACCAGCTGCAAACTGAAATCCCAGGGCAAGGCGCAGCCTTTCCCAAAATCCCCTCCACCACGGGCATGGATTGGGGCTGTGCTGCTCCAGCAGGGAAACTGAGGCACGGGGATGCACGTCCTGATTGGGAGCTTGGGGCCTGTGGAGCCTCTCCCTTGGTGTTGTAAGGTCAAACGCTAACGGGGATGGGATGGGATGAAATTGGACAGGATGGAATGAAATGGGATGGGATGGGGACAGATGGGAAGAAATGGGATGGAACGTGACAGGATGAGATGGGATGGGATGGGATCTCCCACTGTGCCACCTTCCAGCCACAGCACCCAAGAGCCCTTTCTGAGCCATCCGCCAGGGACAAAGTTGTCACCCACCAGCGACCAGCAGGTTGATCCCAGGGCAATATCCACCTACTTTCTCGAAGTTTTCCCTCTCTGGCAAGCAAATGCCAGGCTCCTTTCTGCTGGGACAGCCGGGCTGGGGGCCGGGGGCTGCCTGGGGGCTGGGTGGGCTCGGGGCTCTGGGAACTGACACCTCCCCCGGGGCTGCGCCAGCCTCCCGCTGGCAGGGAACAGCCTGCTCGTGTTTCCTGGCACCCCTGCCAGATCTCATTCCTCCTGCCTCGTTTTCTTGGCAAATTCTTGCAGGGTGAAGCTGTTTAATAATATTTTCAGCGGCTTGCAGGCTGCTGGGGAAACAGAGCCAAGGCGCTGTGCCCGCCTCTGCCGATGCGCCACGTCGGGCAGCCCCAGGGGAAGGTATCCCCTGAAATCCTGAGGGATTCTTAATTTTGGAGCTGCAGGGGATGGAGCTGGGCACTCCAGCTGCCAGCTGGGATTGACACCAGGCGGGTGGCAACGGTGTCCCCTCCAGAACAGGGGTGTGAAGGAGGTGGTGGGCGCTGCTCCATCCCTCTCCAGGAACAAAGGAGGAGTTTTCAATCAGTTGCAAAAAATGGGGAGCAAGAAGAGGATCCTGGGAGGATCTCAACCTTTGCTCTTTAAAGCACGGGATGCAGAAGCGGTGGGGAAGCCCTCAGCCACAGGCACCTTATTCTGGGCTCCCAGCACGGTGTATTTAGGACCATCCGTCCTGCCAAGGGGGGAAAACCCTCCCCAGCATCCCTCTCCACTCCCTCTGCTCTGTTCTTCCTCCAATTCGTGTTTTTGGTGGGGCATTGGAGACACCTGATGAGGGTGAAACAGGGAGGGGAAGGGGAATCGCTCCCTGGCTGGCCTCTGGCCACACGCTCCCTGGGGAATCCCATCCCATCCCATCCCATCCCATCCCATCCCATCCCATCCCACCCCACAGGGTGTGGACACATTCCTGGGACCCTAATCCCCAAAAACCTGCCCAGCTCCCCGCTGTCACACCGAGACTCAAGGAAAGGGTTGTGCAACAGCCAAGGTGCTTTTGGTGCTCCCAGGATCCCGGGCAGGACAGGGATGGTGCTGCCACATCCCCCACCCAGCTGGGCCCTCCCAGGCCTGCATCCAGGGGAGGGGGAGCCCTGTTCTTGCTTCACCACTAATTAACAGCTGCAATTAACCAGCCTGGCTGAGCACTCCCACTAATTGTTGCCTTGCAGTGTTGTGCAGGGCTGAAACAACAGGAGCGGCCTTGTGGGTGAGCCGAAACCCCGGAGTGGGGTCATGCTGGGATACACTGGGATATACTGGGGCAGTGCTGGGATATACTGGGATGCTGTGCTGAGAGCAGGGGTCCCAGCCAGCCCCCAGGAGCTGGGCAAGGGCAATGGGGAGTCCCTGGCAGCCTTAAAGCAAGCGCTGCAGCTGGCTCATGTCCACACGGGCACCTCTGGGGTGGGCAGCGATGCCCGGCCGCCCTCCGGGATGGCCACAAGGGCATTTCCTGTGCCACGGCCAGCGCGTTGTTCGGGGGGGATTCAGCTCAATCCCAAATCCTCAGCTCTGAAGGGAAAGGAGAGGGCTCTGTGCA
>NW_008246054.1:3348253-3349830 GCF_000691975.1 Corvus brachyrhynchos
CAGAATAGAGGATTTTTTTTTTTTTTTTTTTTCTTTTTTTTTTTTTTTTTTTTTTTTTTTTTTTCTTCTTCTTCTCTTTTTCAAAAACTCCATCCTCTGAAAATAGCCCAGCTGCAATCCGAGTCCAACCACTCCCCTCGGCTCGGCCAAACCCCACTGCCCCGAGGGCCGGCACCGTCCTTATCCCCAGGGAAGCAGCGGGGACGGAGGGGGTGACGCCGTGGCTCATCCCAAACCTCATGGCACGGCGGGGGCAGGGGTTGGCAAAGCTCTCTCCGCTCCCACTTCTCTACAAGTAGCACAGGGAACCAGCGAGCAGGTCTGGAGATGCAGCAGTGACAGCGAACGGACAGGGGGTCAGGCGACGAGGAGGCCAGGACGGCGGGGTGTCCCCCGGATCAGACGGTGCCTCCGGCGCTGGGGGCAGCAGGGAGGGACGGGCTGGGGCGGAGGAAAGCGGAGGAAGGGCCCCGAGGGAGCCCGGCCGGGCGAGGGACTGACCCAGCAGAGTTCTCTCTAAGTCATTTGGTGCGGCGCTTCCAGCATTTCCATCAAGAAGGTGTCGATGGGCGTGTCGCCTATTAGCTTGAAGAAGAAGAGGTGCTCCAGGCATTTCAGGCCGATGGACCGAAGGGCTGGGAGGCGGAGCAGGAGCTTGGCAAACCTGGGGGATAAGAGAGGCGACAAGGTCAGACAGCCCCGGCTGCAGCCCTGCCTCTGTCCCCAGGGCTGGGGAGGGGTGGGAGGCAGACACAGCCTCTGCTACCAGCGAACCGTGGGGCTGCAGCCGCAGCTGTGCAGGGAAATCATTGATGATGGCCCAGCAAGAACGAGCTGGGAACCGAGCTGCAAGAGTGAAACGAGAAACGAAAGGTCAGCCCCGGACTGGGGGACACCCCGAGATGCTGGAGGGGTCCCCACGCTGCAGCCATCGAGAGGAGGCACCACGGGATCAGCCTTGGCACTGGCAGTGCTGCAAGCAGCTCCAGCAGCTCAAGTTTTGGTCAGGGAAAAGAGCAAACAGCCGGGAAGGGGCTGGAAGAGATGCTCAGTGGGGTGAGCTGGCACTTGGCTGGGCAATGCCCCTTTCCTGCAGGCTCTGTGCACCTCCTGAGCAGCTCCAGCAGCCCTCACTTGGGGTTCTGACCATCACCAGCTGAGCCCTGGGGCTGCTGGTGAGGCAGGAACCCGGCTGCCAGCCAGGGGTGAAGCCGAGGACTGTGACACAAGAGTTGGAAGGAGCACTCCAAACCACCTGGGACAGCGGGTGCTCCCTTTCCCCGGGCCCAGGGCTCTGAGGAGGGCAAACAAAACCCTTTCTCCACACCCTGCCCTGCCTGGAGTAGATGGTTTCAGGTCCTACAGGCAGGAGGACAGGCAGGAGGGCTGGGGAGAGCTGGCAGCTCTGCAGGAGCCAGCCAGGATGGAGACAAGCCATCCACAGCTGGGTGTTGGGCTCCGAGGCTGGCAAAGAGGCTGTGGAGCCAGGAGAAAGCCACCAGCTCCTGCAAGGCTGCTTTGGAGCACCCCAGGTGCCAGTGGATGTCACCTCCTTCTGTGAGTGCTGCCAGCACAGG
>NW_008246054.1:3349842-3354912 GCF_000691975.1 Corvus brachyrhynchos
AGAGCCCTGTAACAGCCACAGCAGGGTTATTTGCTTTTCCTGCTGCAAAATCAGGGCTTGAACATCATGAAAAGGGCCAGGCAGAAGGGGACCCTGCAGAAAACACACACACAGGCAGGCACAAGCACACAGATACTCTCTACATGCACACACAATTCTCTCTCCCGATTTTTTTTTTAATTTTTTTTTTTTTTTTTCTGCTGAGCTGGCGAGAACGGCGGGAGCAGAGCCAGGAAAAACAAATCAGTCCTACCATCCCATTCAGGAAGTTTCACTTTAAACCGAACCAGATGATGGCTCCAGCCCTTGGATATGTTTAACTGTGAGATAACCAGCCTGGAGCACGCTGTGCCAGGGCTGGGAGGGGGGGGAAAAGAGCCCTGATCCCTGATTCCCTGTGGCTGCTGGGTGTCACGTAGGCACCCAGCCCTCCCTGCGGAGCAGCAGGGGCTGCACGGGGGGAGCAGGGCTGGGTTTTTCCTGGGAATGCCTCTCGGTGTGGAGAAATTCCCTTCTGGTGTTTGCAGGGTGCTCCCAAGCTCCTGCTGGATGGGGACTCGGAGGAAGCCCCGCACCCAAGGGCACCTGAAAAGGTGGGAATTCCAGAAATCCCACAGCACGGAGCAGGAAAAGGCACCAGGCTCCAGCAGGGCTTTGCTCAACCACAGGGAGAACTTGTTTGCAGCCCCAGCTGGTGACCACATCGTGCCACGAGGCCAGGGGGATGCAGAGAGTTTGGGAGAAGTTCGGGGAGCTCTTGTGCAACTCCCAGCCCACGAGTTCACCCTCCCGAGCCACCTGGGGTGGTGCCACCACTGCCCTGCACCACTGAGGGACGGAGGGAGGGCAGCAGGGCCCAGCCACGGCTCTCAGGACATCCCTGAGATGTCACCGAGTCACTCAGGTCACCAGGGATGGGTGTGAGCATCACACAAGAAGGTCCCCAGCCCACAGTCACTCAAAACCAGTGGGAGATTAAACTCCAGAGCCCCTGGCAGAGCTTTTGGACCTAAAACACTCCCTCAAACACCGCTGAGCACTGAGGCAGAGCCCTGGGGAACTGGTGTGGACTGGTGGCTCAGACTGTGCTCAGGCATGGTGGTTTGGAGGGGGCTTGGGGCATGAAGAGAGGGAGGGACTGTCCCTGTGCCACCTCTTGCCCACTCCCAGTGTGTGCCAGGGCTGCAGATCCTGCACAATGTGCTCATCCCACCAAGGGAATAACCCAGGAGAGCTGCTGGTCACGATTCCCAAGGCAGCTCTCCTTGTGCCAGGAACAGCTCTGCTGCAACACCACGGCAGCCCAAATCCAGGCTCTGGCTCTGGATTTGCTCCAGAAATGCAATTTCTTAAAGCTTTCAGGAAGAGGAGGCAGCTTGAGAGCTGGCCTGGGGTGCACACAGACCCCCTGGGAGAGGAGAGGTGACAGGCCTGCTCCTTGCCCCGTGCTCATCCCTCAATTCCCCTGCTCCCCACAAACCAAGCACACCTCACGGCACCTCCACCCTCGCTCTCCCTGCCTCAAGCCAACCAGGAACATCCCGGGAACCCCTTAACAACATATCCTTCTTCATCTGCCAGCACTCTGGGACCCAAAGCGGGGGAAAAAACAAATCCAACTTCACTTCTGAGGGCACGCTCTGCGCTCACTGCTGTGAAAGCATCCTTGTCATTTACCATCCGCACACACGAGGCTGGGAACGCAGGTGAGATGCAAATCCCAGTTGCCTGGGCTGTTTTTGCCCAACATTCATGCACCAGTAGCAGCTTCCAGTGCTTTGCCTGGTTTCTCAAGAAGCTGTCAGGAACTGAAGTGGCAGTTGCCAGCTCCAGGCTGTAACTGGGGAAATGCGCCCACTCAGCTCCGCAGCAGTCCAGGAACGCATTCCTAATTCCCCCTCCCATTCCCAGCTGGATTGGGGGAGGCAGGGAGGGGAGAAAAAGAGTATCAATTGAGGCTTTCACTTCCCAGCAGTGATGCTCCTCTGCCACCGAAAATTAACTCCATGTGAGTCCTGTTTTTGCTGCGGTTTCGCTCGCCGCGGTTTCCAAAAGGGAAATGATACCCCCTTCCCACATGGGCTCATCCCACTGCTGGGGCTGTGGGAGCTGGGCCTCCTCAGGTCTGCCCACCTGGCTGCATTTACTGGCAAGGGAATATCGAGCTCTGTGTGCTGCACAGGGGGGTGTTTTTAGGGATGCTCACAGCTGAGGTGGGTGGAAACGAGGGGTTTATCTGCAGGGAATGTCTGTGGGGACGGAGAGCCCAGAACAGAGGGACCCAAGGACACCCTGGGAGCTGCAGCACCCATTGCAGGGGGTTTGCAGGGGGTGAGGGTACAGGAGGAGGGGCACAGGGAGCTCACCTGCCGGGCTGGTCGGGGTATTTGTGTTTGCAGTAAGCCTCTAGGGACGCGTACACCTTCTCCCGCAGCGCCTCCACCTCCGCCGGGTTCGAGAGGCCCTTCGAGTCTGAAAGGTCACACAAAAGCCATCAGCCAAACACCTCCAGGCTTTCCAGGCTGGCCAGAACCCCTCTGTGTGCTCCCTGCATCCCTCCCAGCCCCACCAAAGTGGGGATGCAGGCTCTGAGCTCTGGGGATTTGGGGAGCACTCAAAGGTTTGCCCTGTGACTACAGATTTTTCCCTACCTCACATCCCAACCCCAAATGTTTTGGCTCATTCCAGTGGTGCCAGACCCTCATTTAAAGGGTTTAATTCCTCCTCCAGCCCTGGGCTTGTGGGATTTCTCCCTCCAGCACTGTGGTGGGGCTGAGTGAGAAGCCCCTGCTCTGGCACAGCCCCCGGGACACAGCGAGGATCTGTTTTTAGTAGGGTGAAAGGGACAGTGCAGAAATCGATATCCCCAAGCACATGTGCCATGGGAACCTCTCCAGATTCCCCTTCTTTGACCATATACGGCTAATCCCAAATTACAGACAATAAATTACTGCTGATTACAAGGAGGGGGGGACTAAAAAAGAAGAAAAACAAACCCAAGAAAATGTAATAAACCCTGCTGGAACAGCCTGGCCTGGCTTTGGTGGGAAAACCCAGGGAAGGAGCTGTGCTTGGGCACAAACAGTGCTCTCTGAGGGCAGGGAGGGAAGGGGTTGGTGGTGGATGTGGAGGTTTGTTCTTGGCTGCCATCTGGTTTTGCTCTGGGCTGATCCACTTTAAAATAGAGATCCCCTCCAGAGAGCTGTGCAGGTATGAGCAGGCTGCCTCCTGCTGCACAGGGATTTGCTCCCTGGAATGCTGGAGAAAAGCCCTGGCACTGACCCTTCTTCTTCCCTCGAGCAGCTGGGGCCGAGGGGGAAAGGGGAGCAGCGCGAAGCCTCCCGGAGTCTGTGAAACCACAGTCAAAACCTGAAATTTTTGTGTATTTTATGAGCACATTTCATGTCTTTCAGCCTCTCCAGGTCTGCAAAGGGCTTTTCCAGAAATGCAGGTAATAAAAGCCCTCGGATGATGAGGTTGGGAAGCAGAGACAATCATATCCATGCTCTGGTGCTGCTCTAATCTGTATTTTTCTCTTTAAAAAAGATCTAGATTCCATTTCGTTCCAATTCAGGGACAACTCCCTCAAGCACCAGAACTTTCTCTTCACAGTCACTCTGAAAGGGGGAGAGCTGACAGGACAAGGGGGAATGGCTGTAAACTGAAAGAGCAGAGCGCAGGGTTAGATGGAATTTTGGGAAGAAATTCTTCCCTGTGAGGGTAGGGAGGTCCTGCACAGGTTGCCCAGAGAAGCTGTGGATGCCTGGCAGTGTCCAAGGCCAGGCTGGATGGGGCTTGGAGCAACCTGGAATAGGGGAAGGTGTCCCTGCCCATGGCAGGAGGTTTGGAACAAGATGAACTTTAAGATCCTTTCCAAACCAAACCATCTTCCACCCCTGACTCTCTTCTTTCCTGCCCTGCCCTCGGCATCTGGGTGCCCTCTGCTACTTCCAATGGGGCTCTTTAGGGAAGAAAAGGAGCCCAAAGGACAGAACAGCAGCCAAGAGGGGCCAGGAGGGCAGAGCCAGGCACGTACCGGGGTTGAAGAGGACAATGGCTCGCAGGCAGCCCAGCTCTGTCTTGTCCATCAGCATGTCCCTCATTTTGGACACCAGTTCTGTCAGTACTCTGCAGAAGGACACAGAAAGCACAGAGTCAGCACGAAAAAAAACCCCAGGAATGAAAAGCCCCAGGTGTCAGAGCTGGAGTGAGAAGCTCCGGTCACGTTTAACGAAGTCGGGGATGGCGCTGGCTTGTACCAGCTGAGGATGTGGCCTCATTTTCCTCCTCCATCGAAAATAGCTCATTAGGAACATCAATAGTTCCTGTGAGATACAACAGGGACCATAAAAACCGCCTCCATCCATTCACTGAGAGGCTCTGGCATCTGAGAAAGCTGCCTAAAAATAAAAAATAACAATAAAAACCCACCCCAACAGGTATCTAAAAGTAATTTCCTCCGCCGGTAATTTTTATTGCTCCCTTTGCTCTTACTGCAGGTGTCGGTCTTGAAATATTTTCCACTGATTGCCCAGTTTTTCATGTTAGATCCTGCAGCAAAGTCATGATCTTGCACTTATGACCTCACAGGAACAAATGATGTCACCCAGGTCCGAAGAACAATTTCCTCACAGAGCAGAGCAGCAAAGGTGATTTGGTTTCGACTCAAGATGAGTCTCGGGGAGAGAAATCAGCATTTCAGCAGCGTCTGGAGTCACGCTGTGGGTCAAACACCCGGCAAGCCTGGCTTTAAAACACTTTCCCAAAGCCTGAGATTAAAGAGCCCCCGGGACACGCCTGTGGAACCCGCTGAGTACTGCTGGGGCCTTTCCATTGTGCAAATAAAATCGCGTCTTGGTCCAATTAAAGATGAAAAGGAGCGAAGGAGTGGCCTCCTCGTAACATTAGAAGGCATCTGGACCCCATGAAAGGGGCTTTGATTTGCACCGGGCAGCCTCCTCCCCGTTTGGGGCTGTTGGGTTTTGCAGGTTTGAGAGGAGGGATTTGACGCTGTGTTTTCAGGGACATCACGGGGTGGGACACCCTCATCCCGGGCTCCTCCAGCAGGAA
>NW_008246054.1:3354946-3374218 GCF_000691975.1 Corvus brachyrhynchos
TGGAGGCAGCTTGAGGTGCAGACAGGGATGGGGATGTCCAGGCAAGGCGGTTTAGGATGCAATCCCATCCCTCCATCCCTCCAGCCCAGCCCACCTGTCGAAGATGGCCCCGACGCCGGCGCTGTGGGCGCTGTTCCGGTGCACGTGCAGCCCCGTGGCCAGGAGGATCCCGTCCTTCACGGCTATGGAGCGGTGGGAGAAGGAGGCAATTAGGAGCTCGTTCCAGCCTGGGGAGGAGAAAACGACCGAGGCTGCAGGTTAGAGCCATGGGATCCTCAGGAAGTTTGGGAATCGGCGACGTCACCGGAGGAGGAATCCGCCTCTGCTGAGGGAACGTGGCTGGATATGGGGAAGGAGGGGGGAGCCAGCTTTTCCTTGGCTGTCAGGGAAGGGAAAAACCATCTAGAACCCGATGCACTAAAAATAAAGCTAATAAGGGGAGCAGTTTCCTCTGTAAACCGCGCAGACACCGAGCAAACAGCTCTGCCTGAACACCCCGGGGGTGTGGAGCCCCGAGCTCCCCTCTGCCCTCAGCCGCTGCCTCCCAGCACTTCCAGCCCTATCAGCACGGGCTATCAGTTCACCAGGCCCCTCCTCAGGCCACGGAAGTTCCTTCACCATCCCTGAGCCCTGAGAAAGGGCCCGTGGAATCTCTGGCTTTGTGGGTTTGTTGCTTCTGCCATGAAAATACTGGGAGAGGTTGGGTCTGCTCTCTGCACAGTCCCACGTCCGTGACTGCTTCCACAGCTGCTTGGAAAACAGATTTTAGTCTTGTTAGCTGGACTGCTTTGGGATGTAGGAGAGACATCCTCTGAGCCCAGACCTACAGGGAAGGGAAGGGAGAGGCGACCTCCACGTCCTCCAGCTCCCCTTCCCAATCCAGCACCTTTTCAATTCCTAAATCCATCAAGGATTCCTGAAACAAAGCCCCAACGAGAGGAAACGCTGCCAAGTTTGAAGGGTGGAAATTCGGGTCACTTTCAACCAGGAGCAGCATCTTCAGTCAGATAAGAAGGGTCTTCTGCAACACCCCTGTCCTGAACATGTTCTGGAGTTCTGCTCCAGAAACCTCAGGATATTTGGCTTTGGGGGTTTTTTCCCAGGCTGGAAAAGCAACACAACAATATCCTTCACCTCTCCTGCCACAGGAACACGTCTTGTCCCGCTGCCTGCAGCAAACACAAGACCCATGTGTGCTGTATTTACCTCCCGCTGCAGCCGTGGGCTGTGCCATTAGAAATGTTGACAAGGAATAAAGTTCCCTCTTTCCTAAGTGGCCACAGGATGTTTCCACCCCAGCCACGGGAACATTTCTTTGGCTATTTACTGGGTGAGGCCTGGCACTTTCACAGGGATTGCAACACCATGAAACCCAAGGAGGATGGAGGAGAAGACGTGGGACTGCAGCAGGAGCCTGCAGAAACCCTGCTCCCAGCAGGAAGAGGAATTCCCAGAGCCAGATCCATGGGAAGCTGTCACACACAGCAGCTCCACCAACAGAAGCCCGAGCTGGCTCTCAACACCCACTCCAAGCTGGGCTCATTCCAGCGAAGGAGTGCTGGATCCATCAGCATCCTTCACCTGGATTATTCCCATGCAGAGCTGGGATGCTTCAGCTGAAATGGGGAAGATTTTCCTACCTTGGCTTTCACCAGAACTTCCCCAAAGAGCCTCCAAGACAGAGGCAAGCAGGGAAAATTCAGTATAACCACAGGCAGCAAATGGGAATTAAGAGACCAAACAAGCCTGCCCCGAGAGTTCTGCATTTCAGCCCAAGCTCTGGGGTGGCAGAGCAGAATTCTGTGACTCCTGTGACTCCTTTCTCACCACACAGGGTGGCTCTGGCTCCTCTGGGATAGGGAAGGCACTCTGGCAGCACAGTGGCCCTCGTGTCAATCCACCTCCCTGCCAACTTTCCCCAGCAGCCCTACAAAAGCAGCTGCAGGGATGTAACGCTCAGCATCCTCTGCCAAGCTGAGAAAACACCAGGTTATTCCTGTCTCAGCTTGGAAACAAGAAAACCCGTGGAAACAGGCTTAAAAAGTCAGGTTTCCTTCCCTTCCGAACAGCTCAGAGAGGGAATATTTTTAAATGATTCAGGATTTGAGGAAAGCTGCGGCCAGCCCAGCCAGCACTGCTCCTCCAGAGCTGTGTGCTCCACTTGTTTTGCCTCCCAGGATGCCCGACTGAGGCTCTTAGCTGGATTTTAGTACTTCAATATTTCATGGGCAGCTGTTCTCAGCAGGCCACTCAATAATACATAGAGCCACTGGTTAGAGGACTTGGGGAAGGTTATCTGAGGCTCTGGCAGAGATGCTTGGAGCAGGGAGCTCCAGGGAGCTGCTCCAGGTGGCTCAGCAGTCTCAGGGTTGGAGCCACCGCGAAATTTGGGGTCTGCAGCCCCTCTCCTGCTGTCCATGGAGTGAGTCACAAGCAGGGAACACAGGTCAGGAAATCTCCAGGTCCAGTTTTAATCAGCTGCCTGCTAAATAGAGAGAGGAAAACCTGGAACTGCCGTGGTGGGTTTGGGTTCCACTTCCCGAAAGGAAAAGGCTTTGTCTGAATCCAGCTCTTTGCAGGAAGCCCTCAAAGATCCCTACAGAGAGGCTTCCCCTGCTCATCCACTCTCATAAGAGGCTCTAGAAATCCTCTTCAAATCCACACTTTGCATGCTCCAAAGGGCCCAGAGCCAGCTCTGGCAAAATCCACGGAAAAGGCAGAGGAGCCTCTTCACCAAAGCGCTGCAGGAAGGGCGCAGGGCCTGGACAAAAGCGAATTTTGGGGAAACAAAAGGAACTTTACCAAGCACTTCAAAGTGCCTGGCTTACAAAGAGCTTCATGCCTCAAACACATCCTCCCCGAGCTCTGCTCTGATTTCTTGCCCTCCACGATCTTTGTACAGCAGCAGGAGCTTGAATTCACTCAACAGGGGAAGACCCTTCCTGCAGCCAAGGGCTTTCACCTCCCAAACCCTGCTCCTGCAGCCCCCCTGCAGCACAAGGAAATTTAAAATAAGCCCTGAGAGTTCTATTTTCATCTTGGTGGGTGGGAGAAGAAGTGAGATGTGTTTTTCTCCCCTTTCTGCTTTCAATTATGATCAAACATTTCAGTTTGATGAAATTTCACAGGGGCCTGAGCCCACTTGGTCTTTCACACCTCAGTTTGGGAGGAAGGCAGAGTTTAATTCCTTGGGTTTAAGTCACCCAGCACCCATCTCTGAGTTCCTCATGGATCAGAAACGAAGCCAGGCCATTTTTCAGCTGATTTGCCACATTCTGGATCCCATTCAGCAACACATCCCATGGGGCTTTTAAAATCCTATTTAAAAACGGAATGATCAGAGTCTGCTACTCAGAATCAAACATTTTCAAGCTGCCAGGACCTAAATCTGAGGGTACAACCCATCCCAGGGACTTGCAGATGGGGACAGATGCCACTCACCTGCTCTGAGCAAGATGACCTGGTCATCCAGGGGCAGCTCGGAGAAGTGGGGGATCCTCTTGGCCCACTCCACCAGGGTGAAGAGCTGTTTGTCTGCTGCCTGGCAGATGTTCGTCACCGGGTCATTGGGCTGCCAAAAAAAAGATGGAAAAGTTTGGAAAAGGCAAAGCAAGGGAAAAAAAAAATGGGAGGGCCCCCCGCCCTGCCACCCCCGAGGTGGATGTTACCAGTCACAGGCAGAGGAAGTGATTTGGCTGCTCCACCACGAGGGTTGTAATAGTTTTTAGCAAGCCCCAAAATGGGAACTGGGAGTTCTGAGACTCCAAATCCATCACCCTGACTGATGAATCCAAGCAGCTCCGGCCCGGGGAAGGGCAGACTCCAGCATCTCCCAGCTCGATAAACCAGCACCAGAGGGGGCATTACAGGGAAAAAAAAAAAAAAAGAGAAAACCCCTTTCCTTTGAAATATTATCCAGTAACAAAAACCATCTGCTCTCAAGGAGGACAGTCAGCCTAAACACACCAAATCCCTGTTTAAAGGACCTGCTCACAGCTCAAGTGGATTTGTGATTAGGAACTGGAAGAGCCAGTCTAAGCCTGGTCCAAGTGTGTTTGTAGGGTTTACCTCCCTGGACAGGGATGTAGGGGCCCTTCCCATCTCCTGCTGTAATCCCTGCTGATATCCAGCAGCTTGGATTGTACAATCAGCTTCTTTCCATGTCCTTAAAAGAGCAGTTTCCAAACTGGAGCAGGAGTGTTTACTTCACCCCTGGCTGGCAGGAGGAAGGGGGTTGAATTCAGAGGAAGAGCAGACACGAATGTCAGTGTAACCAGTGGCAAAGCCCCCTCCCAGGCTGGGCACACCAGGACCACGCTGCCAAGTCACCCTCGTGCCCCTCAGAGCTGTGCCCCACACCCCTGCCCAGTCCCCTGGCAGCAAACCCAAGGCTCTGTGCCTCAGTGGCCAACATCTCCCATTCTCCAGGCTTAAAATAACCGGGATTTGGCAAGCTCAGGGCACCTGCCTCAGAAGTATTTCCACCTGTTGCGTGCAGAGATGGATGGGCATGGGCTGGCACCGGGCACCGCCACAGGGATGTGCCCCCCTTGCCCAGCCCCTCTCCAGCAGCTCCCCCAGGGGTGCAAGGGCAGGGCAGTCTCACTCCCAGGGAGCTGGGGCTCTTCCCTGAGGAAGGAGATGTGAGCAGGGACTGGGCTTTTCTCCTGGGAGAAGAAGAACAGATGGGATTTCCCCCGGACAACAGGAAAGCCCCAAACCGTGTGTGAGGAGGAGCTTTGCAGGGTTCAGCGTTTCACTGGAAGCACAGGGAATGCTGGCCCTCAGAGGCAGGAAGGGGGAGAAGGGACACCAGAGGCCCTGAACATCCCCATCCTCGAGTTATCCCAGTCTGCTCGGCCAGGTGGAGAATCCTGCCATCCCGGCGAGGCGGGATAGGGATGGAGCCCTCCAGGCCCCACCACGACTTATGGGAGACCCCCTGCTCCAGCAGAACCCAACCCTTGCAGCAACAAGAGCCTGCAGAGCCCCAAAAAAGGCATAATTTAGGTAAATTAGATGTTTTTGGCAAAGCTTTCATCAGGGGTGGCTCCTGGGAAGGTTGTCAGCACGTGCTGGGCTCCAGGCGCCCCAGCCCTGGCTGTCCCTGCGTGGGCAGCACAAGCTGTACCCAACCTCTGGTGCTCCAAAGCCTCAGTGAGGGGCCCAGCAGAAGCTAATCCTTGCAGCAACAAGAGCCTGCAGAGCCTCACAAAAGGCATAATTTAGGTAAATTAGATGTTTTTGGCAATGCTTTCCTCAGGGCTGGCTCCTGGGAAGGTTGTCAGCACGTGCTGGGCTCCAGGTGCCCCAGCCCTGGCTGTCCCTGCGTGGGCAGCACAAGCTGTACCCAACCTCTGGTTCTCCAAAGCCTCAGCTTCAGTTCCACCTCAGATGGCAATTCCTGGAACCACCACGGCTCTTCCTGGCAGAACTTGATCACCAGAGCGTGAGAAGCAGCTGGAAGTGTCCAGAGGGCCCTGCCTGGCTGTGGGAGGGGGGTGGCAGGGCTGGAAACCCTCCCTGTGCAAGGAAAGCAAATCCCCTCCTGCAGTAAATAGCAAGGGCACGGTGCCGGGGTGTGACAGAGCCAAAGGGCACCCGCTCCCCCTGGAAAAGGGGAGCTTGAAAGTATCTTTCAGAAAACGGTGACTTGAAACCAGACGTTCAAAGGCCAATTAAGAGCTACTGGGGAGGACAGCTCTCAGTTACAGGCGCTGCCTTTCAGGGGCCAGGAGCCCATCCCAGGTGGTGCTTACAGGGCAGGAGCCTGAATTCCCAAGGTATGGGGCAGAGGCAAAGCCACCCCACTGCCCAGGGACAGGGACATGGCACAAGGTGACAGCCACAGACACGAGAGAGTGGAGTGACAGGACAAGGGGGGATGGATTTGAGCTAAAAGACAGTGGGGTTAGATCAGGTACTAGGGAGAAATTTTTCCTGTGAGGGTGGGGAGGCCCTGGCACAGGGTGCCCAGAGAAGCTGTGGCTGCTCCTGGATCCCTGGAAGTGTCCAAGGCCAGGTTGGATGGGGCTTGGAGCAACCTGGGACAGTGGAAAGTGCCCATGGAAGAGAGTTGGAATTCAATAATCTTTGGAGATCCCTTCCAAGCCAAACCATTCTGTGAGTCTCTGAATGTATGACTCTATTTCTCCACCCAGGCTGGGCCTGGAATGCCACCCCTTGGATCTTCTGAGCAACCTGGGCTAGTGGAAGGTGCCCCTGCCTGTGGAAGTAGATGGTTTTAAGGTCCCTCCCAACCCAACCCATTCTATGTGGGAGACAAGGGTGTTTATTCCTGAATCACCCTGTCACCTCCACCCCAGCCTGCCAAGGCCAGCTGGAAATGTCCCTGCAGGTCACCAGCAGTGCTCAGTGCAGCTGGACTGAGGTGCAGAGGCACAAATCAAAGCACACAGCACACGAGGCCAACAGCAAACAGCTCCTGTTATCCCTCCGTGTTTATCAGGGCCTCAATTTGCTGCCTTTCCATCACCTGGGCTCTGAGGGAGGGCCGGGAGGGCCGCAGCTCCTCCATCTCCCCTCTCCTCATCAGGTGGCCTCGTCACTGGGAGCTGCTGATCTCATCCATCTGCTAAACCTGCTACAAATGTCACCTCATTGTCGGCAGAAACCGCTTGACAATAACAGGGCATTCCAACAAGCCTCCTGCTTCTATTTAGATGCAACACACATCCTTGTTCACAGTAATGCGTGTTGAATTATGCAGGAACCGGCTTTCAATTTGCTACAAGAGGCTGAGGAGACACGGTGCCAGACGAAGCCATTTATTTCAGCTCGCTCTCTGGGGTTTGTTTTCAAGTCAGCACAACGCTGGCTCCAGCTCCCCTGAAGGATTTTTAATCTTGAGAGCAGGCAGAGCCTCTCTGAGCCCCTCACTAACTCCTCCAGAAAAGCCCTTTCCAGCCTCAGGGTGATGGGATCCTCCTCTCAAATGCAGGTGAGCATCTGTACCTGTTTCTGTACCTGATTCTGGAGAGTTTCACTGAGGGATTGGCTCTGCCCATACCAGGAAGCCTTGAATGTCCCAGACCCACACCTAAGGAATCCTAGGAAAAGCTGGTAAAGGCCAAAAAGAGCATCCGAAACCACCACTTAGACTCGTCCTGACCCCCAGATCGCTCACAGAACTTTGTTGGAAGTGACCCTAAAGATGATCTATTTCCAACCCCCTGACATGGGAAGGCACTTCTGACTCAAACCCTCCAAGGCTCATATAAAGAGAGAGATAAAGCATTGTTGTAACAGGAAATAAATACTGCAGAGCCCTCTCACTTGCTCGGAGCAGCTGCATTTCATCAGCTGAGCCTCATAAAAAAAAAGGAATTGCACAGGGATATTTCAGTGGATGAGCCTGCTCTCCTGGCGCAGCCAGCCCAAACCTGCCAGAGCTCAACCTCAGTGCCCCTCAAAGGACTGTGTGGCCACCAGGAGATGCTCCCCACTCCAGCCTCAGCTGCTGTTTTTCTGAGGAATTCCTCTATTCCCACTGATTTCACGGGAAAAGGGGCTATTGAGGAGTGGGGACTGCACCCTAAATACTGCCTGAACTGCACCCTAAATACTGCCTAGGCTGCAGAGGGCCTGTCCTAGAAATGGAATTGCAGAGGATGGTTTGGCTGTCACATTAACTGCTTTGCAGGGAGATTCCTCCCTGTTGGTAAGGGAATCTCATAGCGAAGGGCCTGAAACACTTTCCCTCACTCTCCATAGAATCCCAGACTGGTTTGGGTAGGAAGGGACCTCAAGACCACCTCAGTCCAACGCCCTGCCACGGGCAGGGACACCTTCCACCAGCCCAGGTTGCTCCAAGCCCCGTCCCATTTCCCTGTCATGCCTCTCTTGTGCACACACCATCCTGGCACAGCCCAGATGCTCCAAGCAGGCCCAGTTGTAACACAAGTTTCTAAGTGGGAAAAGAACTTGAAAGCCAACTTCTTGGCAAATTTCTCCAGGTCTTCTCTCCTCAGAGGCAAGCAGCTGCATAATTCTCCATCTGAGAAGTCACACCCTCACTGCACAGCTCTTATCCCTCTGCACTTCAGCCACACAGGTCTGTCTATTGCCTCAGCTGGACTCCGAGCTCTTAAGAGCATGGAGTGTCTTCCTTCCCTTCAGCACCCAGGGCTGTCAATTACAATAAAATCTTCTCTGTGAGCCCTTTTCATTATTCCTTACAGCATCCCCTCCTTTCCTGTGGCTGTGGGACAGAAGACACCAAGCACTGGTGGGCTGCTGGCTCTACTTTCCTGGTGCTGAGCTGACACACGGAGCCAACAGCAGAGCCAGGAATTGCATTTCTGAGCTGGTTTTAATCACACAGAACAACCCCTCTCTGCCCCAGCTGTCCTCATGGTCTCTCCTGATGTCCCACAGCCACCCCTTCTGTCCCAAACGCAGGGCTGGGGATGGGACAGAGCTGCCTCACCGAGCTGGGTGTCAGGCCCATGTTCGCCTCGATGTACGTCTCTGTCTTTGGCTCCACAGCGAGTTCAGCTTCCAGGATCTTTTCCACAGGCATGTCCTCGTTGGCGCTGCTTGTGGACTCCACCTCGTTCTCGTTGCGGTCCTTCCCCCGCTGCCTCTCCTCCTGCACGGCTGCGAGTGACACAGAAGGGACAGTGTCAGTGTCAGTGCCACCCCCAGGCTCCACAGGTGGCCACAAAACCCCAAGGCATCCTGCAGGATCAGCCTGCTCAGGTGTCTGCTGTGGTCAGACTGGGATATCCCAGGGAATGGGAGGTCTGGGGAAGGCACCGAGCAGCCCCAGCCTGGGAGATGGGCTCTGTGTGTGCTCCCTCAGGAGCAGGGAGAGGGATGATCCTGCCTGGACAGGGCCTCTGCTGGGAAGGGCCCTTCTCTGCAGAGGCACAGATCCTGGAAACAAAAAGGTTACAGACAAATGATGAAAGGAAGCAACACTTTGGGTCACTGCGGGCGAGGGAAAGCGACGGGTGAAGTGAAAGAATCAGGGAATCGCAAAGAAAGAGAAACAGCTCAGTTTAAAGCAGAAATCCAGAGTTCAGCCACCTTTGAGGCTGGCAGGGCTGAATTTCCCTGGAGGCCATGTCGTGCCCCTCTCCAGCTCCCTGGCCCAGCTCCCGTGGGACAGCAGCTCCATGCAAACCTCCATCCTGCCTCGGGCTCGGGGCAAGCCCCAAACAGACAGGAGAGACCTGTCCCAAATCCTGTGGGGTGGGGATGATCTCTCCAGCAGCCTGTCACATGCTGCTGAGTTATGTGTGAGCAGCTCAGAGATGAAAAACACTTATTAGATGCTAATAACATTACTATTATTATTATTATTATTATTATTAACCTCCCTTGGAAACCTGCACACGCTTTTCCTACACCTGGAAAGCAGCTTTGTGCAGCTGCAGTAGGAACTCTCTCCATCACCTTGTCACAGACCCTAAATCCCACACTTTTCTGCACACCACTGATTCCCCACAGCACATTTTAGCCCACTCTGCTTGAGAACAGCCCCAAGCATCTCTGGCCATGAGAGACAACGCTCTGAACTCACCCAGCTCTTTGCTGAGGACTGAATGAGGCACTCCAGTACTGTAAAAACCCTGCTACTTATTGCCAATTACCCCAGCACTCCCTCCCTGCTGCATTTGAAGCTGGTTACGGGATATTCAGGCAGAGCAGCAGGGGCACAGGTTTGGGAGCTGCCTGTGGCACAAGGAGGCTTTTCAGACCATCAGTGGGACCAGCTCTATGCCAAGTGCAAAACCAAACCCTACAATATGAAACTCCAGGTAAACTCAGATTTGTGTCGTGGCTTTTGTCCATCTGGTGCGGATTCTTCCTCTTTTTCAAGCCATCATAAAAACCCCTGCTTTAATTTCACCCCCTAACCCCACTGCTGCTTTTCCAATCATCAGAAAAGGAGAAGTTTTTGCTTAATGCCAACCCTTCTTCAGCAGCACAGATGCACCAGGATTCCTCTGGGCACACTAGGAGAGATGAAACACCTACTAAATAACACGAAAGCCTGAGAGAAAGGCAAACCCTCAACAAATAGGATCTTATAAAAAGACTTAAATGCCAAAGTGCTGATGCAGAGCTGCAGCAGCTCTCGAGGACGAAGGCGCAAAGTTGGGATCACTGGGGTCACTCCACCAGGGTGTCAGCCCCAAAAACACATCCCCATGCTGGACACTGGGATTCGTGGAAAAGCACTGCAGAGGTCTGGGCAGGCAGGGGCTACTTAAAGCCTTCAATCTGCACATCTCAACCTCATCAGTGCCACACTCCTGGCCTGAAGAATCTGACACACTCCAGGGGTTGTAGGAGAGAGGATCCTACAGGGCACCTCGACAGCCCCTGCCTGTGATCAGGCTGAACTCAGCTGACACAAACCATACAAAAAGAGACAGCTGGGCAGAGATTACACACATAAGGAGTTATTTCTATTGATCCGAGCTCGGAGCTGCAGCACCAGAAAATCGGTGCTGCAGCTCCCTGCAGAGCTGGTCAGGGGACAGCTGACTCATCCCAGCTCAGCCCCACGCACGCCTGGCCCTCGCCCCGGCCCAGCTGCTGCCGGCAGCAGTGACACCCCGGGCAGAGCAGATGGCACAGTCCCACCCAGCAGCCAAAGATAAACCAGCCCTCTCTGGGGAGTGTTATCTGCTCTGCTACACCCGTGCTCCCAAGCCCAGGCAGCCTCCTCCAATGGCAGGACAAGCATGGAATCCCTTTGCCATCACCCCCATCCATCCATCCCTCCATCCATCCCTCCATCCCATTCCCTGCAGGAAAGCAGTTTCCCAGTGCTGAGCTGGAGACCCCATTTTCCTCCCTTCCCTCTGGGATGATGCCTCATGCACAGGTCTTCCCCAAGGAGTGCACCTGCAGGAGCAGGTGAAGCTCAGCTGCTCCTTGCTCTCTCCACACCACCAGGAGTTTGTGAACACAACCCATCCCTCCCTTGGGATGATGCAGGACACCTGCCCAGCCCTGGTGGATGGATGCAGCTTTTGGGGATGCCTGCCAGGCTGTTGACTCAGTTGCTGATCCTATTTTCTCTCCCTCCAGGCAGCTCCAGGAATGAGGTGGGAACAGCTTCACTCCTCATGTGCGCAACAGAACTGCTCCTGCAGCAGCTCTGGGCCTGGCCTGGGGCACACAAGAAATCCCCTCCCAAAATCATCTCGCTGTCACCTCCTTCTTCCAGGTGTGGCACTCCCTAAGCCCCTCTTCAGGATCCAGAGATTGAGTTCCAACCTTGTCTCTCCACTTTCCTAATTCCAGGTTCACCCTGAGAGCCCCAGGGCTGGAGAGCCCCACACGTCCTGAAAGCTGCAGGGATTTGCAGCCAGCACTCCAGACTCATGGATCCTGTGGGCTCCAAGATTTGGACTTCCCTGCAGGTGCTGCCATCCTGGCTTCAGAAGCTCAGCAGAGCTGAGAGGACATCCAAGGAGCAGCCGAAAGTGTCTCAGAGCTGTCACCCACAGTCACACGTTTTTAGGAGAGTCCTCCATGTCCCCAATCTCCACAGGCACAAGCCCAGTGGAAAATGTCTGGATTTCCTGCCACCAGCACAACCTTGGAGCTGCTGAGGACTGGCCAAGCTGCTGCTCCTTCTTAGCAGAGATGCTGAGGGACACACCACCATCCCAGGAAAAGAATGGGCACTGTGTTCCTTGAGATGTAGGAAAAAACAGCACGTGGGATAGAGGGAAGGAAAGAAGGACAAGTGGGTTTTTACCCATGAAATCTGGCCAAGTCTCCAGCAGTGAGCAGACCCCTCACCACACAGACCCAGGACCTCACCTCTGGAGTCCACTCCCCACTCCCACTGGGGATTAGTCAAATAAACCATGGTGGAGATGACAAAAATACATTTTTCAAGTGGATCTGGTCCGGGAACTGGGTTTCCTTTACGGGTTTGGTTTTTATTTATGTTTTTAAGAAGAGGAACACAAAGGTGGCAGCTGCACAGCAGCTCGTCTGGTGACACCAAAATGGGAATAACCTTGTCCTTCTCAGCTTCCCAGTGACGCCAGTATTTCTGGTCCTGAGCGTGGCACAGCTTTTGATCAACCACGTGGGTCCATCCACCTCAAACGCAGCAGCTGAGCCAGGAATTCAGCTTGCTGCATCCCAGAAAAGCCGCTCCTGCCAGGCAGAGCACTCCCAAGCCGTGGCCACCCCGTGTTTCCAGAGCTGAGCTTCCCAGCCCTCTCCTCCGTGCTGACAGCTGTGCCAATGCTTTTATTTTTCATCAAGGAGCCTTGGACGGCTGAGAGCTCTTCCAGGCTGATTTTTCTAAACATAAGGGAAGCATTTGAACCTTGCAGTCCACTTGAGGAGAAAAAAAGATGCAGTCAGGGAGCTTGGAGAGGCAGCCCCACCTCCTCCAGCTATGTCTGAGCCGAGCCAAGGACAGAAGCCTGTGTTTTCCATGGCACCTGATGAAGAGCCTCTCCTGTTATTCTGCCTGATTTGGTCTGTGCTTGCCTCAGGCCAGTTGCTGTCATGTTTCATCTTGAGCTTCTCCAGCCCATCTGCACTTCCCCAGGCCATGGTACAGAAAGACATGAAGCCCTATGTGTCCAAACCACTCCTTGGTGACCTCTCGCATCTTTAAAATCCAAAACGTCTCATCCTGTGGGCTGCAGATGAGCCTCAGCTACCCAAGTCCGAGGGCTGATGACCCAAAATGCCGGATCCGTCCTCTGCAGGTGTCCATGTCACACTGGACACCTTGGCTGTGCTCGTGGGGCAGCATCTGATGGCTAAAAAAGCAGCTTTGAGTCCATTGCAAAGTGCCACCCAAGCCAGTTCAGGTGCCCAAACCAACCCCTGTGGGAGGCCATGCTCATGGGCACTGCACTTCTGTGCCAAAGGAATGCCAGGGAAGGGAGGGAGAGGCCCAAAGGAAAAGATTTTCCACAGGGAAATGGTGCTTCTGAGAGGGCAGGAGCAGCACAGGTTTGTTTATTCGCTGGGAGAGACGTGGAGGCTCCAGGAGCTCCAGTGACACTCACCTGGTGTCAATACAGAGCTTTTTGGGATGAAAATCCATCCCTCTAGGAGCAACAGGGTGGGATTGTGACTTTTCACAGGGAAAGGATAATTCACTGCCCCCAAAAATGGGGTTTTCTCAGAGGGACAGACCACGTGCCCTGCAAGCACAGGGGGAAGGCACCAAGAGAGCCCCAAACCCTCTCAGTTTTGGTTTTCCCCCAACTTGCAGGTGGGTGGCTCGTTATTTATGAGGTGCTGGGTGGGGGTTATTGGGGATTTCCGTTTCTCTCACGCTGGAATTTACTGGGCTCTGCTGCCTTTCATGAAGCCAAGTCTTTGCTGTGTATCACCAGCATCTTGAAGCGTTTATGCCCCAGGTACCTGTTTATATCCAAAATGCCAAGACAGCTGAGGAAATGAATTCAGACAGTGTTTCTTCTGCTTTGCTTTCGTGTGTCACCTTTTTATTTCCTCTTTCAGAGGTGCAGCTTTCTGCTACTGTAAACAACCTCAAAAGCTGTGACACATGAAATAAATGGTGGGGTGTTATTTTTTTTTTCCTCCAACATTTTCAACCGAACGCCGTAATTTGTTTAAGGAATGCAAAATACCACCGTGGTAATTAAAAAGTGTAACTTCAGAGTGTTAAAAAGTGGATTGAAACCTTGGAACAGCTCCAGAAAACAACAGCAAAAAACCCCTGGCTCACTTCACTCTCTGGACACTGAAGTATAAGCAAACAGCAGCTAAAGGAGAGAAAACCAGAAGCCAAACCTATTTTCTCAACCTAAGAGCATCCTTAAAAACAAAAAAAAAACTCCAAACCCAGCATCATTTAACCAGCTGGTTTAAAGAGCAGCACTTTAAAAGGATATAAGAAACAAGCTCATTAAGCTGGGAGACATTTTCCATTCCAAAATCACTCCTAAAAATAACTGTGCTCTTGACCTCTGCCCCTTCACTAGGCTGTGGCCACTTGCCTGCTTTCACATTCACTTGGACGCTGGGTTGGAAACCTGAATTCCTGCTCTTTCTCCCCAAACTCCTCATGCTCCTGAGGGATGGCTCCAGCTCCAGGGGCATGCACAGCCATGGCAGGGGATCAGGCACAAGTCACTCCATGTGGGAATCTTCAGTCCCTCTGGACTAAGTGATGGAGCAGCTCCCCGGAGCAGCTCCCTGGAGACATAGGAAGGTCTCTGGGCTGTGCAGATGCTGCAAGTCCAACCCTTCCTAGGTTAAACCCCTCAGCTCAGCAAGTGAGAGGGGGAAAACCAACCCACAAATACGGGAGGAGGAAGAATTAACTCGGGCTGTGAAGTTTAACAAAGTTCTGAAATCAGAGACCAGGCATGCAGCTGGACAGATGTCCTGGATGCTCCGAGCAGGGCTCTGGATCTCGGCACAGCAGCTGCAGCCACGCTGCACCTGCACCTGGATTTAGGAACGACTTTGGGATCAGCTCCGCAGCCTGAGCTGCAGGTGCTGCAGGAGAGCAGCTCTCTGCTCTCCAGATGGGCTCTGAGATGCACCAACACCCACCTCCCCCAGCTGGCACCAAACCCCAGCCTGCAGCCCGAAACGTGAAGCGCTGCTCCCAACCTGGGCAGCCCAGCAGGTCCTGCGGAGCCAGCCTGGCTCTCCCCAGGAGCCCCTCACATCCGGGGGAAGGCTCCAGGAGCCGGTTCCCAACGGCTGCTCTCTGTGAGGCGGCCAAGGGAGCATGAGAAAGGGCTCCTCGCTGGTATTTCCTGCTCCCTGTGCGATCCCGAGGCGCTGCCAGCACTGCCGGAGCCGGCACCTCGTCACACGGGACAGCCGGCGCTGCACCGCGCCCCCGCCCGCCCTGTCACCTCTGCTGTCACCCCTCTGGCACACAAGAGCCCCCCATCCCAAGTCCCCTGGTGTTTACTCCCACCTCTTCACAAGACCTCTGCCTCCCTCGAGGCAGTTTCCACTTTTTCCCTTCCAAACACGAGGCTGCTGATGCACAGACACCTCAGACCCTAACGAGGAACAGACCGAGCAGGGAGAGCTCAGCTCCTGCATGCAAAGAGCCACCCCCACAACAATAATCCTTGCATTAGTCAAGATCCCTGATGGTAATCTTAATTTTGTTGACTATCCGGTATTTAGTGGGAGACAGAGTACAAAAAACCAAAGCCTTACACAGCTGGCAGAAATTCACAGGGGGAAAAACATTCCCAGTTGCTTGTTTATTATCCCAGAGAGCGTGAGGCTCATTCACCGTGAACATCGGCATCTCTCAGACGTGTTTTTAACGAGAACAGCCAGAAGAGATGCACACAGCAGGAGGAACCCTCTGCTCCTGCAGGCTTTCCCCACTTTAAGCCAAGGTTTGTGGCCCTGAAGGATCCCTGGCCCCCAGCAGGGCCAGCCTGGGTACGCTGCTGCTTCTGCCCTGGCTGAGCACAAGGTCCATCCCTCCGGGTCTGCCCTTGGCATCTCCATCTCCACCTGGAGACCCCTCAGCTGTCAGGATCAAACCCTTCCAGACCTCCATCAGCTGCCCTGCTGATTTTCCTTCTCTAATCCAACTTCTCAGCTAAGTAAGAACCCCTTCCCTCTTACCCTCTGGCCCAGGTCTTTGGATACGATGGTGGCTCTCACTCCTCCTCCTCCCAGCAGCACTCCCCACCCCAGCCCTGCCTCTCACCACAGCTCCAGTGCTCACTTTAGAGCTTTTTGCTGTACTTCCACCACATCCCAGTACCTCTGGGCTACAGGAGAGATGCTTCCCAGCAGGAATCTGCTGTGCCTTCACGCAGCTATAAATTAGGTCTCCAGAGCAAGATGTTTTTTAGGGAAATGAGGCTCATTACCCTGGCTCTGTTACTTAAAAGATACAAGAGTTTATGCTAGAGGATAAAAAGGCAGCTAGGTTGTGAGTATTTAGGCAAAAGGAATTAGCAATGCAGGATTTAGCCCAAAACTCTTCCCCAAAATAGAGGTGGGAGCAGGAGTGGTGTAAGGACAATTCCTGGCAGCAGCAGCAGTCAGCTGGGACGGGTGCAGCAGGAAGAGACCTTTTTTTCTGACATATCAGGTGGATATCCCACGTGAAACTCCAGAGCTGCTCAAAACCAGAGCTCGGCAAGATCCAACTTCTGACTTTCAGCTTTAGGACAAATGAGACATTTCTGTGAGACCCTGCATTTTTAGATTTATAATGAGAGACAGGGGAGTTATTCCAGCTTTCTGTGCATGGGGATTAGGCCCAAATCATCTCATGATGAGTGTCAAATCACCAGTTCCTGCCCTTCCCCAGCACTGCCCTCACCAGATCCATCAGCACTGCCTGAGCGCACTCCTGAAGTTACCAAGATCCCATCTGTCACACTTTTAAATAATTGTCTGATCATTATGAATTCATTTGCTATTCATTGTGATAATGTTAATCAAGACGAATTAATAGAGTCCTCACACTGTACGTGCTCCCTGGGGACTTCCACCACCATTTAGAAATTAATTAATGGACCTGTAATTTTTAGCGGCGCTGCCCATGCAGTCACCACTAATGGCAGGCACGGAGCAGGTACCTGCTCACAGGGTGGCAGGGCAGAGTTCCAGCCTTCCTGCTGCTCCTCCCAGCCCCACACACCTTGTTCTGGGGGGCTGAAAGGTAAAGGGGGCTCCAGCTGCGTGGGGAAGGCTCTGGAGGCAGTGCCAGGGGAAGGGGATGCTCTGTACTTCTCCTGCTGGACACATAGGAGAGTTCTTGGCTTCTTTTTAGTCACCCATGGCTCAAGTTTTGGCTCAGATTTTCCTCATCCCGCTGCACATCGCCCATGGGATCCAGTATTCCCCACTGCTCTGCATCCAAGGCAACGCCAGCCCCCACTCCTGCACTGCCCTGAATGCCTCAATGTCTCCAATTAACGCTACAGCTCTGCTGGGGCAGGAAGATTTGTTTTGAGCACCGAAGGGTTAAGCTCAGCAGGGCTAAGGAGGTTCCCTGGGTGCCCCGGCAGTCTCCCCACACCTCCAGCACAGACAGCTGTGACACTTGGTGACTTTGGTCCTTGGGTAACCCCCTAAACCGAGCGTGGCAGCGTTTGCCCAACACTCAGAGCAGCTCCAGCGCTGCCCCGTTTAATCAACGCTCCAGACAGGGCTGAGTGCTCTTCAAAGGGTCCCAGGCTGGAGCTGTGGGCCACGGCCAGAGCTGGGGTGGCTTTATCAGCCTGTCAGGGAGGCAAGTGTGGCTCTGAAGATGTAAGGGGAGAAAGCAGCACGGAGCCGGGGTCACTCTCACGTCATGTCTGCTAAAAGCCTGCTCTGCCGGCAGATCAGAGCAGACGCAGTCAGCGTTTAGAAAGATCATTTAAAAGAGGCACAGCCGGGGAAGTTTAGATCCTAAATTTAAATTCCACTAAGGGAAGAGCTATCTTAAGAGCCTGAATTTCTTTCTTCTGCCCAACGAGAAAAAAAATGCAGGATTGGATGAGGTGCTGAAGCCGTGGCACAGGATGCCCAGAGAAGCTGTGGCTGCCTCATCCCTGGAAGTGTCCAAGGCCAGGTTGGAGTGGAAAGTGTCCCTACCCACGGCCCATCCATCACTTGAGCACTGCTCTGGGACTCAGCGCTGCTCCAGAGCCCACGAGAGGCTCTGGCTGTGGCGCAGAAGCAAAATACAAACGAGATTTTTGTCACCGCCACGCAGACACCGCCTCTGGTGCCCACCACGCTTCCTCCTAGGGAAGAAAAGACCCCTGCAGCACCCATGGGTGCTCTGGCCAGGCCGGGCCTTACCTTCTCTCTTCATGCCCATGGCCAGACACTTCTGGTAGCGGCAGTACTGGCAGCGGTTGCGCTGGCGCTTGTCGATCAGGCAGTCCTTGTTGTCCCGGCACGTGTAGGTCAGGTCCTTCCGCACCGTGCGCTTGAAGAAGCCTTTGCAGCCCTCGCAGCTGTAAACCCCGTAATGTTTACCTGGGGGGGGGATAAAACTCAGGTTTAAAGCTGGCCCCAGCTCCCCTCTCTGCCACCAGCTCTCCCAGGGCCTCTCCCATCTGTGTTTGAGGGGAGCAGAGGTTTCCTGGAGCTGGAGCTCCATAGAATCAGGATGCCCTCCGTGGGCCATATCCTGCCTTACACCCAGGGAAAGGCCATTTCTTGGTCATACAGCAGGGCTGGGTTAGTGCAGCAGTGGAACAGGGTGACCGCCTGTACCCCTCTGAGCTCTCTGAACCCCCCACACCAGACACACGACCCCAGCCTGCTCTGTACCCTGTTCCCACCCTCCACTTCCAGCCTGGAGCACAGAAGGGGTCCCGAAGGACTCACAAACCAGGCAACCAGAGCTCTGCTGGAGCAGGAAGCTTTTAGAAAAGCAGGAGAATAAAGGGAATTAGCACATCTTTATCTCCCAGGAGTGAAGACACTCCGTGTCAGGAGCATCTTTTTATTCGGTGCTGTGTGACAGCACCAGTGTGCATCAAAGGATGGGGAGACGGAGGACACCCCCGATGCCTTGTTCGCCAACAGGGTCAGGATGCAACCCCACTGCTGAACAGGGACCTGGCATCTCCTGGCTCAGCCAGACCAGGACTCCATCCCCTGCCACATCCCGTCCCAAAGGAGAGCTCCCACCAGCACTCCCCGTGCTGCCAGGAGCAGGGAGCCAATGCCAACCCTCTGCCAGGGCACCCACACCCCGAGCCCGCTGCCCTGAGCCCCTCCTGGGGCGGGTGCCAGCCTCACCTGAAGATCTGTCCCCACAGATGGCACATATGTGCTTGGTGAAGGAGGCCATCGTTCCTGAGGGGTGTGCTGGCACTTTGAGGACTCCATTGAGCCCCAGGGGTGGCTTAATGTCTTCTGTGCTGGTGACGGAGTTCATGGGCGAGTTGAGCTGTGGAGGCACAAGCACAGGGCTCAGCTGGGACCAGTGACATGGGGACACGGGGGACAAGCTCCCAGTGGGGACCAGCAACTGCTCCAAACACCCACCACAAAGCTGAACCAAGAGGATTTGAGCACAAGGAGCACAAGCACTCATCTGCCCTGCCACAGCAGCCGGGGTGGCTCTGAGCTGGCAGCAGGGTGACAGAAGGACGTGGCCGGTCCCCCAAGCACCACCAGCAGCCACGCAGGGCTGACCCTGCCCATCCAAGGAGGATGTTTTTCCATGATTTAAGTGGAAGGCAAGTTGCCCCAGCACAGCCCCCACAGCCAGGGATCAGCAGCCACCCCAGCTCCACCCCACCACAGGACACAGGGACAAAGATCTGCAGTGGTGGCTCT
>NW_008246054.1:3374569-3377545 GCF_000691975.1 Corvus brachyrhynchos
CAACGATCTGCAGTGGTGGCTCGTGGGAGAGCTGCTGGCTGGGAGCGAGCCCCTGCATGGATGATGAAGGCCAGGACACTCTTGTTTAGCTCTGCAATTCACAGAGATCCTTTTAGTATTATCTGTCCAAAGGAAAGCTCCATGGCAAATAAACAGATTCCAGATGCAGCAGGGCCTGGCTTTCCAGAGCTGGTGTGGGTGGGACACGTCTCTGCCACTTCCAAATGCCTCTCCTTCCTTCCCTTGGCCCCCAACAATGGATGATGAAGGCCAGGACACTCTTGTTTAGCTCTGCAATTCACAGAGATCCTTTTAGTATTATCTGTCCAAAGGAAAGCTCCATGGCAAATAAACAGATTCCAGATGCAGCAGGGCCTGGCTTTCCAGAGCTGGTGTGGGTGGGACACGTCTCTGCCACTTCCAAATGCCTCTCCTTCCTTCCCTTGGCCCCCAACAAGCAGAGGATTGGGTGGAAGCTGGTGCTGGCACCGTGGCACTGGTGTGGAGTGAAGCATTCCTGGGCTGAAGCCTCCACTGGGCTGTTACACTCTTGTGTGCAAGGAGAAACTGAGGCCCAGAGCTGTAGGATCTGGGGACAAGCTCACCCCATCCAGGAGGGTCTGGGGGACCTGGATTTGGTCAGCTCTGGATGCAGAGCCAGCTGGGATCACTGTGGGTGTCCCCAAGGGAATCAGCCTGCCAGGGACTGTCACAGAGCCACCATCCCTGCCAACCTCCAAAGCCAGGCTGGACACACAGGACTGTGCCTCAGTTTGTTGCCTTCCTCTGCCCTAACAGAGATCCTCAGCGATTGCACTTGCCACAGATTAACCCAGGGAAGTCCCAGGGCTTGTGATCTGTCAATTAGAGCAGCGCAGCCGCTCCTCTGGCTTTCAAGTCCCCAGGCTGGTAGGGAATATTTGGCAGGCAGATGACTGACAGCCCCACAACAGAGCTGGATAAACCCACCCTGGAGAAAAGGGATGGATCTGCCTCCCTCTGCTGCCCTGACTGTGCCAGCTGATGAATCAGCTGGCACCTGGTGATACACTCCTGGCTTTAGCTGCTGTTGGATAGACCAGAGGAGGGGGGGACGAGCAGGTCCCCACGCAGGAGCATCTCTTTTTGAGTCCCACATGGTCTCTGCGAGCAGGGGCTGCCAGTCAGGGTGACCTGCCCCAGGAATTCCTCCCCGAGCACTTTCTGGGAAGCAGAGCCAGTTCCAGGTGCAGCTGGTGGCGACGGCTCATGTCACACTGCATCCCTGGCTGTGGGACTGAGGCCAGAGGCCTCGGCTGCCTGATGAAGATAAAGCCTTTCACCATCACTTCCCCCAGCCCCAGCGGCCCACAGAGCCCACCCTGAGAGCATCAGGGGGGTGACAGGCAGAGCAAGACCCACCCAGGAGGGTGGGGGTCCCGCCAACCTCCGCAGCCCAGAGCATCAGCTGCTCAGAGCTGGGTCAGCCCAGGCTGGGAAGGGGAAAGTCTTCGGTTCCTCTCCCAGCGCCGGCCCCAAACCTCAGCACAGGCACCCCGGGGTTCCCACACAGCCCTGGCGCCTGCCCCAGCCCTTCCCCTCTGGGAGCACGTGCAGGGAGGGGACAGAGGAGGGGACAGCAGCCCCTGGCCGTGACACAGCACTTCTGCTGTGGGACAGCACGGCTCCAGCTCAGCAGTGAGCCCAGGCACGGGGCGGGGAACCAGGGCTCTGCTCCCCCAGTGACGCCGGCACCTCTCGTCTCCTTCCCTTCCCTCTCCAGCTCATCGCACCCCGGACCGAATCCTGGCCCTTCTGGCAAGCAGAACTTTATTCCTCCTCCTCCCACCCCAAAAAACATCCCAGCCCTTCCCCAGTCCCCCAGGCGCCCTTACAAAGAGCACTGTGCCAAGGCAGGCGGCGGCTCTGCAAAAGCCTAATCCCACGTCTGATCTCTCCCCACTCGCCCCCGGGAGCCCCGAGCTGCTGCCAGCGATGCCTGGGGCTCCACACAGCCCTGCAAACTGCATGGAAAGTCCTTCCCTCGCAGCTCTCGCTGAAAATCCTGCACTTTTTTTCCTCTTTTCCCATCATTTTTAGGTAAGAGGGTTTAAGTAATCTGTTAAATCCCGGGGCTGCTGGGTGTAGCCCCCCCAGGCTGGCTGAGACCCTGCCCACCACTGCCTCGCCCCCCTCATCCCTGGGGCAGCCCAGCACCAGCATTCCCTTCCCATGGATGCTGGGATGCCATGGCAGGATCCCTGCCACATTCCCTGATTTTGGGGCTGTGTTTGCAAACCACACAAGATCCTGGGAAGCTCCCAGAGCTGCAGGGAGAGCACTGGGAGCACCTCGAGCATCCTCCAGGACTACCACTGAGGGCTGCTGGGGTCCTCCCCTCTGCAGAACCACACAGGGTAGGGCGAGCCCCCCGTTTTTTGGGATCCTGGCAGCTCCTTCCCCCCCTGGCGGAGGGGACCCACCCTGGGGACCTCGCACACCGCGTGCTCTTCTGCTCTGCTGCCTCTCCGGAGGCGACGAGGCGTGGCCTGATGGCAAGTGGCATCTGCCATCTGATGCAAACCACCTTCCATCAGTGCCATCCCTGCCCGGCGACGGGGGCCACACGCCTCATTACCCCGGCGCTCTGCCAGCCGGGGCAGGGGGGCTGTGCTCCCCACCAAGCATTGGCCTTGCTGCGCCCCTCCTCCTCCTCCTCATCCTCATCATCCTCCTTGTCCTCCCCCCACGCTCTGCTGGCCCAGGTAGGCGCCTCTGCCCGCTGCAGGGACGGGGACAGGGACCTAATGTGGCCAGACAGGGAACAGATGGCAGGAGCCATTAGGCTGAAGCCCTCCCAAGTGTCACCTTGAGGAAAACCACTTAGGACAAGTCCCTGAACAAAGGACGGGCACTCTGAGGGCTGAAGCCACCAGGATGGAGCCATTGAGGGCTGGAACCACCAGGATGGAGCCACCAGGATGGAGCCACCAGGAC
>NW_008246054.1:3377623-3395990 GCF_000691975.1 Corvus brachyrhynchos
CAGGAGCCGCCACGGATGGAGCCACCAGGGATGGAGCAACTGAGGGCAGGAGCCACCAGGGCTGAAGCCAGCTCGCTCCCACCACCATGCCACCACACTCTCACTTCCCCTTCTGCCCTGGAGCTCTGCCTCGTTTCGGTTCCCCCGCTGGCCGCTCCCGAACTGCACCTTACAATCGCCCTTTCCCCGCCACCTCCCTGGCTTGTGGCTCCCCTCAAGGTTGCCTCATATCCCCCTTCCCACTCCTTCCCCACCATTTTGGCGCCGGGGCTGCTAATTTTGCTCCGGCTGCCCGTTCCCAGGCGCAGTTTCAGTTCCTCTTCCCTTGGCCCTGGGAGGGGAGGGGACGTGTCCCCCCTGCTGGTGTCCCGCAGCGGGGAGCGGGGTGTGCAGGTCCCTGCACATCTGAGGGGGTTACAGGTTGAATCCTGCACGGGATTCAAGCTCATCCAAAGGCAAATCTTCTTCCTCTCTGCCCAGCACAGGGATGCTGGATCCTGGGGGTCCCCAGGGCTGGCAGTCAGCACAGTCCCATGTAGTAAAAGGACCTGTTATCTCTGGGAATAAATCAGGCCAATATTTAAAAATAAAGGTGCTGGCAGGTGCTTGACTCCCAGAGAGGGCCTGGAATAAATAAACCCACAGCGAGTGGCAGGTGGTGGCCAATTCCTTAATCTGCCCTTTTACTAAACATATCCCGTGCGAGGAGCCAGCAACAGGTGGCAGGGGCTGGCCAGCACTCCGATCTGGCTATTTTTAAAAAGAGCTTATCTCGCCCTGCTTGGAGGGGTTTTTACATAATCTTCAGCCACTGAAGGCCAGGCCTTGCCCTGTGAGGAGAAAGGGGCAGCGGGCAGAGGACCCCTGGGGTTGTACGAGTGACGGGACAAGGGGAAAGGGCCTCGAGTTGAGACTGGCTGTTAGGGGTAATTTCTTCATGGAAAGGGTTGTCAGGCTTTGGAACAGGCTTCAGGGAGGTGGTGGAATCACCACTGGAAGTGTCAAAGGTGCGTGGATGTGGCACTTGGGGACATGGGTTTGTGGCGGGCTTGGATGATCCTAGAGGGCTTTTCCAACCAGAACAACTCCATGATCCTATGGGGATCATGTGCTGGCCCTTCAGGAGCTGTGCTGCTTCCCAGGAAGGAGCAGAATCCCAGACAGTCCTAGGGTGGCTCTGGCTCCTGCCACAGCTACAGTAGCCCCCAGGTGACCCCGAGATGGTCACTACTCCCCTTCCACCCCATCCTGGGGACAACAGGCAATGGATGGCCACGTTCCAGCTGCGCTGGTCCCTCCTAGCCCATCCTTCAGCCCCCAAAGGAGCAGGACGCCTCCAGCTTCGTTTCCCCCTCGAGTTCCTGCTTTGTGCCTCCCCTTGGCGCTTGTCTGGATGAGGAACCCCCCGAGGTGGCTCCTCCCTGCCCAAACAGGCAGCAGTGAGCCCTCACTGCCGTGCCCTTACCTGCGGGCTGCTGGTGCCGAATCCCAGGCTGGGCGTGGAGGGGACGGACATCGAGTGTGGGCCCATGGGGGAGCTGATGACGGAGAAAGGGGGGCCCATGCCATTGATGGGCGAGCTCAGGGTGCTGATGGGCGAGTGCAGCTGGCCCGGCGAGCCCAGCGAGGAGCCGATGCCCGGCCCGATGGACGGGTGCAGGGAGGGGGTGGCCATGGGCCCCCGGCTCGTGGGGGAGTTCAGGGATGTGGAATTCACTTGGTTGGAGAAATCTGGAAGAGAAGGAGGAGAGGAACGGCATTGAGTCACCCACGTGGGACAGAGCCCTGAGCTGCAGCCCCCCTGCTACTCCCCCAAAATTCCCAGTGCAGCTCCATCTTTCCAAACCACCTTCTCCTGGAGTATCCAGGCAGGCATTAAGACACATGCTGAGAGCATTTCCACCTCATTAAGAGCATTTCCACCTCAAGCCAGGCATCAGTGCCCTCCTCCACCACCTCCCTGACACAGCTCTAAGCTCTGCCAGGGGCTCAGCGTGGCTGCTCCAGCTGATTCCCTCCATGCCACAGGATAATTTGGATTTATCACCAGGCCAGGCCGTGCGTGGGGAACAGAGAGCAGCACCCACAGGCTGTGGAGGTGGCTCAGTCTGTGCATCACACACTTGGCGGGGGTGCGTGTCCCTCCAAAGGGAATGGAGGTTCAGAGGTTGGATTTGAGGATTTTGGAGGTCTTTTCCAACCTGAATGACTCCATGATTCTGGAACACTCTGCTCTAGAGCGGGAGCAGCTCTGCAGGCAGCAGGACAGGCTGTGTGTGCCTGTCCCGGGGGAGCAGAGGAGGGGGGTGGGAAGGGGGGCTTATAAATAGCCTCCGATTCTCCCAAGAGGAGACATGGAGCCATTCCTGGCACATTTCCTCCTCATCCTGTCACGCTGCTTGCAAAACAATCCCCAGCGAGGAAGGGGCTGGCTCTGGCCCTGGGGAGGGGCGGGCGGAAGGCAGCAGGGACGGGGGGGGCCCCCCCAAAACCCACCCGGACCCCCCAGCTCACACCAGGGATCCAGAGAGGGGGAAGCACCAGCACGGCCACCTGGGTGCTCATGGTGGGTCTGCCTTTGGCTGCAGACCCCAAAGTGAAGTAAAGTCTGGAAAATTCCATCTTCGGTTGCCTGCATCCGTCAGGATCAGCTGTCTCCCCAGGATTTTGGAGCAATTAACACACGAATGTCACACGGAGGGAAACGCTGAACCCACAGCAGCCCAGCCCCACAGCAGCCTTCCCTGGAGATCCCCGACCCTGGTGGGGAAACCCCAGCAGGAGGAAGAGAAGGTTCAGCAAGGCAGCGATGCCGCTCTCGCAAAGATGTGGAACCAGCACCCCACTGCTGCTTCCAGAGTCCCATCACTGCTCCCAGCATCCCATCCCTGCCTCCAGAATCCCACTGCTGCCTCCAGAATCCCACTGCTGCATGCAGAATCCCATTGCTGCATCCAGAGTCCTACTGCTGCCTCCAGAATCCCACCACTGCCCCCAGCATCCCCAGAATCCCACCTCTGCCCCCAGCATCCCTCAGGCACCCCTGGGCCGTGGCAGAGAGGAGCCCCCCTGTCCCTGGGGCCAGGCCTGGCCGGGCTCTCACAGGATGTTGACACAAACCGAGCACCGGCCACCCCGTTGTCACCCACGGCTGAGTGACATGAGGGAGGCACAACAGGAACGCCAGGAAATTCCTTGAGGATTCCAGGGCTGCTCCTGGCGTTTGGCACAGCGCTTCCCAAGGCTGGTTTTGGGGTCTTTATAGAGCAGCAGGGCTCTGGAGAGCCCCCCGTGCTGTCCAGGAGCTCGTTCTGGAGCAGGACCCCACAAACACCCAGGAGGTGATGGAGGGACACCTGCAAAGGATGCAGAGGGTCCCTGGCCAGGGGAAACAGGCCCTTGAGCTGTGCAAAGGGAAGGCAGCAGAGCACAGTCCTTCCTTTGAAAAGACCCAGAATATTTAAGGCAGGAGAGGTCACAGGCGGGTCACTGGCGACTGGCCCGCACGTGTGGGGCCGGCACCTCTCCCGAAATAATCCCAATCCCTGGGCACCTCAGGAGCTCCCTGCACATCCCACGTCACCACATCAGCTCCCCTCAGCCTATTCCCACACTGATGTGTTCCCCAGCACCCAGCAAGGAGCTGGGAGGGAATAATTCAGGCAATGACAAAAAGGAAAAGAGAGGAGAGGGATAATCACAGAATAGGGAAATGTGGGCAGGCACGGCCACATTTGGGTGGGTTTGCACCCAAACCCCTCAGCCACACACTCAGAAATCTGAACCAGATCCAGATTTTTCAGGGCATCACAACTCAAAGCCTGGTTCAAAGCAACTTCTTGGACACCGGGAGGTTTCCACTCCTCATCCAAACACTCCCTGCTCCAAAACCCCGCTGGGAGAGCGGCAGCAATGGGAAACATTTACACCCAGCAAGCAAATGTGGGTTTTTAAACTTAGCAAAATCCAGAGTCCACTTGAGGCAACTCAGCCTGGATGCTGCCAGTCCCTGGCCCGAGGGAAGAGGAGTTTGGGGAAAATATAACTCGAAGTGGAGAGATGGGCATCAAGAGTGGGATGTGAGGAGTCTGCCCTCTTCCCCCACTGCAAGTATCCTAAAGGACCTTGACTGCGAAAAGACTGCCACCAAAAAAAGAAAAAATTTAAAAAAGAAAAAGGCCTAGATTGAGGAAATATCCTTAACAGAAACAAATAAATTCCCAAACTGATGAGCACCACTTGGACTGCAGCAAACAGAGGAGGCATTTTCCCAACGGCATTTTCAGCTCAAGCAGTGTGAGAGTGTTCCTTCTCCTCGAGGAGTTTTGCCATTTAAAGCTGCTGTGTGTGTGACTATCTCTTGACCAAAATAAACTCCGTGCCTGTTTTTAAATTAAAAAAAATTTGAAAAAATAGAAGTTCTGAAAGCATTTCCCCTCTGTCACACCCATCAAGTGCAGCTATTTTCTCTGTGTGTCCTTTGTTTAAGCACAACGACCTCTGTCTATCCCCGAAGATGCCCCATGGCAGTTGGGAGATCAGAAACCAGAGCTCGTCAGCAGCTGAAGAATTTGCAGTGAAGCTCTTTTTCTTCCTCCAAACTACGAGCCCGCCAGCCACAGAGTTTGGACGGGGATTTTTCCCAAGGAATACGACATTTAGGGCAGGGCCACATGATCCATGTGCAAGGGATGTGCCCTGTGAGCGCTCCCAGCTCTGCTCCACGGCACAGAATCATCCCATGGACGCCAGAGCCAGCAGAGCAGCCTGACTTTTGTTTTTCTGGTGTTCATCCCTGCCTTTCCAAGATCTCTTTGGGAGGGATTCCCACCTCACAGAGCAGCAGCAGCCTCAAAACCAGACACTGATGGCACAGGGAGGGCACAGACTGATGTCACCTCCACCGAAGTCACACAAGACATTGAAAGCAAGGCTGGGAACAGATCCTGGCAATTCCACAATGCAGGGTAGCATCTCAACTGCTGGATCACCCTTCCCTCAGACAGAACTCTCCTGGCATTATCATCATTATAATAACAATTCGAACAAGAATATTATCAAAAACCTTCTATAATGGGGAAAAAAAACCCACCTTCAGGAAACATTTGTACCCAACATCCCTGGGCAGCTCCACTGCTATCTTCCATCCCCTTGGCATTCAGCACAAACCTCCAGCTCGGACCAGCCAACATCCACGGCTGGATGCCTCCCAGACGGGCAGGTCAGACCCTCCAGGAACACCCAGAATGCCACCAGCCCTGGCCACCCTTGCCTGTGGCATTTTGTCACCCAGTGCCACTCCAAGTGCTGCTGCCTGGCCAGGGCACGTCTGCAGCAGCTGCAGCAGCTTTTGCTGATCCGGCACTATCACAGAGGGCTGTGATTTTAACATTTCTAGACCACAAAATGTCCCAGAGCAGAAACAATTCCAACAGTGCAGAGGCGCTTTTTTTTCCCAGGATAGCTCATTTGTACCGGAATAAAGTGTACCAGCAAAAGCTTTCGCCAGAATAATCTTCATTTATGCCTAAGAGGCTTTGCCAGTAAAACTACATTGACCCTGCTCTGCTGGAAAACCTTTTCTGGCGTATCCTGGGAGTTTACTCAGCAGCTCGGTGGCTCCGCACTCGGCTTCTGAGAGAGGGGAAGTTAAAAAAAAAAAACAAGTTATTTCAAGGCACAAACAGACTCTCTGAGCTGTGTTTTTCTGCAGCTGAGGAGAGCTGCACACACAGCTCATTTCAGGATCCACAAGATACAGTTCATTGGGATCAGAGGGGTTTGCAGCACGCCAGGGCTCGAGGAGCTGTCACTGTAGGACCACCCCAAGAGCCTGCCCCTGGCACCGGCTGAGATTTGGAAAGTCACTCACAACCCCCTGCTTCCGCTTTCCTTTTTCTCCCCTCAGCACCTCTTCCTCCTTAATCAGAAAGCAAATCAATTCTGGGTATTAAACAGCAGGAAATTCTAAATTTGGGTTGCCACTCCCTTCCTTAAGTCAGCCCTTGGCGTTGGGGCTTTGCAGTGCTGTGGGGCCACGCCAGGAGGGGATCAGGACCAGCAGCACACACCAGGATTCTGCAAACATCCTCCTCCTCCTCCTCTGCTCTCCAGCATCCCTTTGGTGGTGCCCAGGTTCCAAACCCTCACCCCCGAATGCACGTGGATCAGGTAAAGGCAGCACCCCACGTTCCTGCGTCGGTGACTCTACACCAAAATGAACTCGGCAGTGAGAACCAGCGTCCTTTTGCTTTCACTCCTCAAAAGCACTTCAGGAATCTCATGTGCTTTCCAGACAAGGAACCCCAAATGATGCAGGTTTCCCTTTTTCTTCCTCTCACCTTCCTCACAGCAAACCAGGGCATGAGTGGCGAACAGCAGGAGAAGGCAGGACACGAGGGCTTGCCCGTGGTTTTCATGTGAGAATCGCCACGGTAATGCTGTGACCACAAGAGGTCAGGTCCTCGCTTTTGTCCTGATCACAAACTCGGGGATGGATTTAAATAGCCCCTGGCCTAGAATCTTGAGTAAGTTTGCTCTCAATTTACAGCAGCACAGCTGAGAACCGAAGGGAGGATGGAGCAAGAGCTGCCTCTTCCCGTTCCAGCGGTGGCTGCTGCCATGGACCCAGCAGTGCCCGACCTGGGCACACTCAGGGGGGTGACCTGAGTGTGCAGTGTGGTTGTTATCCCAAAAACTCATCCATGGATCCAAGGAATAAACAGCATCCTGTGGCAAATCCAAGCATATTAAGCTGCATTTAAAGCACTTTGCCCAGCGAGGACAGGCAACTGATCCTCTCAAACCACCTGGGTTCCAAGCACACAGTCAGGGAATCCCTGGGAATGGGCACCCCAAGCTGTCAGAAGAAGCTGTCCATTATCCATAATTCCCTTCTGAGTATCTTTTCCACAGCCATAGGCAAAGGGATGTAGGACCATGGGAATGCAGCATGGACAAGTGTGCTGAGTATTTCTGATTTCACCAAAAAGTAATTGGAGTTGTTTTTTCTTTTCACATTTCTGGACTCAAGTACAAAGACAAACCCAAGAACATCCCTCTGAGACCCCCCCAAACCCTGCACAAGGGGCAGCACACAGAAATCTGTCTTTTTGCAGGCATTCCAAAACCACCACAGGCAGTTTCTCTTCAGGAACCTGCTCCGAGATTTGGGAGAGTTTCTCCAGCCGCACTCAGAACCTTCCCCAGGTGACACCGTGGTGGTTCAAGCTGCTCGAGGACAGTGAGAAACTCAGTTTCAGCTGCAATCTGCACAGGGTGGGTTTTTCCTCCCAGCAGCTTTCACTTTGACCAAACTAAAACCTCAAAGCCACAGAGCTTCTCACCTCTGGCTCCGCGCTCCCCCCGAAACCTTCCCGCAGCACCACTCGGCACCTCCAGCAAACCCAGCCAGCAGCAGAGGTGCTTTTTGGGTTTTCATTGCAGCAGCAGGGGTTTTCCTTGGCTGGAGGAATTCCACAGCATCCCTCTGCGTGCTGCCAGGCGTTGGTGCTGCCTCCTGCCAGCATTTCACCTGACAGGTTGATGGGCCCTGGCGTGAGATTAAGGCACCCTCGAGCAGCTTTCCGCCCGCACTCCACACGCCAGCCTCTCCCTCCCCAACCAGAATTCCCGCTGCACCACTCAGGAAACCTCTGCTCTCTTCCCACAAGGTGAAGTGCAAAAGCATCCCATTGCTGAGCCATGGGGGCTCCCCAAAGCGGGACCCACCCCAAACCTTGCAGCAGCACTCTGAGGAGGTGGCAGCATCCCTGTCCCACAGCTGGCTCACCTCTGTCCCTGCAGCTCCAACAGCTGTTCTCCCTCCCTATCCTATTTTCTCCTCTGGATTTTTCTGGAGAAAACCCCACTTTTTGGCAATCTGGCTCAAAGCACCACAGGGACACTTTTGGGAGACACCCCTAACTCACCCCATCACCTGCTGGACCCAGTGTGCCCAGCGGTCTGGAGACCCCCCAGCACAGGATCCACACCAAAACTGGGATACCTGCTCCTGATGCTTCAGAGCTGCCATGGAGCAGGGGGCACACAGACCCTACCCCAGGGCTGACCAAGTGTGCTCAGCACCAGCACAGGGGCTTATTCTGGACTTCTTTCCCTTAAAAACCCCATTCCACCCTCTCAGGAGGCCGCTAAAATCACACCCAGCTCCTGGAGCAGTGGCAGAACTGGAAGCCTGCAGGGCCTACCCCATCCCCAAGGGGGAAGGACTGAAAAGGGGAATTTTCCAGAAGCTGCTGTCCCTGCAAGCTGCCCTGTCACTGGAGGAAACGCCTCTTCCTCCTGCACTCCCGGCTTCCTGCCCCGCATGGACCCCATCCCAAACCACCTCCCCATCCCAAACCACCTCCCCATCCCATGGAGGACCCCCACCCATGTCCCAGGCAGACAGAACAGCCTCCAAACCGCTCCAGCAGGACCTGGAGGGGCAGGCAGAGAAGGGCAAAGCAGGAAGGGTGAGGAGCAGGACATATGGGAAGTGTGAGGAGAGCAGGGAAGCCCAGGGGGAGAGGAGAGGGCAGCTCTCCCCCACCCTGGCAGCGCTGGGCGGAGGGGGAGGGTGCACCCAGGCAAACAAGGATTCTGCTGATAAAGCAAATGTGACTCAATCACACGCTTGTGCAAAGATGTCACAACAGTGCTGAGAAATTACAGGCTCCTATTTCATCCCTCGAGGGCCGGCGCTGGCCCCGCTCTCACAATGCTCTCTGTTCTGCTGTCAGTGGCGCAGCGAGTGCCCCTAATTTACTGGCTGGGAACCCGCTGCAGGGCCAGCCCATAATAGGGGCAGTGTAGTGCTGCTGCCAGGGCTCCTGGGCTGCCAGGGGGTGGCTGATAAAGGGCTCGACGTGGCAGCTCTGTCAGCAGCAGCAGAAGCGGCTCAGAGCAGGGCTGTCCCCTCCCGGCACTTACAGGGTGTGGGAGAGGGGATTGATGGCCCCAGCCCCAAATCTGGCAGAGCTGGGATTTCCCAGGCAAACCTTGCTTGGGGTTGTATCTCTCCAACTTCTTGGGTGTGCTCATGCACCCTAAAAGGGAGGTTTGGGGAACCCCAGTGCCAAGGAACAAGGGCTCAGCCACCACCCCTGCCACCGACCTTCCCCAAGCACAGCCTGGAGCCGGCCGTGCTGAGAGGGGACTGGACCTGCTGGCCCCTTTCCAGCTTCTGAACAGCACCAATGAAGCCAAAAGAAGCAGGAAAAGATGCCAGCAGAGGGGAAGATGCTCCCTCTGCTCCGCAAAAACAGAGGGCTGCTCACGGGGGTCCTTCCCTGATGGGCGTCACCAGCGTGGGGATGTGGTGAAGGTGGCATCCAGGCACTTCCCAAAGTCTGTCCATGCTGCCCAGGGAGCTCTGCTCGGAGCTGCTCATCCTCCCTGCAGCTGCTGACCTTCGCAGCCTCTGGCTCCATCCCGTTCCCCGAAAAGAGCACGGTGAGAGCTGAAGCACAGTGGTCCCGCAGGTTGCTGGAGCTCATTATGGCCTTTTAATTACATTCAATTGCAGTTTTATGGGCTTACGGGCAAATTGGAAGTGATCTAATTGCCCTTGAGGGGGTGCTGGGCTCTGAGCTATGAAAATTCAAGCAGGATCCAGCGAGATGCAGGGGGAGCTCAGAAGCCTTAGGCTCATTCCAGCAGAAAGAGAAGCTTCCACTCACACTGGAGATCCCCCAGGACATCCCAGTAAGGAGCCACACATGTGGCACGTGCCAGGCCCACTGGAGAACCTGGATCAGGCGCTGCCCCACTGCCCCAGCTCATCCCAACCACTGTCCCCAACACCTGGGGACATCCCCACGCTGGGCTCCAGGGAGGAGGGATGTGGAGAGGAGACGGGGCTCAGACCTGCAGCCAAGCTCTCTGCTCCTGGGGATCCTGCTCCCTTGAGCCCCAAAATGCCCCTCTGCAAAGCAGGCAGGGCAAGAAGCAGCCAAAAGGATGCTGAGTGCTCTGGGAAACAGGAGCTCCAAAGCCCCAGCTTCCCATATTCTCCCTCCAGCAGATCCGGGATGAGCCAAATCCTAAAGACCACGAGCAGGAGCAGCCCAGCAGCTCTCCCAGCCACTGGCTTTGAGATCCATGAGCTAAAACATGTTCCTCATTCATTAATGAGTCCTGGAGGTGCAGGATGTGCTGCATCCACCCTTGTTCTGCTGATCTGGGGATGGGCAGGAGGGACAGCACCTCCCCATTGCCTCCTGCTCCCATCTGTGGTCAGCACGGAGAGCAACCATCGGCCCACATGACTTGTAGAGATCCTACAGGATGGGCCAAGCTCCATGCTCGGGGGCTGAGACAGCAGCAGGAGGTGAGAGGAGGAGGAGGAGGAAGACACAGCCGTGAATTTCCTCCGTCTGGCTCCCAGAAACAACGGCCCACAAAGCACCGGGCAGACGGATTATATTACGGTGCTGTGCGTGCACATTAATCCAGATTTGAGATAATTACAGTCATTCACTTGGCATAATGGGCTTTAATTGATCCAACGGGGCCGGGGCTGGTGCTCGCCGCCAGTGTGCAGCTGGCAGCCCAAGACACCAAAGCTGCGCCACCACTGACCAGCAAAACCAACGCTGCTTCCTGGTTTCCCAGAAAACCAGTTTCCCAGAAAATCAGTTGTGGTGGCTCGCCTTAGGGGATGCTGGAGGATCCATGAGGCAAGGCCACACGGACTTTGCCTTCTCTCAGTTGAGACCCAGCAAGGCTGGCATGGGCACCGAGGTGTCACCTGGTCAGGAGACATCTCGTGAGCATCCAAGTGGGATGAGCCACCCCTCCAGACGGCTTCGCTGCTGGGAACTGGGCAAGGGCAGCCCATGGGAATGCTGGTTTCCAAGTCTCCTTGGAGAAATGCCCACCTCTCAGAACCATGCCTGGTGGGAAGTTGGTCAACAGATCCCTGAAGGCCCCTTCCCAGCAGTGTTTTTGTGCTTTAATGGTCACAGAGCTGGAAACACAGAAGGGCAAAGGAACTCAGAGTCCCAAAACAGCCACCCCTTCCCACCTCAGCTCCTCTTCCACATCTCCACCGATGCCTGGAGAACGCTCCGGAGCGAGCCAGTTCCCTCAGGGACAAACCCCCCCACTTTGTGCCCCTCAGCTGCAGGTCCAGGAGGAAGAAGGAGCCTGAGGACTGGGTGCCTACACAGCAAGGTGTGTCGAGACAGGGAAGGCAGAGCCAGGTTCCCTTCCATAAAAGCAAGTTCCCTCTGGAAAGCAGATGCCATGCACTTTTATCCAAGAGAAAGAAACTCTCCTCAAGTCTTACATGACGTGTTGGGGTTCAGTGTCCCACTCAGGGCAGGAGGGGAGGTTTAAGGCCCCTCAACTCTGGCTGTGTGGCTGGAGGGATGGGCAGGCAGGCTGGGTGGGTTGTTCTCCCTTCCCAGGCCAGAGAGGAGGCTTGGCAAAGCTTTTCCCTCCCTCAGGCAGGCAGCAGCAAGGGATGGGCTGCCTGAAAGCTGCCTTTGGGTTTAAGTTTCTGGTTCGAGTCCAAAGCTAATTAGGCTGCGCCAAGTCCAATCAGATAGCCTCGGCTAATTGAGCTCGGCACGGACGGGTCAATGTCCAGCGGGGCTCGGCGTTCCAGGAGTTCTGGCAGCCCACAGATAACTGCCCGGGCCTGGGAAGGGGAAGGACCCCTCACAAAAATGTTCCCTTCATGTACAGGCAGTGTTCTCTGCCAGAGCTGAGCACAGCCTGGGTTAACCCCTCAGACACCGCCAGCGTTGTCTCCCAACCCCAATGGATGAGGAGGCCCCAAAGGCAACGTTGGGCAGGGATAAAAAGGAGCGAGTGAGGCATGAAATTGGGTGACTTCACCATGCTCTGGTGTCACCTCTCCTGGTGTCACCCCAAGAACAGGCTTGGTGAGCCATGGCACAGACCACACACCACAGAGCAGAACCCCCACAGCACCCAGCAAGGGCAAACCACGTCAACTCCAGCCACACGACTCCTGGAAATGTGACACTAAGGACCCTGGAGCTGGCTGCTCCATGCTCTCCACACAGCCCCTCCAAAGCTGGGGTAGATGTGTCTGCAGCAGACTGCAGCCTCCAGGCTAGGAGAGAGGGGTTTGTCCGAGCTCTGGGAGCCAGCAGGGCTGTGGGACAGGGTCAGCAGCACTTCCCAGATGTCCCTGGGCATTGCAGCCAAGCACTGGGACCAGGGAGAGCATAAGGAAGATGAGGGGCTCTGAGGAAGGCTCTGAGGAAGCCCTTCCGCGGGTGGTTCTCAGCCCTGCTGAGCAACTCCCCCAGCTCCTGACTTCTAGATTCCAGCCAGGAAAACGAAAACATCCAGCTTCCCAGAAACCACAAACTTCCTTTTTGCCTCTAATCCTGCCCGTACTTCCAGGCTGAGCACCATCCAGCCGGGCAGAGAGATGGCAGCCTCGATCCCTGCGCCGGGAACACCGAGAGAATCCCCACATCCGCTCCCTCCACCCCCGGCTGCTGGGAAAGGCTGCTCCTCTTCAGCTGACAAATGGATGAGACGTTTCATTAATAAACCCCAGCTTCTCCTCACACTTCTGATTACAATCTCTCTGTTTGGATCTGTGCTCATGTTACACGTTCGTCTCAATTATATATTCCCTTCTCCTTAAATCCCCACTTATCTCCTTTACCACGTAAATCACGGAGTGGGCTCTGGTTTGGGGCTTTTTTTTTTTTTGTTGTTGTTTTTTTTTCCTTTGCAAAACTTTCCCTGCTCCAGCAGCACTTAGAAAATAAACAGGAATTTAAACTGCAGCATGTCCTGGTAGACTCTGAGCTCATCTTCCAGCAAGGAGGGTGACACTGGTCCTGCTCGCCACCACTTGCTTCCAGCCCCACCGTGTTCACAAAGCACTTTTATTTATTTTTTACTCAGCCATATCCTTACTGGGGCATCCCTAGGAATATCTTCCCCCCACAAATCCCTCGTTCCAGCTGGAGCAGAACGTGAGACACCGACCAAAGCAGCAGCGCAGGGCCAGCCCAGCCTGGCTCCCCCCGCACTGCCCCACATCCCTCTGGCAATTAAGGCAATTGCTTGCATGGAAACCTAATTATATTAGGGAAGTATTTAGTAATTTTTAACTGTTGGGCTGGTGGCTTGGCTCCCTCCCCCTCCCACATTCCAGCAGCGCCGGGCAGGAGTTGCAGCACTGGATTCTCCCCCTCTGCCACCGCTGCTTTGAAGATAAAGAGTGAGGAAGAGGAGCAAGGTGGTGTGATGGGCTCGGGTGGTGGATGAGCTGGAGAGTCCCCAGCAGTTTGCCTGCAAGGTTTGCATGGGATGGCCGGGAATGCCCAGCCCTGGCACGTGGTGGCCTCTTGATGCCACCATGAGAAAGATGCTCCAAGGTCCCCTCACAGGGCTCAGCCCTGTGTGCGATGCCCATCTCTGCTGAAAATTCAACACTCCAGCCACAAGGTTTTGGGTGCCCTGGTTGTGTCTCCATCCTTCTCCACTCTTGTACACAAAACTTGGGTGGGTGAGAGCAGAGCAGAGGCACCACTGTACCGAGCCCCACCAGGCACCCAAAAATAACACTCCTGGCCCTGTTTGTCCACAGGCAGCAGAGCAGGAGCCCACCACGGATTGAGTTCCACCACGGATTGAGTGCACCATGGGGAGCTGTGCACCATGGAGAGCATCACAGGGGCTTCATGCTGGATCATCTCCATGGGCCACCCACTCTCAGCCCCAGCAGGACCACGAGGCTCCCCCAGCCCAGCCCTGACTCCCCCAATTCCCATTCCCAGCCCTGGAAAGGCCGGCGGTGCCTTTAAGAGGCCGGAGGGGAACGTGATGGCCGCTTTTCCGAAGGCCCATTAATTTGCCAGCGTCACATGCTCCGCAGCTGCAGCCTGGTAGTGATTTATCCTCTTCTGAAGTTCATCAGAGGGAAAAGTACTTCCCAGGCTCAGCCTATCCCCCTTCCCCTCTCTCTGCTCCTCTCTCCGGTGCAAGCTGCCCGTGTCCAGAGCCCGGCGAAAATCCCGCTGCCCCATCCATCACCCCGAGTGTCACCCCCTGCCCTCGCCACCCAGCCCAGGCACTCTCCTTCTCCCCGGCATCTGCCAGCAAAAGAAAACTTCCTCTGCCTTCCTCGCCTCAGTGACCCACCAACGAGAAAGTCATTAATTAATAAGGGGCAGCACTGCTCTGGCTCCTCTGCGGCCTGCAGAGCCCCCTCCTCCCCATCCCCAGGCCCTGTAGCCAAAATAAACGTCAGGGAGGAGGCGGGCGTCCCCTCCTCCTGCCGCCACCCCCCTGCACGCCGCCGTCCTCCGGGGAGGTTCAAAAGTTCAAGATTTTCACATTTCCCTAACGTTATTTCAGGAAATTGCTGGAGAAAGGAAAGCCGGCGCTGCCGAAAAAGCGATCCGCGGGTGGATCCAATAACACACAGCATCCAGAGGCAGGGCCGGCTGTGCGCCAGGCGTGGCTCAGAGGGAGCCCCATCCCCAGCCCGCTGTTTATTTTTTGGAGCATCTTTGCACACCGCTGGCTTCCACCGAGTTTTTCCTAAAGCAAACCCACAGCCACTCCAAAGCAGCCCCGGAGGTGGCAGACACCAGGATAAGCTGCCACAAAGTCCTTGGGTCACTCCCCAGAGCTCAGAGCACCAGCACTTACCAAATTCTAGCAGCTGGTTTGGGGTGATGCTGCCCAGTTGGTTCAGAGCATTCCCAAGAACATCCCTCGGAGCAGAGAATGTGGGTGCCACGGTCCTGCGTGCCCAAGGAACGATGGCTTGGCCCCAGATGTGTGCAGGGCTCCCTGCAAACGCCGCCCTGACGTGTGTTTGGGTTCCCTCCTTCCTTCCTTCCTCTCGAAACCCTTCAGATTTCACATTTGCACAAACCTCAAAAGCGACCCGAGCCGCGCCTGGGTTTGCATTAAACCAGGCTCAGCGACAGCCTTCGCTGCAGGTTCGTGGGAAAGGTTCGTGAAACTACTGAAACTCCTGGCAAACCTGAATTTGGGGTTACAATGAAACATGAAACTCGGCTGCTTTCATGTGGTTTGGGGTTTTTTGTTGCAAAACATTCGGTGCAGCAGCTCCGGGCAAGAGCGTGACAGCCGAGCGCACGGCAGCGTGTCCACAGGAGCGAGGAATTCGGATACACCCCGGCAGCAGCGTTCCCTGGCAAATGATTAACCGGGATTGGGAGCCACCTCATCAGCCTGGGGGCTGGATCAGCACCACCAGCACGGGGCAGAGCTCTTGGCACTGGCAGGGACCCAAGCTCTGATGGATCCGTGGTCATGGAAGAGCCTGGACGTGCCATAGCATGTGGAATTGTGCCCCAGGCAGGTGCTGGCAGCTCCCTGTGGGAGCAAGAGATTCCAACCACGGTGCTCCTGAGGGCCTCTCATCCCAGCAGGGCACTGCACACCTTCTCCTTGCCCAGGGCAAGCCCAGCTGATGGCAAAGAGGGGGTGGGAATCCTTCATTCCCCAGTGTTGCTTCACTCCATCCAGGCAGTGAGGGGGGTGGGGGTGGGATTGGTTTGCTCCGGGGTTTTTTAAGTTTGAGGAGCTCTTGGGGTGTTTGGAGTTGGATCTTCTGCTTTGAGCCCACTTTGTCCACGCTGGCTCCACTAATTCCAGCTGGAAAGCGGTGATGGAGACAACGCCTTGAAAATGAGCAGTGTGAGTATCCCAGATCACTGATTTCCTTGGAGGAACAGGAGTTCTTCCCAAGTATCCATCACTCTCAGCCTCCATTAACCCCTTGCTCTCCAACAGCTCCTCAAGGTCTGGGTGTCACCCAGGCCACCACAGGCAGGGAAGAACCACATTGGATCAGGATCTGCATTTTCCCACCCATCCCTGAGGCTCTTCATGGCCCTGTGGCCAGCAGGGAGCTGGGACAGGGCAGGCACAGAGCCAGGCTGTGACAGAGCTCCAGGCACCGGGCACTGCCTCCGAGAGAAACCACATCCCAAAGGAGAGAACAGGACACCCAGCCAGGTCAACCGGAATCCAGGGCTGATTAAGGAAGTTTATATTAATTAGAGAAATGTGTTAACACCCTGGGAAAGCCACCAAGCCTGAAACGCTGTGCAGACACCTCCTGCTCCCCTGGAACAGCTCAGTATCACCCCCCCTCACTCCTGCCTCTTATTTACACCCCTGGGCCACTTCTCCCCCTCTCTCACACATTTTAAAGCTGCCCACCTTAAAGCAAATTCCCAAGACATCCCAAATTAGGTTTATGGCTGCACAGAACCCAGGTGACACCAGTGCCAAGAAGCAGCGCTGGGATGTTGGGTCACTTTCCGAACCCAGCCCAGGCTAGGAAGGGATTAAGCTCATTCATGTCTCCACTATAAATAATAATAATCATAATAATGTCATTTTTGCAGTGTGGTTCTTTCAATAGGGGATGATGAATGGATTTGTAACGAGCGGCGGTAAAGATTTTCAAGCCATTGAATTAGGCGGCCGTTTCCTGTCCAGACATGCCCAAGTCCCTTTGGAAAAGGAAATGTGGCCTCCAATGCTCTCCCTCTCTGCTGTGGGAATGCCACTCTGGATCCTGAAGATTAACCAGAAACTCAACTTCCCCGGGGAGCACCCTTTGGAATTCCCGATTTCCGATATCCCGGAGCTGCCTCGCGCTGGAGGAGCACCCAGAGGGAGCGGGAATCCCACAAGCTCTGCTCCAAGAGGAACCAAAAACCCCAGGGAGGTGCTGGTGTGCAGAGCCATCCTGGCTGCCCACTGTGGATGGTGCCAGGGAGACTCAAACACGATGGGGTGGAGAAAGGGGCAGTGCAAGGGACGGGAAAGCGCCTGCCACCCATGCTGATGTATTTTTCCGTTCGTGCCCGGCATTCCCAGAAAACACTAACTTCATTATTGATTTCTGCTCGTTTGTCATTTTTATAACCTGGCCAGCACTTCTCCTGAGGGCTGTGACTAATTCCACTTCCCCAGGCTGCAAGGGGCGAGAGCCTTTAACTCTTTCGGGATGGGCTCTGGCAGGGCACCCACAGAAATCCCAAATGTTCAGTACTTCATCCATGGCAGTGGGGACACCTGCCCTCCCCAGCTGAGCCACCAGCCTGGGAAAACCCCCAGTGCTGGGAAGGTTGATGGAATCAGCAAGCCTTCCCTCCTTCCAGGCACTTCCCAGCAAAGCCTCGGGATGGAACTCCCAGAGGAGAAGGTCCATCGAGTTAAACGCAGCAGATGCCGCTTCCAAGGGGTGGGATACGGGGAGCACCGACCACGACATCTGCAATTATGGAAAGCCAGATAAAGAAAATCAAATCTCATGCTTCAGGGCATGGGCTGATGAGTCCAAGGGTCAGGAAGGAATTTCTCTCCCCTTACACAGCAGTGCACAATTGGGTCAGTGCATTAGCGGGTGCCACAAGTCCGGGATTGTTTTTCCCTCTCCTTTTGGAAGCCCTTGGCACAGGAGCTGTGTCTGAGGGAGACGATGCCTCTCCCATCACCCACATTCCTACAGCTCAGAATTCCTATTCCCAGGTGAAAGATGCACAAGGACCTTGTTCCAGGCCATCCCTCTGCTCTGTGGTGCTCCCTGCCCCTCTCAGCCTTAATTATTTCTACCCTAATCACCTAAATTAGCACAAAACCCCACCCCCGAGAAAGGTCCTTTTCTTCCCCGGTGTGTGAAAAACGCTGTGTACACCTCGGGTGCTATTCAAACAATGAGAAGGAATAATAAAAGCAGCAATGTTGGCTTAGGAAATAATGCACTAGAAAAGGGGATGAATGGAGAGGATGGAGCAAAAATCCCCGGATGGTTTTGTTCCCAGGGGTTGGGAAGTGTTTGTGGTAACAGTGGTTGCTCTCACTTCACGCCTCATCCAGCATCCTTTCCCTTCCTTGAGCAACTTCCCTGTGCTAAAACTCGCTCAGCTGGGAGGATCTAACCACAGGGAAGAGGGTTCAGTTTCAAATTAAAACAAAGCGAGCAAACAAACACAAATCTGGTCTGGAGCACGTGTCCATCTGCATCGGCCCTTGCTAAGCCAGGCTTTGCCAAGCCACACGCTTCCTAATCCTGACGAACAGTTGTTGGCCTTTCCCACTGCCAAGCAGCTCTCCAGCGGCCATTCCCTGTCACACAGGGTGGCATTTCCCAACGTGATCCACACTGGGCACACTCCACACCTCCCAGAGCCAGCAGCTCTCCCCAGACCCCGTGAAACCACCCTTCACAAATTCTGTCCAAGGGGGTTGCTTGGGATTTTATCAAACACGACCTGTGATCAGTGCAATCTGAAGCATGTAATTAATGCACCCTACTGCCCTCACTGTGACCAGCTACCCAGCAGGGAATTTGGGGAGTCTGCAGCTCCTGCCT
>NW_008246054.1:3396006-3398250 GCF_000691975.1 Corvus brachyrhynchos
TGGCAGGAACCCACAGATGAGCCCGAGCCCCCTGGCCAGCATCACCTGCCCGACTCTGCTGCCTCGCTGTCAAGCTCACTTTGGAATTCAGTGCAAGATGAGCTGTGCCAGAAAGGTGTAAATCAGCCAGAGGGTGGGTGTCGAGCTCCAAACCCACCCCAACTCACAAACCTCACAGCACCACGTGGGCACATCCACGGGCAGCGAGTCACGTCTGCACAGGAAAGGTTGGAAAGCTGGAATTAAAGGTATGAAATGGGACTGAACGGGATTTGGCGTGCCCAGACTTGGTCCCTACAACCCAGAGACACGAAAGCAGGAGTAGAAGGTTGGGATGGGGCAATGGGAGTGGGAGAACAGTTTGCAAGGGAATGTCTGAAGGAGCCTGTGGTAGCTTGCTTGGGGAAAGGGAAAAAAAATAAAAGAGGAATGAAACAAAAGAAAGAAAAGGAGAGAAAAGCAGCTGTGGAAGGGGCTGGGGCCAGGCTCTGTGAAGGCTGCGTGTGGCAGCATCTCCAGCAGCACGGAGAGCGTTCCCTCCCCGCTGGGCAGGGCTGGAAAACCAAACCAAAGGAAGCAGCGGACGGTGCCAGGAGCCAGCAGCAGGGAAGGATCAGTGCAGAACGACAGCACAGAGCTGGGGACAGCCCTGCGGCCAAGGGAGAGGAGGGGGCTGCGCTGGGAGCTGGGCTCTGTCCTTGGCATCATCTGGTGCCCTCAGGTCTGGTATTTCAGTGCCCAGTGGGCTTCCCGAGGTGATGGAGACATGAAGCCTCACCTCCCTGCATCCACCTCCCCATCCCGTGACTCGGCAAAGCTCCAGGAACGCCCTAAACCCCCAACTCACAGCAAGCCAGGAAATTTTGGCCACCATGGAGACATCCTCCCCCAAAACCATCGTGTTCCAGAGCCCCTGTGAGAGCAGGGAGGAGGAAACATCCCTTCCCCTCCAGCCCCATCCAGCAGAACAGCTTGGAGCAAGCTGAGAACATCACCCGTGCTGGGAACAAAGCAGTGCTTGTGTCCTGGGCACTGGGAGAGCTGGGAGGGGAGTTTCTTTTTTTAAGTAGAAAGGCTTGGGGAGGGGTGTTTTTTCCTTTTTTTTTTTTTTTTTTTTCTTGTTGTGGGTTTGGTTTTTTTTCCATGTTAACCAAAAATGTCAATGAAATCAGGACTGTTCCCAGAAAAAGGACTTACACAGACAAATTAATTTCATGTTTGGGGAAGTAACAATGGAGATGCTCAAAAGATCCCATGTCGACAGCTGGTTTTTTTAAAAAAAAAACCCCAAGTTTTGTATTGAAACAATTTCTTGTTTCTGCTCCTTTGCAGAGATGTGAAATTCTGCAAAGGCTGAAATCAAACCAAACAGAAAGATTGGGAACGAATCCTGAGAGAACTTCACTAAACCCACACAACATCTTCCCAAACACTCTCAGGCCTGGGTTCCCAAGAAGGGTTTGTTCAATAGGACAGGAATTGGACAGGGATGAGGTGACACTTCCCCGTGTCCCAGCAAGGCCACCCCAGGGCAGGACCCGGCTCTAGGACCCCAAATCCAAGTGAGCCCGAAGCACCAAAAGGTAACACTGGATTTCTGAGCTCCAGAACATTAAAAACACCCCCCAAAAGAGAAGGAAGAAGCAGAGGCTGAGCCATGAGTCAGGGCTGCAGCACCGTGAGGAGGTGCCCAGGGTCAGCCTGGAAGGACTGGGCTCCGGGGCTCCACCCAGCATCGCAGGAATGGTGTTTTCCTTCATTCCCCAGCACCTCTCCTCCTCCATCCCGGGTCCTGCAGGAACCCTCAGCTCTGCCATTTGCCTCAATCTGCTTCAAATTACTCACAACAATGCTGGGCCCCGAGTGGACACGTAAAGTGTCTCAAATTTATTGTAATTTTAAGCTGTCCCTAAAACTGCCCAGACATTGCTGGAATATTTCCTCCTCCTTTAAGACCCTCCAACGACTCCGCAAGCAGCGAGAGGGACCCGAGGACAGGCAGCAGGAGATGAGTGGAGCCAGCTGGCCGTGCTGGGGGCATGGGAAGGGAGCACTGGGGGTCCCCGAGGTGATGCTGAGCCCGGGGCAATGTCCCCTGGGCCGGGCAGGGACAGACGGGGCCGAGCGGCCGCTGAACTCGTGCTTGGCTCCTGCTCCGGCGAGGGAACAGCCCAAGCCAGAGGGGCTTTGGCTGGGGCAGGACCACCCTGCACGGCTGCAAGCCCCCCAAGGGCAGCCCCCCCC
>NW_008246054.1:3398299-3400632 GCF_000691975.1 Corvus brachyrhynchos
GGGTGGCTGTGCCGGCGGGGTGACGTCGCTGCCACCAGCATCTGCTGCCTTCCACATCACAGAATCTGGTTTGGGTTGGGAGGGAACCTTAAGTTTATCCAGTTCCACCTCCTCCATGGGTAAGGAACACCTTCTACTACCCCAGGTTGCTCCAAGCCTCATCCAACCTGGCCTTGGTCATTACCAGGGATGGGGCAGCCACAGCTTCTCTGGGCACCCTGTGCCAATCCTCTGAGTAAAGAATTCCTTCCCAATATCTCCTCTAAATCTCCTCTCCTCCAGCTTCTCTGGACACCCTGTGCCCATCCTCTGAGTAAAGAATTCCTTCCCAATATCTCCTCTAAATCTCTTCTCCTCCAGCTTCGAGCCATCCCTGCCAGCATCCCTGCTGGCAGCACCCGCTGCTCCCTGCATCCCTGCTGGCATCCCTGCAGCCAGGCAGGCACTGAGCCTCTGCCTGCAGCCAGCCTAATGTTGTCACACAAATTGCACCTGGGAAACTGTTACAAGAATTAATTGATCATATAAGTACAGTAATTGGAACTTGCAAAGCATAGATAATTACCTTTTATTAGTTCCTGTAGATAATCCATTATGCACTGATTAGGCCTAAGTAAGGATCTCACAGCCCTGGTTTGATTAATGGCAGATTATGGATATTAAACTCAAGCAGGAATAGATAACTTACTGTTTTCCTTCTTGCCTTAGGAGTACATCACCCTAGGAGTTATGGCCAGGAGTTTTTTGAGGTGCTGGGGAAGTCAGGCATGTCTGAAATTCCCACCTGACCTGACCGTGGTCCCTCTCCTATGGTGGGTACCCAGTGCCTCAAGATCCCCCAGCCCACATTTATCAGCCTGCTTCCCTCTAACAGCCACGTGTCCTGCAAGGCCTGACCAGCTCCAAACCTGGAGAAACAACTGCCATCATTTTTTAACCCAAACCTCTCCCCTCATCTCAGATGCTCTCATCTCCATGGATGCTTCAGCCATATATTTATTTTCCACAATCCTCTGCCCAGGACAATATTGATCTGCATTTCCTGCCTACAACTGCTGCCTGAGGTCCTTCCTGACCCACTGCCACATTCAGTGGGGCTGTCCCCACATTGAAACCACCGTTTTCCCAGAGAGGGATCCTCAGTGGGATCTCCTGTAGGACCGGGGTTCTGCTGCGAGGACCATCACTCCCTGTTTGCAGAGTGAAGAGCACAGGATGGGGGGGAAACCGGACAAAATCTGCCTGCAGGCTACAGGAGGCTTTATTTAAGAGGAATAAATAAAAAATAAGGCTGTGATTATCTCAGGCCACTCTCCAGCTGCCACCCAGAGACAGAACGGGGAGGGGGGGGAGCGTTTTTCAAATGAATAAACAAACGCGAGCGGATGTGACATGCCGAGGCACAGGGACGGATTCCTCCTCTCTTCCTGGCCAGATAACCCCGCTAGCAGCATGGTGGAGGGGATTAGGAGAGAGGAGGAAGGGAGGAAAACAGCAAATCTGGGCAAAAAGGGGGAAAAAACACCCGTTGGAGAAGCCACAGGAGCGAGGAGGCTGTGTCCAGCGCCAGCCTATTCATCCTGCACGCTCCGCGCTGCCAGGGCTGGGGATGAATGGGATTTACTGCCCATTAAAATAAAGCCCTTTCTGTAGTTTATAAACAATGTCACTGCTCGGTGGGAGGTTGGACATTTTAGTTCATTAAGCAGCAAATAATCTCTGTCACTTTTATTTTTAAGTTTATTTACATGGAGGGTTGGGCTTTTTTATCCCTTCCTCCTCCTCCTCCTTCTCTTCCCCTCAGCCAGGAGCCGAAATCTTCTCCAGACCCTGAGCTTGCTCCTCCTGTGGCCGCTGGCCAAGCCACGGAAATAATCCTGCTTATGTATCAAAAATGTTCCTTACAGGAAAAAGAAATTTATACCTGCCTAAACCCCAGGCGTGGGTGAGCGGGGTGCCGGGGCAGTGCTGCCGGGCACAGAGGGAGGCTCAGCAGCCATCCCGGGAATAGAACTGAGCCCTGGGGGAAAGCCAGAGACATCAGCAGCGACTGCCAGGTCCCAGCGTGGCCTGGGACACCGGCAGGGACAGGGACACTGTGATGAGAGCCCATTGTGCCAGGCAGGAGAGCGAGCAGCCCCTTCCCTTGGCATTACAGTAACACTGCGTGTCTGCCTGGAAATGCCACCCTGTCTGGGAGCCTTCCCTTGTGCAGGGGGACACCTTGCAGGGAGGGGAGGGTGACAGGGTGACACAGCTCCAGCGAATCCTTCGTGGCACCTCCAGCTGCGTGTGCCTGCGAGCACTGGCCCTTTTCCAGAGGCTGGCGGAGG
>NW_008246054.1:3400796-3421122 GCF_000691975.1 Corvus brachyrhynchos
GGGTGGGGGGGAGCGAGCGGGAGCTGCTCTCGGCCAGGCCTCCCCAGCCCCTGGCTCCACACCAAGGCTCTGCCAGCAAACTCCTCCAGCAGCAGAGGGAAACCTGCAGGACGCTGAGGATGCTGCCACCAACTGTTCCTCGAGCCTACGGATGTCCTACCCTAAAAACAGCCCTGGCATGGCACCATGGTGCAGCCAGGAGCTGGCTGAGGATCCGTGGTGCCCTCTCCACCTCCAGCACAAGGCACAACTCCGAGGGAACAGGGACATGCAGGAGGGGCAACACCCGGTTTAGCCTCCAGCGGCCGTAAGGATGCTCTGATGGATTTTTGCACGGGGTGTGAGCTCCCTGCCCAGCCTGGGTCAGGGATGCCCTCCTGAACCGTGTTCCCACCACGCTGCTAAGTGCCTCCCGCATCCTTCCCTGCTTCCTCTGTCGGGCACCGCCGTGCTCGGCTGATCCCCCCCAGCGACTCAGCCCCGCTCCCTGATGGGCAGAAGGAATCCCTGCTCGTGTTATCTCGGTCCTAAAGCACTTGAGCAGACGGCAACCGTGCGAGCCATTATATCATTCACGCGCTATCAAAAGCTCACACAGTGGCACTTAATTACAGCCCCGGAAGCACAGGCTTCCTTAATAAATCAAAGAAATAAAGTCAGAGATGATGCGCTGAACAGAGGGGGTGGGGTGGGGGGAATAAAGAGCTTACAGTTTCCCACTGTGTGTCCCCTTTAGATAACAGATGCTCTCTTCTTAACCTCTCACTTCATCAGATCAGCTCCAGCTGTGTTTGGATCAAGTGCGCGGCCTGGCCCGCGTCCAGCCTGCCTGCTTCCCTGCTCCAATGCCAGCTCCATCCCTCTGGCTCCAGGGCTGGCTGCGCCGGGGTGGCAGAAGGAGGGGAGCCCCGCCGAGCCAGGCCCTGTTTCATTAAGCACATTTGACTCCGTTCCTGCTTTCAGCCACCCAACTCCTTCACCAGAGCATCCCTGGGACTCAGGGAGGGCCGAACGCCAGCCCCAGCAGCATCCTGAGGGTGTCCCTGGCTGGGCTCCCGGGAAGGGTGTGGGCAGCCTGGGAGCCGCTCGTGTCACCGCAGCGACGCTCGGGTGATGTTTGTCCTTGCAGCCCCCACGCCGGTGTGACAGCCAGCGGGCAGCACTGTCAGCAAACAGCTCCCAGAGGCCATAAATCACGGGAGAAGCCCCCCGGGATGCCCTCTGCTCCTGCCCCAGAGCGCACCACCCACCTCCCTGTTTATTTGGAAGCGTCACCTCCTCGCTCCGCTGGCGCGCAGCCGGGAGCGCCGTGATGGATGGGGCTGCCCTGGCACTCGCAGGAGATCCCTCCCGGCACAGCCCCTGCACCAGAAGCCCCCCCGTGCCGGGCTCCCCATGCCTGCAGCCCTGGGAATGGGAATGCCTTAGTGCCGGGAATGCCCGGGTGCTCTTACCCCGCCTGCAAACGTGCGGTGCAGCCCAGGAGCCGAGCGGAGATAAAGCCGCTGAGAAATCCCGCTGCTCCTAATCCCCCAATAGCACAAAAATAACAGAGAATTATCTCATCAGGCTTTAACCCACTAATTACCCTGGGGATGGCTTAATAAGGAAGGGACACCCACCTGCCAGAGGCAGCCTGAGCTTGCCTGCTGGCCAGTTACACAACAGCATGCTGGGCATCCTTCAGCCCTCCTGGACCAACCCATGCAGGGACAGGGAAGCAGGAACAGCCCTGTTCCCAGCCTGGGGGATGTCTGAGGGAGCTCAAATTCCCAAATGACACCGCCACTTCCCCAGAGCACAACATGTCACTGCCCCAAACATCCTTGTGGACCTAGAGGGGAGGAGGCAAGGAAAAGCTGTCTGCTCCCAAACTCCCCAAAACAGCCCCAAAATCTCAGTAGCTTGGTGGAGGGAAGGACCTGCTCGCAGGCTCTCCACCCCACTCTCCCCTCTCCAGCTCAGCTGATGAGAGATCATCCCACATTCTCCTTGCCAGCCCTCCGGGGCACATCCCGATGCTTCAAAGGACAGTGTGGGAGCAGGCTCTGAGATGGGTTTAAACCCTGTCAAGCTGCCAGCTTGACCTGCAGGTGCTGTTCCCAACCCCCCCTGCAAGAGCAACATCTCCTCACCACAGGAGCCCAAATCACAAGCAGCTTCAGCAAATCTTAGCCAGGGCTCCCCATGAGCCCACGTGTCCCGCTCGGTGAGCGGAGCTGGAGCGTGAAAAGCGAGCTGGGTGGAGGGGAGCGCTTGGGTTACAGCCGGGAGCAGCCACGGCGGGGCTGGAGAGGGCTCTGACAGCTCCTGACTGCTCCCTGGGCAGCGATATCTCCAGATCTCTTACAAATAAATATCTTTGCTCATTATCTCGGCATTAAAGTTACATGCTGGGCGAGATGGGCACTGAGCTTTCTCTCGCTAATCTAAAACGGATGCCAGCGCTTCCATTATTAATCTCCCAGGTCCCTGCTGCTCCACCGCTGCCAGCTCTGCCACGGCCACCCCAGCTCCCCACAGGACAGGGGACAGTGGAGCAGCTCGACAGCCTCTCTGTTCACACGTGGCCCAGCAGCTTCACACCCCAGCTCCTGGGAGAGGTAAAGCCTCCTCCAGTGCCAGGGCTGGGAGTTTTCTGAGGTTTGGCTTTGCTGAACCCGTTTCCATGTGCCAAAGATGAGCAAGGCGCAGTGGGGACAGTGGAGGTTCCCCACTCCACGGCAGCATAGGGTGCAAGGACCCACAAGAGCATCCAGGAGAGTTCTCCTCAAACCTTCACCTCGACAAGGCTGGTGGCTGCTAAGCGAGGGCAGGGAAGATCCCTGCAAAAAAACCTCCTGGCACAAGCAAAACCGAGACCAAAACCCCTTGGTGGTTGTGTTCACCCCAAGAGCAGCACCCCGGTGAGCCACAGACCAGATCACGAGCTGGGAGCACATGCCTTGCAAGGCACCGAGCGGGTTTGACGGCCACATCCTGCCGCATCCCGGGCTCCTGCTCCAGCCTGGCACGGAGCTGAGCAGCTGCAGGATGTGGCAGGGCAGTGCCCCGCTGCCCACACACATCAGAGTGGCAGCAGCCACTTCCTGCGACGCCAGAGGACCGTGAGTCACTGGCACGGAGCTGCACAACTCGTCCTGGCCCTCTCTGCAGCTGCAGGGGCACAGCTGCAACACAGAGCCCAGCAGCAGCTCCAGGGCAGGTGTGGGTGGCACAGCCACGGGAGATGGGCTTGTCCCTGCTGCTGACAGCACACGGCAGCCCCCATGCCCAGAGAGATCACACCAGACTGCTAAATATTGGTCTTATATAGAGAGAATCATCCAAAGTCCCAATACAGAAAGTTTCCCTTCCCCTGACCACCCACAGGTGGACCAGGGGAGAACCAGAAGCAGCTTTTCCCATTTCCCTAGGGCTAGTGCTTCAGGCATCCCCCTAGTTGCTGCTCCCAGCACCATGAAATCACGCACCAGAGCCCCGAGACACAGTGAGGTGACAGCATCCATCGCCCTGGCTGCTCCCTTCCCTCCATTTCTCCTTTTTAAGAGAACAATTAAACTTCAGCCCTTTTATTATTTATACCCGACTCTGACCTAGCATTCTCCTGGCTTCTGATCCTTCCCGTCACACCTCACCAGCCCCCAGCCATGCTCCCACCATCCCCACGGGGTGAGGGTTCCTTGTGCCAAGCTCTCTCTTGCCAAGGGGGATGTTTCCTGCCTGCCCCGACGTCAGGCAGCCGCGTCAGGGAAATGAATGTGGATTTCAACATCCTTTGGTTCATCAGCTGCTCCTTTCGACATCCCTACGGTAAACCCCCAAAAAAAGCACACCCTGTCACTCCCCCACATTCCTCCTTCTGCTCACTTGGCTTCATCCAGGAGAGTGCTTGTCACCTCCAAATAAATATTTATTAACCAAGCTGCAGGTGTCTGGGGCTTCCCACCTCCTTTGCTCTCAGCTGCGCTGACACCGGAGCTGTGCCGAGCTCCCAGATGTCAGCTGCGAGCAGCTCTGGGAGTGTTCCCGCCGCCTGCTCGAGCCCAGGATCCAAAGAGCTGCTCCAATCTTCCCACTAAGCCCAGCAGAAAACACTCTGGATACCTGGCAGCACCAGTGGATCCAGGGGATGATGGATGAAAAGGTGGTGGTGGCGAGAGGGAGCTTCCTCGGGCTTTTGCTCTTGGTAAAGCCACGGATAGAGCAAAGGGACACAAAGTCCAACGGCAAGGGTCACTCCTGCAGGACTGACCCTCCCCAGCTCTGCTACTGCAAATGTGGGATAAAGACTTCCAGAGCAACAGAGGAATGGGAGGAAAAAGAGGGAAAAAGAGGAGAGAGTCCCAAGCAGACTGCCTGCAGCACAGGGTGGTTCTGCTGTGGGAATGGAAACCTTCCCAAACCACATCCCTGGGCACCCCAGATCCCCAGCCAAGGGACAGCGGGAGCCATGACAGAAAGGGAAAGCAGGAACCTGAGATTTAGCGGTCCACCACAACGGGGAAGATGCTTATGCCAAGGACGGCGTGTAGAAGGGACACAGGGGTCCCTGTCCCCTCTGGGGACAGCCCAAGGCCACCACGCCGCCCTTGACGCACAAAGCAAAGGGATTTGGGCACCTCCAATGCCCTTGGGGACACCGCTGGGCTCCTGTCCAGCACAGCCTCCCGCCCAGGGGGATGATAAATCCGAGATTGGGAAAGGCTCAGACGCTGCCACAGACACGGGGAGCATTTTCACAGTCTGGCCTCTCCCCCTCCATCCCCTGTCACCGCTGTCACCGCTGTCACCGCGTCCCCTTGCTCCCTCCCACCCCTTTCGAATTAGCAGCCATCGACCTCCTCTCCCTTTGGAGCTGACATTAATCCGGCGATGTTTGTTTAACAACAGTTCCCATTGATCTGTAGCCTGATCCTCCGAGTCAATACAGGCTTTTGCCAGGGTCTGGAGGGCAGGATCTGGCTCTGGAGTGGCCCGGCAAGAGCAAGGCTGTGCAGGCTGATAGGATCAGATGCTGTCAGTGCTGCTCTGGGACCCATTAGCTTTAATTAGCTGATGATGCTGTAGAGGCCACATAAAACAATGAAGGGGATTGATCCCTCATGTAACACTATTGACAGTGGAGCTGCATCTGGGATCAGTTTGGTGCCGGATGCATCTGTAGGGTCCATAAAACCAAGGCCTGTTTTCTTTTTCTGGTTTTGGTTGGGGTTTGTTTTTTAGCTTTAAATTTAAAATCCCATCATGGTAGGGCTGCCAGGTTAAAAGCAAGAGAGGGAAAAAAAAAAAGGGAAAAAAGCCAGGGAGCAGGGGAGCCCGGTCTGGTTAGGGCACATCTAAGCACTTCCACCTCCCTCCCTGCCAAAGACCCTCCTGTGGATTGCACGTGCCGGTCATTAGGTCATTAAAGCACTGCTTCCAGGTCACTGTCATTATCCCACTTGGAAAACAAGCCATCAGCTGTCCGTGTCCTTTGCTCTGGAGGGCACATCAGTCCCTGAACCACCTGCGTTCTGCAAAGCCCTTCCCTCTGTGCAGTGTCCCCCATCACACCTGCAAAGCTCCAAAGCTCTCCAGTGTCACCCATCACACCTGCACTGCCCTTCCCAATCCAGTGTCACCCACCCCCCCTGCACTGCCCTTCCCAATCCAGTGTCACCCATCCCACCTGCACTGCCCTTCCCAATCCAGTGTCACCCATCACACCTGCACTGCCCTTCCCAATCCAGTGTCACCCATCACACCCGCACTGCCCTTCCCAATCCAGTGTTACCCACACCTGCAGCAAGGAACCAGGGTGCCCCAAGGAGCACAGAGGGAACCCCAAAACACCAGGATGTTGCAGGGAGCTCTTTCATTTTCAACTGCCCTGCTGCAGTCAGAGACACTGAGGTTGGAAAAGACCTGAAGACCATCCAGCTGGGCATCTCCACGTGCCCACACCACGTGGGGATTTCTCCTGGGGGGCTGAGATGCTGGCAGGCAAATGTCTTTATGCCCCAGGTACTCCCTTACAAACGAAGAAATCCCAGTGGGATGAGCCCACAGGCATTACCAGCAAGCAGAGTGCAGCGAAAACCTCCCCAGACACCTCCCAGAGCACTGGGGAATCACAGAGGTTTCACCTCCCACAAACTCCATCCTCGAGCCTCCAGCATTGGGCAGATGCAGCAGCACATCCCTGCTGAGCTACAGCTCAGGGATGCCAGTCCAGAAACAGATCCAGAACACCAAAACTCCCCTGAGCAGGTGGTGAGTTTTCCAAAAGGGTGCCAAGAGGATGATTTGCACAGGGAGCACAGGAGTACCACAGCAGAGCTGAGGACCACAGGAAAGCATCCCTGACCACAGCAGAGCATCCCTGATTGCAACAGAGCATCCCTGGCCACAGCAGAGCATCCCTGGCCACAGGAAAACATCCCTGACCACAGGAAAGCATCCCTGATGACAGGAAAGCATCCCTGACCACAACACAGCATCCCTGCAGAGGTCAATCCCTGAGGGTCCCTGGAGCCCTCTCTCCCCACAGCAGCTACAAAAACTCCCTCAAAACTCTCCAAAAAGGGGAGGCAGAGAAAGCTCAGCCCCTCAGCCCCCTGGGGCAGGCAGTTTGAAGGCTGAGTGCAGTGTCAGGGCATGGGATATCCAGGCAGGCAAGGCACGGAGCGGGCAGGGAGGCGGGCAGGGTGTTGGGGCCAGCGTGCCGTGCCGCAGGGAGCGCATGCCAGCCCTGCCGGCCCTGCCGGCTGACACCCCGGCCTAACACTTTCCAGAGGTGGCTGCAGGAAGACAGAAGCAGAGCTGTTCCCTGCTGAGGAAGCTGGAAACGCTCGGAGATAATGTGGAATTCCTGAACGGGAGCCAGCGCCGGGCCGGGGCTGGGGCGCAGGGACAGCCAGGGAGAGGCAGCGCGCCGGGGCCGGCACAGAACTCCTCTCTCCTTTGTGTGTGTGTGTGTGTGTGTATGTGTGTGTTTTATTTCGGGAACTGTGCATGTAAAAGCCCTTAATTTATACGCCGTGTGGGCTGCCGGCTGTACCCAACAAATGGAACATTTTCTCCATCCCCTTGTGAGTGTGATAAACAGCCGCTGCGCAGAGGGAACAGAGCCTTTTTCTTCCCCGTGATAAATAGGCTCCCAGCTTCTTGGCTTGCAGATTATTATTTTTCCCTCTTCTCCAAAAGGGAGGCCTCGGCCCCCTCGCCAGGTAGCCGGCCCAGCAGCAGGCAGGACAGCAGTGGGTGCAGCTGGGCCCTGCCTGGCTCACTCTGTGACCTCTTCCTCCCTGAGCAGGGATGGAGGTGGCACAATCCTGTGAGCAAACCCCACCACCAGACACCTACAGGGACCAGTCCCTATCACACACCGGGCACAGATGGGCACCCAGCCACTCCTTTCCCACTGTAGTTCCCTCTCTAGGGTGCTAGAGACACTGAGGTTGGAAAAGACCTGAACGTCATGCAGCTGGGCATCTCCACATGCCCACACCACGTGGGGATTTCTCCTGGGGACTGAGATGCTGGCACAGTGGCACCCACAGCCCCAGCAAGCACTTCCTTCAGGAGCACCCATTTTGTGCCCAAACTCTGCCCAGTTCCTGGCTGAAAGAAACTTCAGACAGCTGAAGCCCAGGATGAATAAACTTTCATCCAAAATCAGGGGTTTTTTCCCATTTCTGGCCCAGGCAGATATCTTGGACAAACAGCATTTCCTGTGGTATTTCAACACTTTTTTCACACCAATCTTTTCTCAGAGAGAGCAATCTCAAAAGGCTTCCAGGGACATGGATGGGCTTTGGAGCAGGCCCCAGAGGAGAACAACCACAGGGAACCAGGAAAGTCTCTTGGAGCATTACTCAGGTTCAGCTTAGCTGGCATGAAGGGCCAAAACGGGGCTGGCACAGGCACGGGTGACACGGGGCAGGGGCAGGGACCATGCAGCAAAGCACTGATGAATTCAACCAGGAGCCCTACACATCTCCACGTTGGCAGCCCGTGGAAATTGGGGTACTCAAGTGGAGTGATGGCTCTTCTCATTTGTAATCCAGTGGATGGGGAGCTCAGCCCATCGTTCTGGCAGCTTGGTTTGTTAAATGTTTCCAAAAAAAGGGGGGATGTTGCTTGAGGTAACTTTGGGGGCAGCACTGGGGAGATCTTGGCACTGTGGTTTTGCCACCCGTTTCCTTATGGCATTCCCTGGGCATCAGTGGGAACAGGATGGCTCAAGGACCATGTAGAGGATGGGGCAAGGTCAGCTCAAGGGATGCGCCGGGGTCCTCCACACAGGCAGCTGGTGATGTCTTGGTCCGAAACTCCTCTTGTGACCTTGGGTGACAGCTCAGGGATCTCCTGTGCACTCTGAGAAAACATTTCTGAGTGCTTCCCCCAGCCTGTCTCCCAGTGTGGCAGGAAGTCATGACAGAATAGGCTAAAGAAGGCAATTTCCCCCAAACAGTCCCTTGATGACCATGAAGGGGCTTCAGTCAGTAACACCCAAACACCCCCAGGAGCCCTCTGGAGAGCTGGAGCCGAACAGGGAGACCCTGAGAAGCAGTCTGGGAACAGGGACCATCCCTTGCCCTCCCCACCTGTGCATCCAGGGATCTTTACACCGACACCTACATGGATCCTGTCCCCATCACCCCAAGGCTGAGCAGCACCCAGTGCCCAGACCTCCCCAGCTTCTCCGGGAATGCCTATTCCATATAGATTTTCCCACCACTTACATCCTTATTTCCTCCAGGGACAGGCCATGGGGAACGGCTGCTCCTCAGCTGTGCCTCCCACCCTCCCCTTGGCCATGTGAGTGGGCAGGGGCGAGGGGAGGCCAACGAGCAGCACCACGGCAGAGGTTCCCATTAACGATTTTCCCGACAGATCCCATGGCTCCCCTTTTAACCTCTGCTAGCGAGCCAAAGTCCTTGAATTATCCACCCCAGAGCACCCCCACCACCCTGCAGCTCTGCCAAGCCCCCAGAGCCACCACGAGAACGACTGAGAGGACACCCCCTGCCAGCATCCCTGGACGTGGACAGGTAGCAGAGCTGATGCTGATGGGCATGAAGGTCAGCAGACAGGGAAGGTCAGCTCCAGCAGCGCCCTGCGGGCAGCAGCGCCCGCTCCCTGCCCTGCCCGCACCGCCGTGGCCCTTCCCAGACCCATCCCGGGGGCCTGGCAGGGCACAGCTCAAATAAAACCCTTGGAAACGCATGGCTGGGGGAACGGGAGAGGAAAGCGCTCACCCAGAGCATCACTGCTGGTGCCTCACTCCCTCCCCTGCTGTCACTGCCACTGCGAAAGCCAAACGGGTTGGTTGGCAGCTGCTCTCCCACCGCTCTCCAGAGATTGTCTGAGTCTCTGGCAAGCTCTGGGAGCAATGGGATGACCCAGGATCCTGTTTGCCGCCGCAGGGCGTGATTCACAATGATTTGGTGCATCCAGCACAGGCGGTGACCTCCCAGCCAGCTACAGCTGTCCCATTCCGTACTTCCCCCATTCACTGCTGAGGGAAACCGAGGCACGGAATGACCCTACCAGGGCTAAAAACCAACTGGACAACAACCCACGTTACCACACTGCCCAAAACCCCCACAGCAATCCCACCCCTGAGCGGCTGCACCCCCCTCAGCAGCATGAGCCCAGCGAGACGAGTCGTGTCCCCAGCGCTGTCCCCGACCACTGCAGACCCCCAGAGCTGTGCCCAAGTGTCTCCTGTGCTCTCCCCTGTGTTCCTGTCAGTGCAGAGAGGGTGCCAGGCTCAGGAGTGCCACACAGTCCCCATCCCTGCCTGCCTGGCTGCACGTGGGCACGCACGCGTGCAAAAAAGCCGCCTGTAATCCTCCTCACATCTGCTCTTCCCCACACAGGAGCCATCCCGGCATCCACCAAACACGGAAATCCCTCAGTTCCTCACACAGCAAAGGTTGGGATGGCATGAACTCCTTCCCAGCTCAGCTCCAGGATTCCCAGCACCCAAAGAAGGAGACACAACGGCACAGCTGGACTTGGCTGGATGGAGGAGAGGAAAGCCACATATCCACGGACACAGAGCTGGGAAGGAGCCTGCATCCAAGTGGGATGAAAATCCCCACCTTGCTGCTCTAGCCTTCCATCTCCCCACTTTTAAAGGTGGGTTCAGCCACTCCCCTGTCTCTGGAAACAAAACATAGCCCTGAGGAGAAGCACAAAGCCACCACATGTCCCATCCCTGCTCTGACACCTCCTCCAGCCAGTGTGTGAGCGATGGGGGCTCCAGCCCAGGCTGTCGCTTGTGATTTGTGGTGTTAATATTCCAGGGGAGGGACACGAAGGGGTGACAACGGCAGGGGAGAGTCAGCTCTCGGAGGGTCATAGCTGAAGGCAAAGCAGTAACACTGATGGATCCCAGGATCCGGGGTGGCAGAAGGTGGAGGAGGAGGAGAGGAGAGAAGAAAGGAGGCGAGGAAAGGTGGCTAACAGCAGAAATGCAAAATTCTGCCTTTACATGAGCTTGTTACAGTTTAGGGATGAAGCATCAGCATCCCAGAGAGGAACCAGGATCCAGGATGGCAGGAGAGCTCCTGAAAGATTGCTTACAACGCTGGGAGCATCTCCCTGGCAGCAGCCACCAAAGCTGCACTGATCCAGCCCCAGCCACAGGCATCACCTGCTGAGCCTGTCCCGGCTGCCCCACTGCTCCCAGCCCGTAATGCCCCGCCAGCCCAGCCCGAGCCGAGCCGACTCGACAGCCGGAACCCTTTTTAAGACCTGCAGCCCTTGAGAGGCTTAAGGACAAGAATATCTCGATTATCCGCACCCACAGCCCTCGAGCAGCTCCAGCTTAAAGGCTGGGAATTACCGGCGGGGCCACCAAGGACCCCTCGGTGGCATCCCCCACCAGGGCCGGCTGGGCCTCTGCTTCCAGGGGAAGAAAAATCCCCACAAACCACGCCACTAATCACCGCCCCATCTCCTCCCCGGCACTTTTCACACCTCCCATCAGCAGCCAGGCATGTGCAGCTGGCAGCGAGCCACAGCCCCGGCCCGCCGCGGAGCCGAGACGGGAACGTTTTGCTGGGAAAAGGGCAATTTAATTATCCTGTTCTTCTGTTTCATGACAACACAGGAACATGCTGCTCAGACACGGAAAGTGCCATGCAGGCAAACAGCAATCCTGCCTGGAGCTTCCCGGAGACGGCTCCTGGCTTCCCGCTGGAAAAGAACGACCAGCAAAGGCAAGCAATGATGGAGTTAAAATAAAGCCCCAAACCTCCAGGTTTTTCAAGAGTCCAAAGAAGCAGGGAAAAATGCTTTTGTTGTCCAGCTGCAGCGCTTCTTCCGAGCTCAAAGCGAGCTCTGAGTGTCATCTGGGGGCTGTTTGGCCACGCTGGTCTATTTTTACAGGGGAAAATGGTATTTTGAAGGGGAAGGTTGAGCAGAAGAGGAAGAGGTATTAAAAATACTGCAGCCCTCTGTGGGGAGATCAAACTTCACTGAATTCAGCCAGACTTCACAAACCATGTCTGACCTTCCAAAGCACCACTTAGCAGAAAATTTACTACTAAAATATATGAAATAATAGAAAATATATTCAAAACCACCCCTTAAACTCAGCCTTAGCCATGGACAAGGGGTGAAGGCAGGAGTCTGGTGTCTGTCCCGGTGGGGAGGTGCAGTTGGGGCCGTGCAGAGAGGCAGTGCTGGCCCTGCTCTGTCCCCCACGAGGCACACAGGGACAGAGAATGCTGCCAGGACCAGCTCCTGTCCCACGGTGTGGGCAGCAGAATCCCGGGATCCTGGCTGGGCTGGGTGAGGAGCAGCACTTGTGCCTGGTGTTTGTTGTGACAGCAGCTCCATTAGCACCCAGGAGCCAAGCAGCCTTCCCAAGGACACGGCACAGACACTCTAATTAGTACTTTAACCCTAATTAGTACGTTAATGAAACTCGTTGGCTGGGAGAGAGCAGGTGTGAGAGGATGGAGGGGGAGCTGCAGCTTCCTCTGGCTGAGCCAGCTCTGTCCCAGCTCCCCAGGTGCCTCTGCCACAAGAGCTGCAGGGACAGCAAATCAGTGGGAGAAGGAATAAAGGGACTTCCCACGTGGAAAAGTCACATAAGGAGGGAGAAGGAGAAAACAAATTGGTGTGGGGCACATGAATGTGCCAGCTCAATCCCTACAGCCGCCCAAAAGCCTGGCACTAGGAAGTTCCCACGCCCCGGTGAAACTCGGTGACAATCCCAGCGATGAGCTGGCATGTCCTGGGCACAAGAGATTACCTGGCAGCCTGGCTCACAAACAGGTGACAAACAACGAGCTCTCTGCCCACCCAGGAGGGCTGGCAGTGGCACTTTGGGGACACCAGCCAGCGGGCTGTGCCGCAGAGCCGTAGCCCCGCAGGGGAGCCCCGGGAGCTTCCCCCCAGGGTCCCCTCAAGCAGCAATTTGCACCCTCACGGGTCCTCTGGTTTTATCTTCCCTCCCTTTCCCCCCTCCAGGAGCAGAAGGCTCAGAAGCTGCCAGCCCTGCAGGTCAGGAGCGATGTCAGACAGCGGAGCCACTCCGGCAGCAGCCGATGTGACAGAGGATGCCCCGTGGCCAACGCCTGACACCAGGCTGGGTGACAAAAGGCATTTCTCTGCTCGGAGAAATCTGTCCCCCCGCGCCTGTCGGGGAGCAGCCAGAGCTCTGCTGTTTGCAGGGCCAGCCAGCCGCGCTTCATCAGCTCCATCCACCCTCTCCTCTCTCTCCTCCTGCTGCCGGGGAAGGATGGGTTAAGCTGCCCCTGCACTGCCCCGGCCCCAGGCAGGGGCTCATCGGGGCAGCCACGGTCAGCCCCTGGTGCCTCGAGGCCTGGGCCGGCTGGTGCGCGGCTCAACCAGCTCTGATGGACGCTCAGGCCAGCCACAGCAGGGAATGCCCTGCCTGGGCACACCTGCCCTCGCTGTGACAGCGGGGGCCACAGGGGGACAGGCCCTGTGACCGCCAGCTGACCCCCCTGCGCTGGCTCGGGGTCAGAGGGACCCCACACCTGAGCTGGTGGCCAGGGGCGCCGCCAGTGCAGCTCCACCTGCTCCCTGCCCTGCATCCACACGGGCCCTCCCCGACCCCAGCGTTATTGGGGCCACCCCCACGCACAGGCTGAAGCAAAACCACTCCAAAGTGCACCTCCCACCCCTCCACCTCCTCTCCCTCAGCGTTTGCAGATGGGCTTTAACCATCCCCCAGCCCGGAGCTGCCTCCAGCTCTGCTGTACGACCCACGGCCACGCTCGTCCCTACGAGTGTCTGAATGGGAAACGAGCAACAGGAGTCCAGACTTCAAGGCTGTCGGCTTTAGATGTCATTTCGGTTGTTTCTTCTTAATCAGATCCATTGTCAACCCACAAAAATGTGCCTCTGACACCCTGGGGATGCGTATTCCTGACGCTGTCTCGGGAGCAGCACAAATGCAGATGATTCAGCTCCAAAATTATCGGCAGTGGGATGCAAGCCTGCAAGCAGATCCCTGGCTATTCCTGGGCAAAAGCTCAAAGCCGCCCTTGCTTCTCTCTCCTCCTCCTGAAATCAGCAGAGAATATATTCCACAGTCCCTTATTTTTTGCTGTGAACACACTCTTGTCTCTCCCAGCCCTGCAGGAAGGGAATGGAGCTGGAGCTCCTGGGGTGGCTGCCCGGCTCCTGGGCCATGGCTTTGCTGGCTGGCATCCTGGTGTGCCAGCAGTGTCAGGAAGGACAAACACGACCCCATTGGCCTTTCCCATCTGCCAGGAGCGTTTGTCCCGACTCCTGCCGGGCTCGGGCGGCGGTGCGGTGCTGCCGCTGCTATTTTCTCCTTGTTTTCCTAGACATTGACACTTCCTCCCTGCACCCACAGGATGGTTTCCAGGCTTCAATTCTCTTCCCTATGGCAACAAAAACCCAGCCAGGAAACCTCAACCCACTCGCCCAACTCTCTGGCAGGGGAGGGAGGTGGGGGAAGCTCCAGCCCCTCCAGGCTGGTCACTCCAGCTCCACACAAAACCATTGGAAAGCAAAACTTTGGTGACAATTACAAAGCAAGCTCGCTACAGGCGTGGCTCATCTGGGTGCAAGGTGCCCAGGAGTGTCACCAGACCCCAGGTGAGCAGGGGGACACCAGAAGGATGGGATTTGAAGAAATCCCTGTTGCATCTCCACCCCAGCCCAGCTGGGGCTGGATCCTCTTGGATACTGGGCTGGAGCACTGGACTGATCCAACCTGCAGCTCCCCTGCTCCAGCAGCATCCCAGGGATGCTGCTCCATGCACACAATGCTCCTAAAATACCCAATTTGTTCTTCAGGGAAAGGCCAGAGCAAGGAGTGGGTGTTGAAGAGGAAACAGGGAGGAAGGATGAGCGAGCAAACAAATCATATCAGCTCAAATCAAAGCAGGCCACGGAAATGATTACGCTTAAGCTTTTCACGCCTGGTTAATTTTTTTATTATTCAAACAAATTCCTGTTTTTGTTTTGCCTCCTTGAAGGAAGAAGCAGAGGGGAGAGAGCTCCTTCAGCAATCCCAGATAATAACCACTGGGAAAAAAAGGCTTCCTGATCAAACAGTGGGAGACAATTAGCACGAGCCAAGGTGCAGGAGCATCTTTAACCTACCCTGCCTTGTCAAAACAAGACCAGAAACACTTTGTGGGGAAGAGGGCTGAAATGAGGGATTTATATGGGGTGGGAAGGCTGCACACCCCGGCACTGCATCGTGCACTTAGCTGCCACAGCAAAAGACATTGTGGGATTCCCGGGGAAAACTGGGCCAGGGATGGGATCCAAGGATGCCCAGTGAGTCTGAGCAATGAGGACACCCTGCAGCAGGCAGGATGTGACCCTGAGGAGGCCGCTGGGCTCACAACCCCGTTCCCATCTCTATTTTCAGTTGTGTCTCTGCTCAGGACTTTACTGTCTTTGCTTTTTCCCAGCGCTCACACAAAGCCACCCACCAGCCTTAGAAGGATTTTCTCCCTCCAGGACAATTCTCCAAGGCCAACAGAAGGATGAAGCCCTTCCAAACCCACCAAGCAGCAGCAAAGATGTTTCTCCAGCTGCTCAGCCCGAGGAGGAGCAGCCTCTCCCCCTCTCCAGCCGCTGCTCCTTTAACTGCGCTGTCAGAGAAAACACCCGCGCTGCAAATCCAACTGTGCGTCATTCAGCTCTCATTTTGATTGTTAAAAATTCATTAATGAGAGCAGATTGGTATTATATCGCTGCCTTAATTAAAGAGGGCTACGGAACAGCATTTTAAATAGCAATGTCATTTTCTAATTGACACAGCTACATTATAAAGAAAAATACTTAAACAGAACTTGAAACCGAGTCGGTTTCTTCTGATGGCAGAGCTCATTTTGGCTTCAATTTTTAATCTGCTCATAAAATATTTACGGGCAAGGGAAGGGATAATGTTTCTCCAGGTGTACAGTTCCCCTCCTCCGGCCCAGGCCCCCGCGAGGCAGGCTAGGGAGGAAGGCTCCAGCGTCCAGGGAAGCTGCTGCTCCATCCTCCTCATGCAGGATCCCATGGCTGCATCCCTTCCTAAGCCCCAGGAGATTGGGAGACCCCAAGCCCCGCTCAAGTCACTGTTCCACCTGCATCCTTGCAGCTAAATCCCACTGGATACGAGTGGAAAATGTGCTTTTTTTGCTGCTTTTCTTGGGCCGAGCATTTCTTCCCCACCAAGGGCAGAGGGATGACAGGGACAAGCACATCTGTGCCTGAGGCAGGTTCCAGAACTGGCTGGGTCCCTGTAGGCTTGGTGGGGAGGCACAGGGGTGTGGGATGGGGATGCAGGACAGCTCAGGCCAAAAGCATCCCGTGTCAGGCCACGTCCAGACACCGGATCTCCCCCTCTCCCACGCAGACACTCAACACCTTCCCCCCCTTTTTAATGTGTTTCATACACAAACTTCCTATGGCCAACAGCTAATTCCACGCATTTAGGAGCACAGATTCCTCCTGTTTTCCATTTAGGAAAAAATCTGGTCACCACTTCAAGCAAATCAGGGAAGAAAGCAGCTCCGTACGCCTGGACACGAATTCCTTCGTGAGGCGGTGCGCCCCCCTCTCCCCACCCCGCACGCAGCAGTCTGGGAAAGCAGCCCCTGCTCACGCCAGCGGGAGATTTTTCCACCAGCATTAGTGGAAATTAGTGGCATTAGTCCACGCCTGCGTTTCGCCAGCCAGCCAGAGTGAACTCATCGCAAAGCCGCCCGCACGCCAAGTCCATTGAAACCGGTAGCACTGCGCTTTGGCCACCGCGCTCAGAACAAGCACGAGGGCAGGGTGAGCCAGAGGACAGGTTGCTCAGAGGCTTAAACTTTGGATCTAACTCTCACTAGCATTCCAGATGACCTTCCAGATCCTAGAGCCACCCTCCACCCTGCCTCAGTTTCCCTTCTTGCCCGCTCCCATTTTCCAGGCGCTTTTACGGCATCCCAGGCCTGAGGGGCGCAGGGACTGGGGGGATGCTCCACCCAGCCCCGGGGGTTTGGAGCATCCCTCACACTCTGCCTGTTCACAACAACTTCCAAAAGCAAAACATCAGCAGCCCACAGGGTGCCTTGGGCATGGCTGTGCTGTTTTTCAAAGGGGAAAAGATTTGGAAAATCAACAAGAGGGGAAACATCAACTTCTTGGTGCTTCATTCTCGGAGGGCTGCTCACCTCCATACCCCAGGCATGCCCATGGGGAAGCAAAAAGCAGGAGCTGGCACCACACAGGAGTTGCCCAGAAAGGTGGCAACACACCCACCCCGCTGCTGGAGGCCAGCCCAACCCTTTTCCCACCCAAGCATCCCACTGCCACTGTCCTTCCCATGTGCCCAGCTCCCGTGGCTTCCCCTCCTGTCGCGAGAGGGTGAGGCTGTCCAGCTGGCTCGTGGAGGATCTGGCCAGGCTGTTTAATCAGGGAGAGCGATTCGGCCGCAATTTCTTCTGATAAAGTATTACAGATGCTACATTTCGAGCCATCTGGCAGCAGCCCGCGCTTCCTGCCTCTGCTTCTCGCGCTCTCCGGAGGAGAGGGGAGAGAGGGATCAAGAATGAAAGACAGGATGGCAGGGAGGGCTGTACAGGGGTGGGAAGGAGAGCAGGGCAGGAATTCCCAACTCCCATCCCTCCCAAAGCCACACTGCCCATCCCACAGGTCCTGCTCAGCAAAGGATGGGACAAGTGAGGAGCACATCAATGTCCCCAGAAAGAGCAGGGCAAGTGGGGCTGGAGCTGCTAAAAGCCAGGGCAAGGACAGAGCCCTCAGACCATCCTCCTCAGCTGGAAAACCCTCCTGGAAGGGTGAAACCCCCTTCTCCCTGCCTGCCCCATGCTTCAGCCCCAGCACAGGCAGCGATGAGGATCCCCAAACCCTTGACTCCAGTGACAACATCAGGAAAATCATCCACATCCGCGCTCACCAGAGCAATGCAAGCCCAAAACCAAACAGATCTGAGTCCATCCAGCCTCACACCAGTGAGTAATTTACCCTGAGCCGAGCAATCCGGTGGCACAGGGGGAGGCTCTGCAAACAAGAGGCAGCTCCTTCGGATTTAGCCGAGCCTGAGCAGAACCGCATTAAAAATAACTGAAGGGAAGGGCTCGCACTTCATTACTCGCGACAGAACTGGGTCTTGGTCACACCAAGGATCTGCTGGAGAGCCCTCACAGCCCTGCCTGGCACTGCTCAGGTGTGAAGCCAAAGTGGTGGGAGCAGGGGGATGCAGGGGGCTTTATTTCCCACTTCTCCCCGAGCTGCTGTTGCAAACTGCACAAACCCCTTGTGCCCAGCATTCCCTGCATCCCTGCTCCCAGCAGCGCATCTCTCCACCCGCACCCCGGGGAGATGGGGATGGCGCTCCAGGAGGGCTGGGCAGCACCTGTGAGGCAGCAGAGATGCTCCTGGCTTGCAAAAACACAGGAGATGCTTTGGCAGAGGGCTCCTGGGATGTGTGGGATCAAACCCCTGAAGTTTCTTTGCGAACCACAGAGAGTTAAAGGCTGGCCAAGGCCCCGCAGCACGAGCTTTATGCATATGTAGCCAACGTAATACAATTATACATTAATCTATAACTAACAGCCACGGTAATACAACATTACAGTAGGTACATTATCCCATCTCCTGTCATTTATTATTGTTATTTGTAATCCATTAGTGTCCAGAGCTGGACTGGGGTCAGAGTGCAGTGTCCTGGCACGCTTTCGCTCGTCCTGGCAGGAGCAGAAGGATGGAAGACCCTCTTGCTATGGGGCCAAATCCTGCCCCACAATGAGTCCTGGGCAGAGATCTGCCTCCCTGTTGGCACCAGGACAGTTTTCAGAGCTTGGGTTCCCAATGGGATACATCCACCAACACTGGATAAAGCCAGCATGGCTTTGCCCACCATTCCCTGCCCCGAAACGCTGGGGCCAAATGGGATGAGGCGCTCAGCAGCTATCTGGGAGGGGAATCTAGCAGCCCTGGGGCCAGACCACTGCTACACCATCACCACAGAGCCACTCCAGTTGCCTTTGAGGAGAGGGAACAAACCCCAACTGGTTCTGTGCAGCCACCAATTAATCTTGATCGACACCACCCTCCGGAGTGAGTCACCCACCCCAAGTCAATTTACATTTTTATTAAATCACACAGGGAAATTAGGAGCGTTACTACTTCGATCCAACACGGGTTCTGTGTTCCCCCACCACTCACCGTGTGGGAAAACATCCCAGCATCTCCGGTTCAACCGTTTCTTCCCGGCGCTCCCCATCCCAAAGCAGCCCTTTTTACATAGCCTGGAACTAAATCAGGCTGGTCTTTGCGGGAGGGAAACCAGATCCCTCGAGGGAAACTGACAGCTGGAAATGCTGCTGCCCAGGGAGGGAGGACTGGGTGCATTGCTGGACACCCCATGCGTGCCACAGGCAGTGATCCAGACCCTTGAGAGACCTCCTGGATTCGACCAGCTCTGTTTGTGTCACTCGTGCCACCGCCACAGCCCCAGCACGGAGCTGGATCCACCCCAGGAAGTTCCCTGGGAGGGAAAGGCAGCTCCATGCTCACCGCAGCAGCCGGGGGATCAATGCGCATTTCCATCCCTCCTTAAACCCACCCCATGCTGCCGTGTCTGCTGCGCACAGGATTATATCATCCTGCAACACAGGCAGCTAAATTCAACTGCCACTTATTTATGGTTCCCACATGATGCAAGCGGATCTGCGGGAGAGCAGGGAACGGCTCTTCGGAGAAGGGATAAAACCCAGCGTGCGCTCAAGCCAGACCAAAGGGCTTCCCCCGGAGCAGCACGTGAATGCTGTGGCTGCTCAGCAGGCTAAAACAAGAGGAAGGGTCTCCTGACACTGCCTGAATTAATATTTGCTTGAAGAGAAAGCCCAAAAGCTCCCACTGGGATCACGATTCCGTCCTGCTGGGGACTGGGATGGAGAGTGGTTGCTCAGAAGAGCACTTAAGGGGACTGCATCAGAAAATTATTTCCCAAGGATGAATGCTCCCACGATGGAAGTATTTCCCAAGGATGAATGCTGATTGTTTGCAAAGTCTGATCAATTTGGGCCATATTTCCTGCAGAAGGAGCAAGAGGAAGGAGGTGAATTTCCATCTTGTGATTAAATTCCAAAAAATCCTGTCTTTTTCTCCCAAACCAGCACAAAAGCACGGCTTGAAATCTCTGCGCTTCCTGCCAGCAGGGAAGACTCCAAGTTTCAACCACACTCTTTGCAATTCAATTAGCTGCATCCCAGTCAAGGGCTGAAATCCCAAAATCCGAGAAATGTGCTCAGGGATACTCATGGCACAGGGACGTCATGACACAGGGATGTGATGGCACAGGGATGTCACAGCACAGGGATCTCATGGCACAGGGATCTCATGGCACAGGGATGTGATGGCACAGGGATGTCACGCCACAGGGATCTCATGGCACAGGGATCTCATGGCACAGGGATGTGATGGTACAGGGATGTCATGCCACAGGGATGTCACACCACATGGATCTCATGGCACAGGGATGTCACGGCACAGGGATCTCATGGCACAGGGATGTCACGGCACAGGGATCTCATGGCACAGAGATGCTCACGACAGAGGGATGCTCGTGGCACAGGGATGTCACACCACAGGGATGTCACAGCACAGGGATCTCACGGCACAGGGATCTCATGGCACAGGGATGCTCACGACAGAGGGATGCTTGTGGCACAGGGATGCTCAGAGCCAGCAGAGCCCTCTGGGAGCACGCTGCTGCCGAGCCCCAAATGCCCATTCCGTCACCTCCGCAGGACCTTCCGGCTCAGCACGGCAGTGCCTGCCCCCACCCCACGGCTGAGGGAGCAGCCACGCG
>NW_008246054.1:3421238-3440712 GCF_000691975.1 Corvus brachyrhynchos
GCCCTGCCCGCAAGGGGCTTTCCACTCTTCCCTGCCGTGCCTGCAGCGCTTCTGAAGTCCTGTTTTTCCACTCCAGCAGCCCCCCCTTCCTTGTTTTCCTTCTCCGGCTGCTGACCCAGATTTCATAATGAATGAATCCATGCAGCGCTCTTCAGACTTTAATTATTTTTTCACTTTTTCTCATCATACATTATGCATCAATAATAAAAAAAGAAAACCAACAAAAACCCCACAAAAACCAACCCACCCCAGCACAATTAATGTAAGGATGAATGGTTCACTCCTGCCTAATCGCAAACGGGCCTGGAAATTGCAGCGCTTATTTTAGACCTTGTGTTAATGTCAGAATGAAAACAAACAGGTTTTAGGAGGCTGCGGTGCCTCAGACAGCAATGCCAACTCATGGATTTCTTCAGAAAAGAACCAGCCATAAAAAACCAACCACAAAAGTTGGGGGTTTAGGGTATTTATAGTGAGAACTGGCCACGTAGCTGCCCCTTCTTCCCCTGCTCCTGTCCACAAGTGAGAACTGCACAGTTTGAGCATGAGGGCAGTGGATGCAGGAGGGAAATGGGAACCAGGAGGGCAGTGGGATGCAGGAGAGGAAAGAGATGCACGATGCCAATGAGATGAACAATTGGCAATGGGATGAAGGATGGCAGTGGGATGCAGGAAGGAAATGGGATGCAGGACAGGAATGGGGGCCAGGATGGCAATGAGATGCAGGAGGTAAAAGGGATGCAGGAGGGCAATGGGATGAAGGATGGCAGTGGGACACAGGATGGCAATGGGACGAACAATGACAACGGGATGCAGGAGGGCAAGAGGATGATAGATGGCAATGCCATGCTGAAGGGGAATGGGATGCAGGAGGGCAGTGGGATGCAGGAGGGCAGTGGGATGAAGGATGGCAGTGGGATGAAGGATGGCAATGGGATGCAGGATGGCAGTGGGACAAGGAGGGCAGTGGGATGCAGGAAAGCAGTGGGATTTAGCACACTGCCCAACAGGGCAAGCTCAGCCCCACAGCCACAGCCCCACTAGGCCCAGCTCCCACAGGTGCCATTCCTATGGGCCACGCTCCCAGGGCAGGGAATGCCAGGCAGGGAATGCCCCCGCACCACACCTGCCTCCCCAGCCTGAGCACTCTGCAAACACCCAGAACAAATGCTGTGCTCCAGAGGCTGGGGAAGGTTTTATCCTTCCTAGGCAGGGCTGAGCAGCACAGAGACCTCTCCCTCTCCACTCTCAGCTCAGCTCTGGTGCTTCCCAAAGGGTGTCACGAAATGGAGCATCCCCCACAGCTGTGGGGATGCTCCTGTCCTGCAGACACAGAGCTGATTAACACCCCAATACCACAACAGCCACAACAGCCGATTTTTGGCACAAACACAGCGATCTCCTCTCAGCAAAGAGGTGCCAGTGGATGAGGTGCTTAAGCACAAACCTAATTCCTACCCTCCTCCCTGCTCCTCATGCCTGCTGCCAGCGAAAGGCTGGATTTCCCTGTGCCTCCTCTCTGCTCCTGGCTGTTCCTGCCGGCCCAGAGCGCAGCCAGAGCGGTGCTGCCTCCAGTGAGCAGCTGCCATGGGGACCAGGAGCTGGAAATGACACCAAAGGCTGGAAAACCGAGGGGATGACACGAAACAGGACCTGCTGGAAGAGGCAGAGAGGAGCACAGAGCAGGGCAGCCACAGCACAAGCAGGACCAAAGGAAGCTTCCATGGGATCCCACCTGGAGCTTGGGTGACACTGTGTGAGGGAGCACCCCACCAGCTCTTCCCAGCAGAGCTGGGCAATGGGGTGGCAGGAACAAAGCTCCCCCATTCCCCAGGACCTCAGGGACTTAGGTGGAAGCCTCCCAGCTCACAACCAGCAGGATGAAGTTGCTTTTTCCAAGGGATAAAATTTTAATCCCTCCACCTCCCAGGCCTCAGGGAAGTCCCTGAGCCAACCCCGGGGTGGGCTTGGGGGAAACACTCAGAGGCTCTGCCAGCCGCACCCATACCTCTCCCTGGCTGAAGACCAACTCTGGACCAATTTTGACCTTTCCAGCTGAAATTCCAGCCCTGCCACAGGCACAGGCAGCACTGTCCTGATTTACGGATGGTCGGGATCTGCCCATCTTATGTGCCAAGCTCTTCCTGCAGCCCTGCCTACGCAAGTCCCTTCAGAAAAAAAAAACCCCAAAAAACAACACAGGCGAACACAAAAGGCCCTAATTTGATCATATTCCTCTGAACTAAAAGCACCTTTGACCTAAATTTCCACCGCGGGTTGGAATTCACCCTCAGCTGGCAGTGGATTATGGGAGAACAGAGCCCTGTGTGCACGGAGAGATCCAGGACCCTGCTGCCAGCCAGCCCCGGGGCTCTGCCTCCTTTCCCAGCAGAGGGGAAGGAGGGCAGGAACCTCCAGCGCGCCCTACCCAGGCCTAAAAGCGCCTGGGTGTCTCAATTTATGTAAAGTGGAGCTAATTTCACATTATCATATGATATTAGAGCAGCCTACCTCTCTCCTGCAGCCCATGTGCAAAATCGCTATGAGGAGCATATGGAAAAACATCTCCAAGCACAAACATCCACCTACGGCGTGAGCTGTCGAAAGTCACAGAGCCATCCAAGAGAGGGGGATCACAAAAGAGCTTTCAACCAAAAGCAAACAGTCTTGTGTATGTTTTTTTCCTCCCCAAAACACCCAGAGACTGAAGCTTTCCCTAAACACATGCCTTGCATTTTTGCTCCTTCTGGCAGTTTAAAGGCAGCTCACGGCGTTTGATGGTTTTGTTATCAAGGTAACAGCCAGAATTATTCCTGCTCTGTCATTAGGAGCAGCTTTCCATCCCCTCTGAGCCAGCCAGGCTCCCAGAGGCGAGGAGAGGCTCTGACAGAGGCAGGGGGGCTTGGTGGGTGCTCGGGGAGCCTGAGCTGACCACAAGCTGCCCCTGCATCCTCTGACTTTGTCAACACCTTTGCAAGAAATTTCCTGGAGAGGAGGGAGAAAGGAGATTACAGAGTGCTGACAAGCTCATGGGATGTTTCTGAGATGCCCTGCAAGCTGTCAGGCTCTGATGAGCCTCCTCCAGAGGCTGCACGGAGAGCAGGGATCCCATGGCACAGTCCCTGCTGGGCTGCGGGGATGAGACCATCAGGTCACGCTGGACTGAGTCACCTGAACCTACCCGTTCTCATCAATCATTCTGGCACGAGGAACAAGTAATCCTCGGGGAAAGCTGGTTTTTGGAGGCTGCTGAATTGTTCTTGGCACTGCTTGGGACAGCTTCGATTCGCTAGAAAACCCCAAACATTTTAATATCACCAGAATATTTGCTCACAGGATGACGAGTCCCGCCACGAAATGGGATCCAGCCTCTGTGTCGCCCCTTCCCAGGAACACTTCCCTTCTGCCTTTGCCATGTCGAGGGGGAAGGATTCTGAGAGCAGCCAGGCCACCTCCTGCACAGGGTGACGTGGCCATGGGGGCTGGGGACACAAGACCCACCTTGCCTGGCCAGGAACTCCATCAGGAGCTGGACCAGCCCTGAGCCATCAGGGTGGGATGAGCAACCACGCTGTGGGTCCCAGCCTGCCCAAGCACCACCATATCCAGGTGCCATCACACCAGGGGGTTAATCCTCACCTTGTCCCCACGCCACTCTGCTGTGCCCTTTCCAGGTGCCAGCCAGGAGCAGCTCCAGCCACCTCCCAAAGTGTTGACCTTGGCTGTGGGCAGCCACATCTCTTCCTTGGGGCCACCTCAGAGCCTGTTTTTCCTTGGCCCAGGGAAAAACGCCTAATTATTGCTTTTTTTTGCCTTTCCTTTCTTCTATTTTAAGATCACAGGCCTAAAATTAGCTCTGCTCGCACAATGGGGCTCTGAGATTTAATCCCTTCCCCAAAAGCTGACAAAATAAGTTGGTTTGAGTCATTCCTACAAACTCCTCAGCTGCCAAAAGAAGTAAAAAACCAAACAAACAGAAAGTGCATGGGGGCCAAACCACTGTGTCCAGAGGGATTTAAAAGCAGCTGCACCTGCACCAAACCATCTCCTGCACCCAGCCAGGAGCTGGAGCACTCAGAGAGCTCCTCTCCCTCTGCAAACCCTCCACTGTGCTGTGGGTGCCACAGACGCTGCTCAAACACTGCTGCAGCTTCTGGGGAGCACAGTGAAGAGCCAGCAGACACAAGACTGCCTGCGTGGGTGGTGGTTACCAGGAACATCGTGGCTACGGCTGCCTCCCCCTAAAACGCTCATGGGGATGGAGCAGGCAGAGAGATGCTCAGGGCTCAAAGTCTGTGGGGTGCAGAGAGCTTACACAAAAAAACCAGAGAGGGATGTACAGTGGGATCTGACCCTGCTGTGCCTGAAGCCCCTGGTGAGTGTTCACCACATCATCAGGAGCAGAATTAGCCCTGGCTCGAGTCACAGCCCTGGTACTGATGCACCTCAAATGCGGGTGTGAGGCTCCTCCACACCTCAGGCTGTGAGGTAATCGCACAGACCGCGCTCACAGCAAAACAATTAGTTAATATCTGTAAAGTGCCCTGGAGTTAATTAATTGCCATTAACTCATTAGCCAGATTTTGACCTCCTAAGCCCAGCTTTAAGCCCTGCCCCGCTAGGCAGGGGCTGGTGCGCTCAGCCAGCTCTGTGTGTGCCCAAGTGGCTGCCCCGGTGCCCAGGCAGCGCTACCTGTGCCCCTCGGGGTGCTCCTGCACGGCTGCACGAGGCCATCCAGCTGTGCCATCCTGCTCACCCTCCCAGGGGTGGCTTTGGGGCTGTCCCTGCAGGGATGCAGCCACCACGCTGAGCGCTGTGCGTGCCGGAGCTGCACCGGCCCACCGAGGGCTGGAGCAACAGAAGCAAATTCCCATCTGGCACTGGATTACCTGCCATATGCTTCCCATGGGAACGTGCCTGCCTGCAGCTCGGCACGAGGGGGGAGCTCACCTTCCCTTGCACCCCAGCCCTCCCTGCCCATCCCCGCTGTGCTGGTACCTGCCCGAAAGCAGCAGGGTAAAAAACAACACGGTGACATCCATGTCCCCTCCCTGTGTGTGCAGACCCCTGGGCATGTCCCCCTCCCCAGTAAGTGATGTCCCTCCCAGCATCACCTGAGGCTGCACGAACGCTGCTGGGTGGATGCAACACCCGAGGGCTGCAGCTGCGTCCCTTCCACGTCCCCTTCTCCATCCTCAGGACGACATTGGATCAAAGCACTGCGTGGGAGTTGGGAGCCACAGCTGCTCCCCCAGAGCCCACAGCCCCTGTCCATTCTGCCAGATCCTGTGGCACTTCCAGGGCTCAGACCCCAAAGGTCTTTCAGGGATGCTGCAGGCAACAGCCAGCATGTGATGCTGGTCCCTGCCGGAAAATCACCTGCCAACCCTCTGCAGGAAACCCCAGCATTTGATTTTACGCCAAAGAGATCCCTGCTGTGCCAGCAGCAAGTCCCACAAGCAGCAAAAACCCTTCCCTTCACAAAAACACGCCGCTCACTGTCACGCACAGCCACCCTTCCCAAGTGGCTTTCCAGGGACGATCCCAGATTGGCCATGGAGCAAAACCCACAGCAGCAAGGTGTGCAGAGCCCAGGCCTGACCACCCCACAACAACTCCCCAAGACGCCTACAGTGGGCAGAGCCCAGCTCTGGCCACCCCACGCCAACTCCCCAAGACACTCATGATGGACAGAGCCCAGCTCTGGCCACCCCACGCCAGCTCTCCAGGCCGCCCGCTGCGGGCCGGCAGCAGCCCCGGCACGCGAGACCGCGGCCTCGGGAGCAGCCAACAACAACAAACTCGTTTGTGAGCCACAAAGGGAAAAACTCGGCGAGGAAACAATATTCAGCTCGACTCTTCCCGAGCCCGTACTGTAAATAACGCCACGCATGGGTTTGTTTTATTTGTTTTAATTATGAAAACACAGCCCGGATTGTCCTGCTGGCTTGGGCAGGCTCCGTCCTCGAGCAGGGGAAGCGAGTGACACCCCGCAGAGCCGCTGTGGCCGGCAACCCTACAATAAACAACGGGCCCACCGCGCCTCGGCCCTGCCCTGCAGAGCTCTGAGCCGAGCACAGCCTCAGCAGAACCTTATCACCCTGCCAGGCTGAGCCCAGCCTGTGGCCAGGGGCCAGCCCAGGTGGCACGCAGAGGCCAGCGGTGCCAGAGTGCTGCGACAGCTCCACAGCTGGGAGGGAGGGAAACGAGCCCCCAGAGAAAGGAATATTGCACAGTTCAATGGCTGTTTCCAAGGCAATGGTGTCTGGGTCAGTCCTGCATGTTGGGGCTACAGGCCTTCCCAAGATATTCATCCCTTCCTTATTTTCCACAACTATCTCAACAGCAGATTGTCTCGCCCGTGTTTCCACCGCTGCTGCCATTGTCCTGACACACAGTTGCCATTGCCCCACACTCCTGCTGGGCGACTGGGCCAAGCAGGAGGCAGCTTCTGAAATGGTTTTCTTTGCGTCACAACAAACCTTTCCTTCTCTTGCTTCCTCCTCCTGGTCCAGTCTGGGATGGAGGGTCCAGCCCTCACCTCCCGTCACATCCATCTCAGTGCATGGCCGGGCCAGGAGAAAGCCAAGCAACCCGAAGCCGAGACAAGCTTCAGACACAATCAAGTTAAAAATACATATTTTTCAGACTAAAGTTCAGTCCCCAAATGGTAAGAGAATCCAGGAAAAATGCGGCAGGCCCGGCTGGTGGCCGGCTTCCAGCACGAGCACCTCCCTTCGGAGGAATCCAGCGAGGAGTCTCGACTAATCCACCCAGGACACACCAGCATTTCTTCCTCATATTATTGGGTTGGGTGGTTTTTTTTTTTCCTCTTTTTCGTTTTTTCCATCTGCTCAGCAGATTTGGCATTTGCTGGGAAGGCGCCACAGCCACAGGGAAGGAGCTGGGGTGTCGTGTCGAGGGGGATGGAGAGACCCTCTGGAACGCTGCGTGCTCCTGGCACCAGCCCAGGGATTGCAGGTAGGACTGGCTGGAAAAGAAGGGACCAGTGCAAGAGTCGGGAGCACGGCGCACGCGCTCGGCACTCACACTGAACAAACACACAACGTTATCCCCGTGCCTCAGTTTCCCTGCCCTCACAGATGTGCTGGGGGGCAACACAGGCACTTCAGGGGAACGAGGCCATCGAGGTGACACTGCCAGCACCCAGTAGGACGGGTGCCCAGGCACCTCCTCCAACCCCAGTGAGGACTCAGGTCTCCCCCTGAGACCATCCTACCCCACCGCTGCCTCCACAACCTGCTCTGCCCCCGCTCCCTTGCAATTCCCAAACTGCACCCCAAACCCGCCCTCACCTCACTCTCTACCCTTGCCTCTTCCCAGCTCTTCCCCTGATAAGGTCCCACATGTTTCCCAGGAGGATTTTTGCCCAGGGCAGATCCACCACCCCACTGAAGGCACATTCCTGCAGCTCCACACGGGGGGTTCCCTTGTGCTGACTGCAGCAGCAGGATGGGGACAGGACACACAAGGCCTTGCCCTCCATATCAGTTCCTTACTGCTGGGAAGGAGAGGAGCTGGGGGCTTACACCTCATCCTCAGGGGCTCAGCACCAGCCTCTCCCCAGCCCCTGACCCAGGAGGAGCCGCCGCTTTCGGGTCAGCAGCAGGCGCTGCTCTCCCTCCCGGTGAGATGCCCCCTGGGGAATTTGCACCTCATTCCTTGACACCCGTTTTAATTATAGGTATCAATTTGGCTTCTGTCTTTCACAAGAGCCTTGAGCTAATTTCCTGCTCCCCTTTCTCTGCGAGGGGTTTGTGAGACACTGGATCCCTCCCCACACAAGCAGAGGGCAGTGGGCTCTGCCAAAGCCCTCCCCAAGGGCCGAGGCAGAAACTCCCAGCACTGAAACTGTCCACTGGGACATCCCAGGATGATCTTCAGAATTTCAGCCCTGGTTCCCCGCTGCCACCCAGAAGAGTCTACAGGCAGCAGTGACACTGAGATATGACAGGTGTTATCTCTAAAGCCATGTGGCTCGAGCTCCCTGCACACAAGGATGCTCCATGCTCGCCCACCAGCCAGCACAAGCTCCTCCAACAGCAAAATGCTGATGATGTCTCCAAAATCCTCCTCCAACAGCACATCCCAATGCTGCAGCATCCCGCCAGGCTCTGCAGGGAGCAGGTACACCCCAATGCCAGCTTGGGTTTCCTCCCCAGCTGCTCCATCACACCACTGCCCCATCCACCCATCCCTTCCCGATGGAGTTCCCTTTGCAGGGTTGTGGGTTTGAGTGTTGCTGTTGTTGTATTTTGAAACATAAACTCATTAATTTCAGCCTAATGAGGACTTTATTGGCTGGGGATTATCATTATTCAGCTCAAGGAGATACAAATAAACATTCACGAGCTCTGCAGTCTGTGAAAGGATCCTGATCCTACTGATGGCTCCCACCCCAGCACACACCTCTCCATCCCCTCCTGGCCAGACAGGTCATCCCACTGCCATCCACCTTTACCCTCCCATTCCTAGATTTCCCTGTCCCCAGCCCACGGGCTGGGAACCCCACAGGGCTCAGGGAAGGGACCCTGGGCTCACAGCAGCCACACCACACCATTCTGTTTGCTTTAATTTTTAATCAAGTCACGAGATGGGGCGGATGCTGCTGGAAATAAATCATCAACCACAACAGCAATAAAAGCACCCCAGCAGCCTCAGCTCGGACGTGGCGAGCACAGGACCAGCAGCCAAGCCACCACTGTCCCATCACTGACAGGGTGACAGAGCAGCTCCTGTGCCAAGCAGGTTGTCACCGAGGAAACAGTGACAGGGCTGCACCAGGAAAGGAAAGGCAGAAGCTGCTGCAGCCAGTCAGGCCAACTGCTCAGCCCCGCATCACCGGGAAAAGGGATCCAGGATTGCGGCAGTCCCTGCGATCCCTGCCCTGGGGACACACATCCCTCCTCGCTCAGGGCTGCATCTCCCCTTTCCAGCCTCCTCCCGTCCCAGAGCCGAGGGGAAAAGGGGAGAGAAAATCTGTGCAAGTCTCTCCCACGCAGGGTGCCAGCAGAGCTCCTCTGCAGGGATTGAGCAACGTGGGGATGAGCCAGCAGCATCTCCCCAGCCCTCACACCACTCACTGCCCTCACCCTGCACCACGGCACTCAGCCCCCAGCAGCTCCTGCAAGCCCACCCAAGTGGATCCCAGGAAATAAAACTCCTCCCTGCCCCTGCCCAGAGGATTCCTCTGCAGCAGGCAGGATCTTGCCAGGCTGGAGCCCCGAGTCATTGCCTCCACACCAGGGTCCCTCCAGCCCCCGCCCAGCTCGCAGCAGAGGGATGTTCTCCCTTTCTTCTCCAGCAGGATTAGACACACTTCTTTTCTCTCATTGCTTTTCAAAAGAGAGCCTTTTTATCACTGCTGATCCCTCGGGGAAATCTTTCTCTCTCTCTCTCTTTCTCTCTCTCATGCTTTTATAGCTGGGACAGTGGGAAAGGAAGTTTTCCTTCATCTCAATCTCCGTGCTGACAGGCACGGGCACAGCGCAGCCCCCCGGGACTCCGTGTGCCCCCAGTTAAAAATCCCCGGCAGCTCCCGGCACCACGGGCCCGGAGAACGCCCAGCAAAAGCCCTCTCTGAGCCATTTCGAAACCCACACTTGCGAAATCCTCATAAAAACCCCAGGCAGAACCCAGCAGCAAACCCAGCTCAAGGCAGCTACAGGTGCTCTGCCCTCTCCTACCTGCTCCCAGCTCTCTGGAGGCTCCCATTACATTTTCCAGCGTTTCTTAAATGGATTTTTTTTCTTTTTTCCCCCTCCCTCCTCCCTCTTCCTGACTGCTGCAGAACAGATCGAGCCAAGGAGAGGAAACCAAAGCCGGGAGCTGGCAGGGCTTTAGACACGCACGGCGCTTTTAATGGAGCGCTCGCATGCGGACGGGGAGAACATGCCCGAGTGTGCGTGGGATCACGGCATGAGCAGCTCGACACAGAAACAAGTAAAGCCAGCGATCCCTGAAGTGCTGTCAAAAGCTCCAAGAACCCAAAAAGTGAACTCGTGTTTTTTTCCACCCTCTGAGCTCTCTCCGTTACCAAAATCAGGGCCCGGGCCGGTCGCAGACGGGGTGTTTTTTTAATTATTGACCATGTTGCAATGTTTTCTCTTTTATTTTTAGGAGGCCCTCTAAAACTATAGAGGAAATTATCCAAAAGAAGTTTGTTCAAACGGCCTGTCAGTTTGAGGAAGTGAAATTAAACCAGAAAAAAAAAAAAAGAAACCCCAGCCCTGAATCCTAATAAATCACACATCCACACACACAGAATTGGAGAACTCTGGGCATGCCTCCAAAGCCAAGTAAATGGATGACAAACAAAACAAACCTAGTTCTGCCCGGTAATAAAGGCTTCCACAGTGGGAATTTCTCACCCGGGAATCACTTCCACCTAGGGCGCAGCTGGTGGCACATGGGGAGCTTCCCCACTCTCCCACTGAGCTGCGCCTGCAGGGGCAGCCAGCGATGCCATCCCACGCTGAGCTGCTCTCCACGGACACAAATCCCACCCTGCATGAATTTCCCTCTGTAAATCCCTCTCCAGGGGAGCACGCCCTGGCCCCGTCCCCGCTGAGGACGGGTCGATCACCCCATGACACAGAGAGGTGGCTGCTTGGTTGTGCTGCTGTCACCAGCACAGACACCACTCCAGCACTGGGCTGGCAGTGGGGACCTGCTCAGGGCTCACAGACCCACCCAGAGCAAACACGACTCACGCCTTGGAGGGGGGAAAAAATCTGCAAAACAAAAGCAAGGGAAAGGGCAAATGGAAGAAGGATGAAGATGCTAAAATAAATCCCACCAGGCACTCAGGAGGCTAAAGCAAAATCAGAGTGTGGGACAGCAAAAACAGCAGTGCCAAGGCCCCCTTCAACCTCCAGATGCAGCTTCCCATAGGTGAAGATGTTGCAGAGTGATGCCCATCCCTCCCCACCCACGGGGTTCATCCTTTGAGGCCACACAGCATGAGAGACAGCAGGGCAGGGACACTGGCTGTGTCCTGAGGAGGACAGTCCAGGGACCCCAGCACAGCCCCTACATGCTCGAAGCAGCATTTTGGGGGGCCACAGCTGGACAAAGAGCAGCATTTTGGGGGGCCAAAGCCGGTGGAGGGGTGGGCACGTGCAGTGATGACCCCAGGACCAGCTGGCACGGTCCTCATGACCACCCTGGCACGGCCACCAGTGAGCCCTCGCTGCAGGGAGCTGACCCCAGGTGGGCAGCCCACGCTCTCCCCCATTCTCTCTTTACCTTCCAGCAGACATTGCCACGAAACAGTTAAAGGTTTCTAAGCTGGGCTCTCCAGAGGACTCCAGTTAAAAGTCCACCGGGCATTTTCCCATGGTGGACTTTACCCTGGCGCGCGGCCGCGATAACGCACCCGGAGGTGCCAGCCTGAGAGGGACCAGCCACCAGCCCTGGCACAGCAGGGCGGGGTGGCACCAAGGCTGGCGACCCCTGAGAAACCCTCAGGACCCTGCACAGGACAGAAATCTGCAAACCAGAGCAGCATTTTAGGGTTTGGCAGTGTGAGGAGCATTCCAGGAGCAGTGCTGTGCTACGGGGCTCTGTGTTCCTGACACAAGGGCTCACACACCTCCTGCAGGAATGATGTGCCTGCCCCCAAGGAGCCCATTCCAGCATCTCCAGCCCACAACACGCTCAAATTCCCCCCTGGCAGAGCCCAGGGATGTCTCCCCCCATTCCTGAGGGAGAGGCAGAGACAAGTGGCACTGCTGTCCCTGCTGGGAACAGCCACCTGGCTCTCCTCTCCAAGGTCTGCAATCCTCTCTCACCAGGACAGCATATACCATTTTTTAAAAGCTGGATGATGTAACCAACCCGTATTTATAATGCTGAAAACATCCCAAAGCTCCATCTCTTCCAGTTCCCAAGCACACAGTGTTCTCTTAATAAAATAATTGCAATGATGAACAGCTCCTTATAATGTTCTTCTTCTGCAGCTACTGACTGGGCCAAGAGCTGCGATGGAAAGTCCTTCTCCTCAATGAACCCTCAAGGTACATTCAGGATTTTACCTCCTCAAAGCAAAAAGGGCTGAAAAATTGGGGAAGTGCTGCCAGTGCTGTTCCACGCCATCCCACCAGGCAGAGAACACCGAAATCCCTCTCCTCCAGCTCAGCCCCATTATTGTCTTAATAATAAAGTCAGCAAATCACTGCAGGTCAATCCCAGTCCTTGGTTAAGCTGACGCAATCTTGAGCCCGCTCGATGCAATCAATGCCGAGCTCCAGATCCTGCCACAGGGTCCACAAAACCCACCCTGACAAAAGCTCCTCTGCCCAAGGGTCCGTGGGAGCCCCAAAACCAGCGCTGGGAGCTCGTTCCCTGCGCTTTGGAAATCAGGCTGCGGATTTAATCCCTCGCTGCAAGTCCTCATGTGCCCGTGATTTCCACACTGACAATTACAGGGCAGCTCAATGCACTGGGGTTGGCTTTTTGGTTGGCTTTTTTCCTCTCTGGCAGAGTCACTTCTACCTTACTAATTTGTAAAGGTGCTTTGATTCAGGAGCGCACTGGCTCTGCCTTCCCTTCCCACGCAAAGCTGGCTTTTACTCCCAGCCAGGGCCAGGCTCTCTGGGTGTTTTCCCAGAGTTTGTGCTCCCAAAGACTCACAACTGAGCAGCCAAGGAAGAGCCCTGGGAGTCGGTGGCAGAGAGGGACCTGGGATCAACCCTCATCCAGCAGCTCGGGGGACTTCCCATAGCCTGGGAGAACTGGCAGGACCGGCTGCTCCCACCCTGCAGGCACATCCCTACACCCAGCTCCAGGCTCACCCCTTCCTACCCAGCACTTTTCCGCCCCAATGTGTTCTGTCCTCCTCCCACAGGGCTGGTTTGGGGTCCCCACATTTTGGGCAGGACTAGAGCATCCCTCTGCTCTCAGGGATGAGCCAGCATAAGCTTCACCCCCCATGGTACTGCTTCCCAGGCTGTATCCTAAGGTTTGCCTGCTTGTACACCCCTGAGAAGAGCTTTGGGGCTCCCCCAACACCATTCCTGGGGTGCTGCTGAGCTCCAGCAAGCTGTCCCCAGGGCAGGCTGCACCTTCCTGCACCTTCCAGCATCCAGGGGCAAATGCAACTGCTCCAGGAAAGAGACCTGAAGGATTCCTGGACCAGCCCCACATCCCCTGCGCTGCCCCAGGTTCTGGGAAGGCGCCAGGAGAGGAGGAGCCTCCCCGTGTGTGCGTGGGTGGGGGCTCCAGATGGGCACCTTGCTGTTTGTTACCTGCCACCCAGGGCCTGCTGCAAGAAATCCCTGCCCTGCAACATTTCCTGCACACACCTAGAGGCCGTGAAACCTCGCCAGACGTGGTTTTCCTCGCCTGCCCAGCCTCACCTCCCATGGCTCAACACTGGGACAACCGGAGGAGTGCCTGGGTGCCCGCAGGGAGCGGCGCCCAGTACCCCTCAGCCATCCCAGGCGGGAAAACGCGGTGGGAAAAGCGAGCGCCCGAGCCCAGCAAAGCCCCATGGCCTCTGATTTCCACAGACCAAACCTGCCCCACGGGTGAGGCCCAAAAAGGGAGCAACCTCCCAGAAGGGAATTGCTGGTTTTCCCCCTCGGAGAGGAGGGTGACACCCCAAGGTAGAGCTACACCGGGGCTCCAAGGCACGGCAGCACCGCTACCAAAACACAGCTCCAAACACTGCCAAAAACCTCTTAGCCAACAAAATCTGTGTCTCCCAACCCTACAAACAGCAGAAGAGCGTGCTGGCAGGGTGTAATTCAGGGTGCCAGCATCAGCCACCCCAAATTGCCATCTGGGGGCCTGCTCCCAGTAAGCCCCAGCTCGGAACCGCTGTTTGAAGTCTCCCACATTTGCACACTACAGGTACCCGCTGGCCTGGGGCCAGGCTATCTCCAGCTGGGATCAGCTAAGCCTTCCTAAGTGCTTAAATAGGGGCCTGCAGGTAATTGTCCCAGGAGCCTTAACTCTTCCTGGAGCCCCTCTGATGTTCTGGGCCCTGATGAGGAGCACAGCGCAGAAAACCAGCAAGGATAGCAACGGTAGAGGATGTGGATTTAGGGCAGCACAGGTCGCTGCATCCTGCCCTTCAAGTCCTATTCCCAACTGCTTCCCGGGATCTGCCAGAGTATCCTATAAATAAATACCATGGCAGGGGCTGGGGAGAGCAGGCTGTAAAGCACGAGGCATTAGCACCCAGGCTGGCACGGCTGGCTCACAGCGTGCCCAAGCAGCCAACCACGATTTGCTTAGGGGTGCAGAAAGTTTTGCATTGCCCCGGCAGGAAGGGAGCCTGGGTGGCCTCTGTAGGTACAGGAAACCCCTTTCTATCACGCACATCACTCTGCTTCCTCTGGATTTCTTTAACCTTTCACTCTTGGCCTGATTTATGCTTTCACACTGATTTTTGCACACGTGCATTTCCCTCCTCTTCGCCGCTCTGGTGCTGTGGCTCCACACCAGCAAAAAAGCTGGCAGGCCTTTGGCATCCGGCTGCCCAGAGCCAGAATAACCCCTGCAGGGAAACCTCCTGCTCTGCCTCACTCCAGAGGAGCTGGGGTTTTTGCAGGAGGAGGGGAAAATGCTGTGTCCTGTGTTGTTGTGCTCCGGGGCTGAGCAGCCAACACGCAGCTCCAGCCCGCCCATGGGATCCATGCTGGGCTGCGTGTGATGGGGAGGCACTGGAGCAGCTAATCTGGGACCCCAGGGACACATCCCAGCAAAGCAGAGATGAAGATTCTGCTGCAGAGGCGTTGGGTGGTGAGCCCCAGGCTCCAGCACAGCCCAGGGCTGATTTTTCCTGGCAGACAAGGAAAAGAATCCATGACCAGCTCAGTCCTGAGCCCTCCAAAGCATCCAGGCAGGACGCAGCAGGCAGCACCCCATCCACAAAGGGCATCCGCAGCACCACAAGCACGTGGAGCAGTGCCCAGTGATGCCATCAGAGGCAGGAGGACATGAGGACAACAGGGACACAGCCTTAATGTCACCTAAAGGGCCTCTTGGGTGGGAAGAGGAGCTGCTTGTTCCCAGTCTCCACAGGGATCCTGGCACAAAATGAGCAAAACATTGGACTGTGTTGGGAAATGCATCGGCTTCCTGGGAGTGGAGGGGGAAGCTGAGGCCAACAACTCCAAGGCACTGTCGGAGCAGGAACAGCAGCACAGAGCCCAGGGGAAAGCCTGGGGAGGAATCTCAGCTGAAGCCAATTCTCCAGGCCCAAACTGGGGGCATTTTAATCCATTCAGCTGGATAAATACGGAGTGTGGGAGCAGGTGGCCCTGGTGTCACCAGCCATCACCAGGGAGGAGGGATGACAGAGCCAGTGCACCAACCTGGTTTTCCATCCCTGCTGTGCTGTCCTAAACCCCACAAAACAGCCTGCTCAATTGCATCCTTACAGGAAAAATGGGAAAACTCCAAAGTGGGAGCAAGCCAGGAAAGCATCTCTTCAGTCCATCTGCATGGGACAGAGGCCACCCTGAGAGCCACCAGCTCGCAGGGCTCCCCCAGCCTGGCACGGCCACCAAAAAGGAAATGAAGTCGCAAAGGTTATCGCTTTGGTGCTTGACTGAGCATAAAAATCCCGCTCTGAAAACAAAAACAAGGAAGAGGAGGACAGGGAGAGCAGCAAGGGAGGAGAGGGGCAGCGATGCACAGCCCCAGAAAAATGGGAGAGGCGGGTGCAGGGGCTCACCCCACACCAACACACATCTCCACGGCAGGAGAGTTTCCCAGGAAAATAAATGCAAAGTCTGTTATAAAAGTTTATCAGCGAGGAAGAGCGAGCGCGCCTGACTACAGGATAGAGATGTCATTATTTTCATGCATCTGCCTTACCCAATTTTATTTAGTTGCTTTCTGCACCATTTCATGCTCATTCTGCTGCTGAGCTAGACAATTGCTTTATAACTCTAGGGTGCAATTTCACTGTCTGTGAGCCACACGCATGCACGCGGGGGCTGCGCCGGGATGGAGCGGGGAGCTGCACCTCCCTCCCTTCTCCCCACACCCTGAGGTTTGGGAGCTTGCCTGGAGAGGAGTTTTCTTCATAAATTTGAGGGGGAAAAAAATTAAATTAAAATGCTAAGCTGCTATCTTTAATATATTCTGGGAGTGTGGGGGGGGGAGCAGCCCCAGGAAGCAGCAGCTCCCCCTTAACGCTGGGGCCGATGCACCGGAGGGCAATCTGCTCTCTCACGCTACGTGAATGCAGAGAGACGGAGCCCGGCAGGCTGCAGGGCAGGAACGCTGTGAATCACACTGGATTTTTATGATCAATTGAAAGTCACACTTGAACAAGTGCAGGTCAGCAGGGAGGGTTGGTCATGCAGGTGCAGAGCTCCGAGACAGCGGCTTTCAACTCGCTCGAGTCACCTGGTCCCTCACAGGCCTTGGGTACCCTCCTTGGTACTCCTATTTCCTGATCCCCCACTAAACATCCCCCTCAGGGCTGCTGTAGGGTGTGAGGGGTCTCCAGAAGCAGCCCCAGCAGTGTTGGGAAGCAGCGTGGGATCATGGATTTCCCCACCACAACACGCACGAGCATCCCCAGCATGAGCCAGTACCTGCTCCACGCTGTCAGACACCACGGCTCCTCCACACCAGGCAGAGCCACGGCTCCCCAGGCCTGATAAAATCACTCATCTCACACAAATGGGGCAGTAAAAAGAAGAGGTGGGGGCAGAAGGGGAGTCCAGTTTAGTCTGGTAAGGATGACCAGTGCAGAAAGGGCGTTTCTTATTCTTTGATCTCCCTTTTCCCAGAGCTCCCACCTGCACACAGGTCTTTGGGAGCAGGGCAGGGAAGCTGCAGCACTGGCAAACCACCCTCACCCATCCCTCACATCCCCAGGAGCAGCCAAACAGCTCCTCCAGCTTGATCTGATGCCCCTGGCTCTGCTGCTGCCTCTCTGATCCAATTCTTCTCTGCCACCACTCACCCGCCCAGCTCCTGCATCCCATCCCATGCCACCTCTGCGTCTCAAGGTGAATTTTGGCTGGAAGCTCACCCCCTCTCCTGCCACCTCCATGCCTCAGGCTGGGTTTTGGCTGGAAGCTCACCCCCTCTTGCACTTCTCCTTCCGCTCTTGCCTCACCACTGCCATTGCCTCACTGCGACTCCGGAATGGGCACGTAGGAGACGCGCTGCCCACAACAAAATCGTCTCGCAGCAGCCCACAGAGTTCACAGCAAATAAAAAAAAAAGAAAAGAAAAAGAAAAAAAAAATAGAAAGAAAGAAAACAACTCTCCTCCAGCACTCACTTGTCAGCCAGAAATGGAAAAACAATAATCTAATGTTTCTGCCTTCCCGCCCAGCTGAAATGAGATGGGGCATCCCTCCCTAATCCGCTCCTGGCAGCACAAAGGATCTGCTCCGGGAGCTGAGGGGGCTGTACATCTCAGGGGGCTCCTTCAGCTCCCCCTCCCTGGATTTTTTTCCTTTCTTTCCCAGGTCTGTAAAGCTGAAGAAAGCCAAAACTCCACAAAAGAGGAGCCCATGAAAAGTAACAACCAGCTGGGAATCCCATTAACATTTTATTGGTCCCCAATACCGCTATTGCCCCTTTTATCTCTTGGCTCTGCAGCGATCCTGCAGCTGATGGGATCCAGGGAAAGGCTCAGGGCTCGGACAAGACCCAAACCCAACTACACCACCAACCTCCACTCATGGCCCATCCAAGATAACAAATCTTCGACCAAAAAATCAAATCCCCCAGGCTTTGGAAGAAGGAGCAATGACCACAGCACGAGGGATTATCTCCTGATAGAGCAGAAGGGGATGCCAGCCCTCATCCTGCTGCTTAATTAACCGAATCTTTAGGATGTTTCTTCCTTGCCCTGTGCTTTGGGAGCACCTGGCTCGCCCACAAACCCCACCTGGGAGCTTTTCTTTGCTCTTGGGGCCAAAAAGCAGCTTGTGGGGAGGGGGGTTTTGGACCCTGCAAAGCCCAGGAGAGCTCAGTGGAGCTGTGATCCCAGACAGATCAGCTCTGCGGGGCTGGAAGCCGCCGGCCCAGCCGAGGTTTCACAACCACCCCACGCCCTCGCTCCGGGCCCCGTTCCCAGCTCAGACGCTCCCGCGTGCCTCAGTTTCCCACCCTGTATCTGTCTCATCTGGGCAGACGAGGAGTTTTGAAGGCAAGATCCATCCCCTCCTGATGTGCAGAGGCAGGAGCTGGCACGGGCACGGCTGCAACCAGAATTCCAGCCCCAAGGTGCAACCTTGGAACTTTTACTGTGGATCGCAGTAAGAGAAAAGGGAAACAAGAGGGGGGAGGAAAAAGAAGCCCAAGCGTTTTGTGCTTACAAATGGTCTGTTTGAACAGGATTATTTTTTAACTCCACATTAAACAAAATTTCAAAGGAGAGGAGCTGCATTTGGGCTTAATTTGAGCCCTTTCTTCCCTTTCTTGCAAGGGAATTGTTCCCTGTTTATCTCGGAAAACACCCTCCATTTTGTAAAGCTCCCTCTCCTCTAAATAAAAACTCAGGTTGTTTCCTTGACTTTGCTTTGCTTTTTCAAAGCCAAACCTTGTCAGAAAAGGCAAGTTCTCACAGCCAGTTTCCATCTCAACAATAGAGCATTTTCCCAGGCTAAATTGCTTCTGTCTGAAAATCTTCTGGCAGTTTGAGCTGGCTGGCATGTGTGGGGATCCTTCTGTAGGGTTTTTAAAATCCTTATTTGCAATATTATTTCATCTGCTTTGCGCTGCCTTGATGTTCGAGCAGCCTTTGGAGAGACACAACCGCTCCTCCCTCCTCCTCCTCCTCTGTCCTCCCTCCAGGCACACGCTTCCCTTTGAGGAGGAGGAGAGGGGAGAAATAAAATAAAAGACAAGCAAAGAGGAAAATGTCAGAAAGCTGCTTTTTGTGTGCGTGTCAAACGTTCAAAGTTATTCCAGAGTCTAGTCTTTAAATGTAATAAAATACAGCAACTCCTGACAAAATCAATTGAAATAAAACCACCCAGGCTGCCTCCCCTATTGCTTTGTAGCTCGACTGACTTGGAGAGCCCACCTGGGCCTTTTAGGAAGCAATTAGGGAAGTGCTGGGATGGATCCCGTGCCTGCTGCGTGCGTGTTCCACCGAGCATCCCTGCACGGTGCTGGGCATCCCTGCACGGTGCTGGGCATCCCTGACACTTCTGAGCACCCCTCCACAGTGCCCAGATCCTTCCACACCCCCAGCACCCCTCCACACCACAGGTCAGAGCGAGGAGAGCCCCAGTTCCTTCCCCCACCGCGAGAGGTGACAACGGCTCTGGCACGGGGATCAAAGCCAGAGAAGGATTAATTAGAGCCCAATTAGGTTGCCCAGCTCGAAGGAAAGGTCCCTGCATCACTTGGCCAGCAGGGGTTTGAGGGATCCCAGGTTTTGGCTCAGTGGAGGAGCCCAGCTCGGGCACAGGGATCCCTCCGTGTCCCCACACCGTCACCCGTTAAGCCCCTTGCAAAGGGCCACC
>NW_008246054.1:3440758-3444214 GCF_000691975.1 Corvus brachyrhynchos
GATTTCAGGCAGCTTGGGAGCCTTAGGGAATACTCTGAGCACACACAACCCCCGGGAAAAGGCACCAGGATGCTCACAGGAACATGCAGGCTGTGGATGAGGCAGGACCAAAGCACACCCCAAAGCCCTGGAGCACCCACAGCTCCTCTGTTTGTTTCTTTCCTTAATCATCCTGCAAAAAACCCTAAAAAATCCAAAATCCAGCCGGGTGCCATATGGCAACCGACCCCTGCTCCCAGAAAACAATACTCAACAAAAAGGTTTTTAACCCATTTCTTAATAAATATTTCTTTTCGCCTCAAAGATGTGGGTGGGACGAAGCCAGGGTGTATTTTCCAGTGAAATGTTTTGATTCCCCCCTTGTTGTTTTTTTTTTTTCCCCTCAACAGGAGCAAAACGCCAATAATAATATTTGCAATGAATAACTCAAATTCTGCGGCTTTCTCCCCCACTCTCTTTTAAATAAATAAAATGCCCTAAATTTGAGAAACACAAACGCTCCTTCCAACACAGCAGGACGATGTGGAATAAACTCGGGGACGCTCCGAGGATTTATTTCACTGTCACAGCCCGAATTCTGGAAAAGGCAAAAATTCCTTCCTGGCTTGTTTTGCATACGTCAGCGAGGAGAGGTCGAGCCCTCCACGAGGCTCCAGCAAGAGACACCAGGACACACCAGGACACAACCAGACTTTACCTCCTGCTCCTACCAGCCCCTGCTCCAGCCCAGCAGCGCCACGGAGCCAACCAGATGTGGGGCAGAGGATTCCCCCTTCCTCACTGGCATGCTCCGATGCTTCCTACATCTCTCAGAAGTTCTCCTCCCTGCGGAATTTCACATCAGCTGTGAATTTCTGAGGGGATAAAGAGCAGAACTGAGCATCTCAACCCACACAGAGGCTCCCACCGAGGAGTTCTGTGCAGCATCCAGGCTCATCCCGGCCACACGCCCAGGGGATGCAGGATGGACGTGCCTGATGGATGCTCACAGTCCCACACAGAGCAGCCCCCAAGGCCCTGGGCTGTCCCTGCTGGACACGGCGGGTTGTTTTGCTGTTTTCCTCGGAGGCGTTCCCACTCCGGCCCCGGCAGGGCCGAGCACGGCACGGACAGTCCTCACCCCACATCCTGAGCAGCTGCAGCCGGCCCTGGCACGGCTGCAGGGTGGGAAGAGGGACTCGCCGAGGTTACAACCTGCTGGAGTGACCTCCGGAGGGAAGCGCCGGCCTCGGACACCCATTAACTGTTTCTTCCCCCACAAAGCTGAGCCTCGAGGGAGAGCTCCCCGAGCCCACCACCCCTCTTTTCCTCCCCAGAGATACCCAGGGAATGGACAAAGGGAAAACAAAGCACTAAGAGGATTGTTAAAGTCAGAGAACAAGCAGCCACCTGAAGAACCGAGTCCTTGGTTTGCACATCAGTGCCCCGTGAAAGCCTGACCTCGGCCCATGCACCCCACCAGAGGTGATCCCCACAGCCTCAAAAGCACTTGCAGCACAGATTTTTCTACATTTTTCCTCCTCTTGGAGACCCAACATAACAGAGAGGAACAAAAGCAGGACAGCCCTGAGCAAGCTAAGCCTAGTAAAGGCAGGACTCTAACTCCAGATGGCTCTAAGGCAGCATCTGCTGGACCCTGAGGTGTTTTAAGCCTCAGCAGGGCAGTGAAGGTACCCGTGCCCACAGCTCCCGTGCCAGGCTGCAGGTTGTCCTGGCAGTGGGATGGCAGACGGGTGACAGCAGCCAGCCTGGGAGATGCCCAGGGACGTGCTGTCCTCACGGGGAGCCTCTGGCTGGCATCTGCCAGCAGCTCTCCAGAGAAGCAGGAAAATGAGATACTACTATTAAAAGTGCCCAGTGCTGGCCACGCTTCCAGCCATGACATCAGTGGGGTTATCTGAGTCTAACCATGGGCAGGACTTGGCCAGGAACCACCACCAGGTTGGCCTTGCTGGGCCAAACTGAGCTGAGATTTTGATGGGGATGCAGGAATGGAGTCGGATTTTGGCTGTGTTTCTGCTGTTCCCAGCTCAGGCCTGTACTGGTGTGCAGGGAAACAAACCCCGCAAGCTGGGCTGTTTTTGTCCCCTTGGTTTGCCAACACCAGCTCCCAAAAATGACATGGAATAGGGTTGGTGAAACACCCTGGGACTCTGCAAAGTCAGGACCTGGTGGGCTTTGGACCATTCCACCTCTAAAGAGTGGCTATTCCAGCTCTGCTCTGGTTTCACTGGGAAGGTCTCAGTTCACATTCTCCTCAATCCTACAAACTGCTCACAAGCTTTTAGACACAACCTGCCTGCACTGCCCAGAGCAGGACCACAATCTATCCCTCCAAAACCTGCAACACCCTTTGCAGCCAAAGGGATTTTTCCCAATAATCCATGACCAAAGACCAGCGGATAAAGTTTAGGAGTCTCTCCTGCAGCAGCACAATCCCAGACCACACACCCCAAACAGCTCCCACAAGCAGACGGATTTTCTCCTGAGACGAGGATGAGAAGTTTTAACCTCCCCCAGCGTGGCTGTCCTGGGGGCTGCCCTGTTTTCCCTGGGGATGCTCCTGGCGTGCTGCACACATTTCTAGATGAGCAGATAGATCAGTTGTTTTCCACTTGCACCAGCATGAAAACCCTTCCCCGAGCCAGCAGTGACACAGACTCTTCCCCTCCTACCCCCTCAAACCAACCTGACTAATAACACAACGGATTTTTTCGCATTTACAGCACAACAGGAGAGCTCAGGACTGACAGAAAATACAGTTAACATATGCAGAGGCCTGAGCCTGCCCAGATCAAGAGGCTTGGACTGTCTTCCACAGGAGCATCCAAGGAAATGTGAATCCCCCAAACAGCGGCCCCTAAGGTTAAACCATCCCAGTGTGGCCAGAGAGGCACCTTCTACTGGGATGAGCCCCAACAGCTGCACTGCATCCAACCAAAAGGAGCTGGTTTGATTCAGAATCAGGGCCTGCTCTGGGACACACTGCAGGTGAGATGCTTTTGGCCCCAGCAGCATCTCCCACCTCCCAGCCCAGCCACTGCGGGCACTGTGAAAATTGTGATTTTTGAGGGCACAGAGATGCCACCTACTGCTCTGCCAGCCCACAGGGCCAGGGTCTCCCTGCCAAAGTCCCCAGACCTCCACAGCCCTGGAAACCCTCTCAGCAGGCTGGGCTTGCTGGAGATCCTGGGATGGTTGTATTTATTCTGCTCGTTGAAAGGAACAACTGAAACTGCAATCCGTAAACAAAACAAGCAAAAAAACATACTAAAAAAAAAAAAAAAAAAAAAAAAAAGAGAGAGAAAGAACGAAACAAAACACACCACCGAAGGCTGGAGAGGCTGAGCAGAGATTTAAAGCCCTGAGAAGGGATGGTCTCGCTGGCCATGGCTCGCTCGGCCGGAGGCTGGGAGCCACGGGGCTGAGCGGGGACAGGGATAGCAGCATTCGCCC
>NW_008246054.1:3445518-3445951 GCF_000691975.1 Corvus brachyrhynchos
GCTGGTGGTTGGTGGTGGGGTGGTGTTTGATGGTTTGTTGTGTGTTTTTTTTTGGTGGTTTTTTTTCTTAAAGTGATGAGGAAAGGGGAGGAAAATAGAGTGGGGAGAGAGGAGGAAAAAGAAAAAAAAAAAAGGAAAAGCAAAAGGGAGGAGGAGAAGAGGAGAAAGAAAAGAGGGGGGGAAAAAGAGGTGGCGAGGAGGGGAAATTGGAGATGGGGAGGAAGGGGAGAAGATGAGGAAAGGAGAGGGGGAAGAGGGAAAGGGGAAAAGGAGAGGGAAAAGAGAGAAGGAAAGGAGAGGGGAAAGAGAAGGAAAGAAGAGGGGAAAGAGAAGAAAAAGAGGAGAGGGGAAAGAGACGGAAAAGGAGAGGCAAAAAGATGGGGAAAGAGGGGAATAAGAGCAGGAAGGGGAAAGAGGTGAGGAAAGAAGGGGG
>NW_008246054.1:3446020-3466797 GCF_000691975.1 Corvus brachyrhynchos
TTCCTCGAGTGATGCTGAGCAATGTCAGCTGTGCCCAGCCCCGGAGCAGCCAGCGAGCCCCTGAGCCCTGTTGCCTGTCCCCGGGGTGTGTCACACGGTGGGCAGCGCTCAAAGCACGATTTATTTCATTTCCCATCCGTGAGGCACAACAAACAACTCTCTGTGAATTTTTGTGTGTGTGTGCGCGCGGCTGCTCTGCAAACTCTCACCTCCTCAGCACCGCCGGTACCACCCTGGCAGCACCACTGGCTGCCTCCCAGAGCCCCGGCCCCCCTTGCCAGGCAGGCCTCCAGGTTTAATAAATGATACTCAGCCCTGTAAGAATGTGTATTAGTGGCTTGATGGACCAGAGCGACTCCACTATGCATGAAGCATATTAAACATCGTATCGACCCTCGCTTTCCACGGCCGTAACATGCATAACAAACAGGCTGGGGCCACGCTGCAGCTGCTCACACACGCTGGGGAGCAACGCTGGGCACTGAGCGAGGCTGGAGTGACACCAGGGACAGCTGCTGGGGGGGTTCTGCTGGCACAGGTAGCTCCCAGCGCAGAGCCCAGCTCTCCTGCAGTGAATGGGGTTGGGGGAAATTGTAGCTGGGACGATCAGGGTTGTCCCAGACACTCTGCCATCACCTCCCTGTGTGGCAGATCCGTGGAACGCTCCCCGGCCTTATCTGCCCTGATTTATTCTTTAATTGGCAAAGTGTCTCATGCCATAAATATTAGCGAGCGAGCGGCTCCTCCTATAAAAGTGAGGCCTCTTGTCTGCCATCGCCGTATCCCTGCGTGCCCTTATCGCTCCATCTTGTGCCTGTCACTGTAGGATCTCAAGCCACACAAGAGAGGCTCTGGAAAGGCCCCAACCCCTGGATTTCTCCTACATCTCTTCTGTTGTAGGAGAACAGAGGACCCTGCCCTTCCTCTGGGGCAGACCCACATGGGGATGGTTGGATGAGGGGTACACAACTGGCGACACCCCACAATCCCAGCGTGGACCAGTTTGGGACCTTTTCACCACATGCATCACAGTCCATCTGCTTTAGAATAAAACATCCAAATCCATTGCAATCCAGCCAAAGAATAAAAACACCAAAAGGACCCATGTTGTGTCAGGCAAGCGGCTGCAAACTGACACTTGTCCCAGACACTCTGCCATCACCTCCCTGTGTGGCAGATCCGTGGAACGTTCCCCGGCCTTATCTGCCCTGATTTATTCTTTAATTGGCAAAGTGTCTCATGCCATAAATATTAGCGAGCGAGCGGCTCCTCCTATAAAAGTGAGGCCTCTTGTCTGCTATCGCCGTATCCCTGCGTGCCCTTATCGCTCCATCTTGTGCCTGTCACTGTAGGATCTCAAGCCACACAAGAGAGGCTCTGGAAAGGCCCCAACCCCTGGATTTCTCCTACATCTCTTCTGTTGTAGGAGAACAGAGGACCCTGCCCTTCCTCTGGGGCAGACCCACATGGGGATGGTTGGATGAGGGGTACACAACTGGCAACACCCCACAATCCCAGCGTGGACCAGTTTGGGACCTTTTCACCACATGCATCACAGTCCATCTGCTTTAGAATAAAACATCCAAATCCATTGCAATCCAGCCAAAGAATAAAAACACCAAAAGGACCCATCTTGTGTCAGGCAAGCGGCTGCAAACTGACACAGGTGGAGCTGCAGAAGGTAAAACAAAATAAAGCGTCTTGGATCCTTTTAATCCTCTGCTCCTGTAATTTCAGCATGTCCAAACAGATTTTGGTGTGTGTTTATAACTGGTAACTTCATTTGCTTGTGGGCTGGGACCTTAAATGCCAAGTTTCATCTCCAAGTCCGTTTTTAAGAGTGAGTTACATCAGCTCCTGGGAGAGAAGAGGAGAAAAGGAAATACGCAAGGATATAAAAGAAAGTTGGGGGTTGTCAGAAAAAGCAGGTTCAAAGTGTTCAAAGAGTGCAAAAATCACAGATTTTGTGGATACCTGTGTACAGACTGACAGCTCAAAGGTAGAAATCAGTTTCCTGAAACACAAACTAAATCTCATCTGTCTGATGAGGGCAAACACAGCTTGGGGCAGAGCTGGGCTCTCACCTGCCCGTCACCCCCAGTGGGTTCCCGAACATCCCAAGGCCTTCAGGGCTTTGAGTGTGTCCATCACCAACACACAGGGTGGGGATGTGGCCCCAAACCCCCAACCCAAAGAGCACTCAGCTCCATGGCTGCAGCAGATCCCGGGGTTATGTGAGCCAGGGCTGCAAATCCACCTTTGCAGACTCCAACACGTGAAATTACCATAACCAAGACATTTCACGCTCCTCTCCCATCAAGCTGTTTAGAGCAAATTAAATTTCTCCCTAACCAGACTGTAACAGTTCATGTTAGATGTGGATCTAAATGTTAATTGCAGTGACAATAACAGGTCTGATCCTGCAATCCTTATTTGGGTAAAACCTCCCACAGAAGCCAAAGGAATTTTGCCCCAGAGAAGGCAGCTGGATGCAGTCCCACATTTCCAGTCTCTTGAAGATGCCAGAAGGTAAGCCAGGATATTTCTGTGATGTTACAAACCTTCTCTTTCCCCTCCCTTCCACCTCCCCTGAGTTCTTTAATGCACTATTAATTTAATAAGCTGCCTAATGCTGTGCTCACCTTCAGCCTCGCACTTCCCAGGAAGGACTTCAATCATCGTGGGGGGGCACAGTCAGATGATTTTGGCAGCTCATTGCCTGGTACATCTGGTTGGCACAGGGATGCTTGAAGGTCCTGTGCTGGCTAGGAGAGCTGCCTTGGGAAACTGCTGCTCTTGTCCTCGGCACCCTTGGGTGATGCAAACACCTTCTAGCCTGGGATCCTGAAGAAGGCAGGCTGATAAAACAGGGTAATTTGGGAGTGCCTGGCCCCATCTGGGCAGCTCTCAGTCCCAGCACTCAATTCTGGCTGAATTTGGCAGAGAGAGACGCTATGTTCATCAGATAAAGTCAATTAGGCAAAGGCTTCTCCTTCCATCTCCACACTCGCACCCCGTTGCCGTCCCTTTGGGGCAAAGGGATCTAGGTGCATGTGGGCCTCAGCAGGAGGCAGGCAAGGAGAGGTTTTGGGAGCTGAGACTGCATTCAGAACTGGGCACTTGGGCCCAGTGAGTGGATTTGGAAATCACAAGCCTCTACGATTTTTTTCTAAAAAAAATTAGAAATTCCAGTTTATCTTGTCTCTAACCCAGAATTATCTGACGGGACACAAAAGCAAAACCTGCTGTGCTTCCCCTACTGTTTAATGCCCTCTTGCACAGTTAGAAAAAAAACTTAAATCTATTTTTCCTGCCTGGCTGCATTTTGTTACAAATTAAAGAAAGAATAAATGCAAAATCTGAGTGAGAAAGAACAGAAGAAGCTCGTGGGCTGTGGCCGGGCTCCATCTCCACCTGCACATTGAGGCTGTGACATGCTCCCAGAAGTGCCATGATGTGGGAGCAAGGGTGGCTGTGGCCACTGGCCTGGGGCTTGTGGCCACAGACTCCCCCCTGAGCAGGCAATGTGGGACTCCAGGGATCCGAGAACCAAATCCAGCCAAGGAAAGACACCTTCCACTCATGCAGAATTTGTGGGGCTTTCCCAGGCTTGTCCTCACCACCAGTAACCTGCTGTCCCCGAAGTCACTGCAGGTTCCAGCACCAGGATCTGTATTCCCCGTGTCTCCCAGCATAATTACAGGAGAAAAGTCCCTCCATTGTGCAGCTTCCTGCCTGGGTCTGTAGGTCTTCAGGATAGCACCTACCTCATGTTCTCAGGGGCAAGAGGAGCTCACAGGTTGCTTTTCTTCCCACTAGGAAGGAGAGGGAGACACAACAAGGTTTTTGGGGACAGGTCAGAGACTCTGGAGCCTGAAAGTGGAGTTAGTCCCTGAACAGAGCCTTGCCAGGGCTCTCAGCATCCCTCAGACACATCCAAACCCATCCAGCTGCTGAGCAGGGTTCCTGCTCCTCAGCGAGACCCTGCACACACAAACCAGCCGAGCTCCAGGACAAGGCATTTCTGTCAGTGCTGCAGATTCAGACAGCCTTGTTTTGTTTCCCAGCAGCATTTAACAGGCTGATGATGTTTGTTTATGAAGTGAGATGCACATGATTTATTTGATCTGCTGGAGAGCCTCATTCCCACGCCGAGGACAGGCAGGGATGCTGCACTCTCCCCTCTTTTGGGGACTGCTCGGATCAAATCCTCTCTTGCACAGGAAGAGCTGCACTCTCAGCTGCTTCAGAACTGGACATTAAACGCTTATTAGAGACCTCCAAACTCCCAGCCATGAAGCTGCATTTGTTCTTGTCTGTCTCTGCATGTAGAACAAGCGTTAATAGAGCATTCAGGCTCTTAAAACAGGTTTGGGGAAAAGGTCTTGAATAATCCTAAGGGAGGTTTCATCCTCTCCTCGTGCTCTCCTGGTGGATTGGGTTTGGCATGTCTCACCTGGCTTGCAGGGACAGTGGTTTAATGAACTGCTTTGCAAAATGACTTTACAAATGGAGAGTCTACTCCTGCCTTTTTTAACACCTGGAGATCTCTTTATTCCAGCTCATCACCCAGACCAGGGCCCGGCTGCCAAAGAAGCCAGCAAAGAAAGCATTAAGGGATGGAAGATGAAACGCAGCACATGAGCCGTGAGATTTACAGCTCTTGGAGGAAAGCACGTGGAGCATCGCCCATCCTGCCAGTGGGACAGGAGCCAAACCCTCACCTGATGGGAGCCAGCAGCAGCACAGGAAGCCGGGCAGTGCCTGGGCAGCAGCTGAAGCTCATCCCACACTGCTCAGACCCCACCTGATTTACACCAGGGCTCAAGGATGTGACTCAGTCACTCCGAGCCCCTCTGCTGGCCTTCCCCTGGTCCCTGCATACAAACCACTTTGCAAATGAAGTGTGAAGATAATATGCTTTATCATGGGCATTTATTACCCATGATTGTTGTATAAATCTCCCTCCATTCACATACATATACATAAGGTGTATATAAATATGCAGTATCCGGCAGTACCCAGAGCCTTTTTGATGATGTCAATGTAGCCCCCATAAAGATAGTGGGAAATGATTCATAATATTTATATGACAGACATGATATGAACTGTAATAGCCTGTTGGGATCGAGAATGTCCATAGGTCTCTGTCAGCCACAAATGTGATTTAAATATTATATATGTGGCAACTGTAGCATTAGTAATATGATAGCTGTTATTGATAGTGGTCATAAAATGCAGTAGTTTTGCACTGAAGAATGTGAAAAATAATCTAGTGGTTTTCCTAATGGTCTTCCCAGCAACGCACTGAAAGGAAGTGTACTTTCAATGCCTCCTTTTTTCAATGCCTCCTCCTCTCCTCCCCCCACCCCAAATTACCATCACATTCTCTCAGATTACTGCCAGGGCCATATTTTACTCTGCTGATGTCAGGTTGTGGCATCTCATCCCCCTGGGGCTGTCTGGGGAGGGCAAAGGGTCCCTGCAGAGCCCCGGGGCTGTTGTCGAGGCTGCGTGTGCTGGTGCTTCCTCTGAGAACACGGAGCAGGAGGAGGGCAAGGAGCAGCAGGAGAGGGGCTCAGGGGAGTGGTGCCACTCTGGGTGTGAAGTCTGGACCATAGCAAAGGGTCCTCAGCCAGAATAAATCAGCACAGCCCTGCAAAAACAATGCAGCCCCACTGATTTATGCTCACTGGGCTTCCCGAGGGGGGTTCTGGCCCTCAGAAGTGGGAGTGGAGCATCTGAATCCGCTTCCTTCCCCTTCCTGGCTTTCCACACCCAAAGCCTGCCCCAGCCAGGGGTCTGCTGGAGGACTGGAACAGCAGCAGGAGGGTGGATAAAGGCACCTTGAACCTTCCATGTGTACCAGCATTTACTGGGCTGGAGCACAGGAAAGCTGGGACAACTGGGGGTGACACCACTGACCCCAAGGGATTCACTCTTCAGCCACCACACACCTCCTCAAAAAGCTCCTCAGGGCACAGCACAGGGGCTGGTGTGAGCTGAGGGACCCCGGCCACAAAACCACCCCCAACATCCTTCCATTGCTTCCAAAGCAGCAAAGGTCCCTTCCCTGCTGGCTGCCAGGCTGCCTTTATCCCCCCAGTCTCTGTCCCAAGAGCAAATGAGAGGGGAAAACCCCTTAAATCCATGGTAAACCAGTGGCTGCCACAGCCATAAATTACACCAGCCCCTGGATTTTCCCCATCAGCAGAACCAAGTGAGGGTGACACTTGCCAGGGTGGGCAGCTCAGCTCAGGGTCCCTTGGATGCCACAGCCTGGTCTCACCCAGTGGGGTTTTGGAGGGGGATTCAGGAACCCAAATCACATCCAGAAATGATGCCTGGTGTCCATCCAGGGAGCTGCTTTTAAAGGGAGCCTCTAGGAGGGATCAGGTGTTGCTCAAAGGAGTGAACTCAGGGTGCTGCACCTGCTCGTGTCAAGGGGCAGGAGCAGCCTGGGAGGCAGGTATTGGGATGCTGGCTCCATCCTTCCACATCACAGGGAATAAATCAAGGCAGTGATATGTGCTCCAAACACAGCAGACCTGAGGGCGAAGCATTGATCAGCTCCCTCGTGTGTAGCCTTAAAAAATAAATTAATTAGAGTTCCGTTAGCAGGGCTTTGCAGAGGGCCCCGCGGGTGCTCGGCACTGACGAGGGGTACAGAGCTGCAGGCTGCCCTCTCCCACCCCTCTCCGAAGGGATTTCATTCCCCAGGATTACATTTAAATATTTTAAAGCTAACAGGATGCACACATTTCCATTTAATCCAAAGCACTCATCTCTCCACGGACAGAGCTGGGAGCAAGGGAGAGTTTGTGCACAAATGGGTGAAGCTGGGGCTGATTTTCCCCAAAAAAGTAGAGGGGAACAGCAACCCACCCTCACCATCAACCACATGTCCAGCCCTCCCTTCCAGATGATCTCTTCCCATACATTTATAACTCTGGCAACGCATTTCATAAAAGAAAACAGAAGTCTGTTTGAAAGTGAGTCCAGGTGGAATTTAATGACAGTTTTCTCCATCGTTTGCGTTGCAAGGGACCTGATCTTCCTCTTCCCCACCCCGGTGGGAGCCAGGCATTGCTCCAGGGAAAACCATGGGCCTATTTCTGCTGTCGTTTCCACGAACATAAATCAGGAGTTTACTCAGTTGAAATAAGTGGAGCTGCACCAGTGTAAAACCAGTGTGAGCTCAGAGTTACAGTGCTATAAAAGCAGTGTGAGGTTAGAATCAGCCTCGGTATTTATGGAGATGGTTTGAGGAAAGCCTGGGGAAATTAGTAAAATTGGGAACGAACAAAGAGAGAAAAAAAAAAACAAAGGCATGTGATTTCCTGATGATTTGGAACATTAAATCCTCAAGGCCAGCACTCATATTCCTTCCTCCACTGCGATGCCTGTTCTGCTGAGCACTCCTGCCAGAAGAGTCTTTCTGTATTATTCCTCTTCTGGGTGACGCAGCTGCGAGATGCTCGCTATGGAAATGCCATATAAAAATAAATTGAATCGAATTAGGGAAACAACTAAAGTAATTTCTTCTCTGTCCTCACATTAATCCATTTAGGTTGATTCTCTGGGTGCTCCAAAGGGGATTTGCATTACTATCCTGTCAGCAGCCACAGTCCCTTCCTCTCCGCTCAAACAAGCCTCGGCACCTCCTAATTCGATGTCTTTTTATTATTCTCCCCCTCTGCCTGCCCCTGCATGGAGACTTCAAGGAGATTTTTTCCAGGGTGATTGGCTTCCCTGGCAGGTTGGATTAAGGCACGATTTGCTCTCAATTGCAATGTTTTAATGAGATTCATTTTTTGGGGAGTGCAGGGGATGCGAATTAAGAGAAGGGCAAAAAAACCCATCTTGTAAATGAAATCATGATGTGTGAGGCCTGAGATCTAATGAGAAGCATATCAGTGGCAATCAGAGTTGTTAATGGAGCCCGTGCATTGGTAGCTGCTCCGAGGCAGCCGCGGCAATTCCGGCGTCACGGACACGGCGGAGGCTGGGACAACATTCCCATCCAGCACGGATTTCTGCTGCCCTAAAATTACACGTTGTGTTTCCGAGAGGATGGATTCCAGAAAGTCCCAGGGCCCGGGCTGTAAGTAGGTCAGGCGAGATGTTCATCGCCACGGTCTCATATGGCCTCTCAGTCTCCGTGCCCTGCGGCGAGGATGCAGAGCAAGCAGTAAATAGCACAGGGCCGGGGGAAAAGGGCTCCATGCTCCTGCCAGGCTCGGCATGGGGACCTGGGAATGGCCATGGGGACACCCCAGGGCTCCTCCCTGTGCTGTCCCACACGCTGGTGTGGCACTCGCCCCGTATGTCCCACATGAGGGACATTCTGGAGGTGGCTCTGGTCCCTCCCTGCTTCGTCCCTGCTGAGTCTGTCAAGGTGCACTGGGGTATTCCCACAAGGAAGCAAAGGAGCTGCCTCTGCAAAATCTTCCCTGCATTATCCCAGGAAAATCACCGGCACTGCCACAAGGTGTAAGTAACTCACCCCTCGATGGTGGTGAGGAGCCCTGCTCGTCTGAGCTCAGGGACAGCCCCGCAGCACAGCCACCCCTCACCTCAGCTGCAGGGAGAGGCTGGGGGCAATGCTGGCTTTTTCCCTCTTCTCAGTCGATAAAAAAACCCCAGGATTTACCATGAAAAGACGGGAAACCCCAGAATCACCCTCAAACTGGGATAGTCCCTAAGGTAGGAGGTCTTGAACTTGGCTCTCTCCCACTGCCCCACGCCCTGACCTCCGCACTGCACAATCCCCCATTTCCTCCTCCTCCAGAGCCCAGGAGGGTTTCTCCGCTCTGTTATTTCAGCCCTTTGGAATTTCCCTGCAAAAATGAAAGTCCACCAGAAAAATTCCCTCTTGGCTGTGTCACACACCAGGAGGTGCAGGCACGGGGGGGCTGTGTTTGCCCAGGATGCTGTGGGCGGCTCTGGGGGCACAATCCCTGCTCCATTCTCCTCTCATCCTGCCTGGACAGCCCAAAATCCTGTAACACCTCCAAAAGCGCCACAATTTGCTTTGGAAAAGCAATGCCTGGATCATTCCTCTCCACAGCTCTCATGCCTCCCTCTCCCAGCACCAGGAATTAGGGGTCCTGCCAGGATGCATCCCAGAGTCCAGACTGCCAGCTGCTGACACCGCATGTTTCGGGGAGAGAGAGACAGCGCAGGGATTTCCAGTGTAAATCATGGGACAATCCAACGTAAATATTTCGAAAGAGATGGCAGGAGGGGGGATGGAGAGCAGCTTGGGGGGGGAGGGGGAGGGGGCAGATTCTGCTGCCATTTACACGATGGGAAGCCGGACGTCACTTCCCAGCCTGGAGTGACCTTGGCTGATTCCCCCAGTTTTACTCAGATTTTGTGGCAGTGTCACTGAGAGCTGGATCTGACCCCTGAGGTCTTGCTTAGTGAGCAAGGTTGGACTTCCAAGAGAGTCTTTTCCTGAAATATCTTGAAATCTCTTGGTTTCCTCCCCCAGCCCCCAGCACCAAGCTCAGCTCCCAGGGGTTTGTCCCCCCTGGCACAACTCTGCTCCACAAACACCATAAATCCAAGCTCAGGCTCAGCCTCAGAGTGCTTGGCACAGCCTGGATCTGAAATGCCCTGGCCGGGGATGAGCAAGGCAGGTAACAATTCCCGTGGCTCTTTGGGAACATCCGGGTTTGCTGCTGCTCCAAGCAGTTTCTGATCCTGCTGTTGGGTGCTTCATCAAAACACAGTTTGTGGTCCACTGTGCTCTAGGGAGGATGGTCATCCTAAAGGAATTCCAAAAATAAATCCCAGAGGTGCACAGAGGGTTCTTCTACCTGGCAGAACAGGAATCCCACTTCCAGACCCCAATTCAGCATCAGCCACAGGAGAGGGGCTCGAGGCAGGAACGATTGGCCTGTCCTGGCTTCTGCCACGGAGATTTTTCAGCATCGAGGGAGAAAATCGAAAGCAAGGAGCAGGACAGTTTTATTTCCCGTGACTGCTTTTTCTCAAGGATCAATGATTCCAGGGGTTTCTGCCAGATGAACTCTGGTTAAGTGTATCTTGGCTTTGAAAGGCTCACTCAAGGCTGAGGACTGGCTCACGCTCGGCGTCTCAGCAGGCGCTGAGTTTGAAGCTGGGTTAGATGTGGTTCTGGGCTTTGTATCCCTCTTGAGTGGGCTGAGCTTAAAAACTTAGTTTTGGCCTTCAGAGTGTGTGATCACTCCCTAACTCAGCTTAAATCCCTTCCCTGTGTGGAAAGCAAGGCTCAGCAGGGTGCCAGTCCCAGGGGCACCAGTCCCATGGGTGCCAGTCCCAGAGTGCTGCGTGCCCTGTTCTGGGCAGGGATCCATCCCCCAGCACTGCCAGATGTGCTGTCTTTGATGCCAGGCAAGCACAGTCCTGCTGCTCCCAAATAATCCCTGGTTCTGCACCCGCAGCTCAGTTTTATCCAGAATTTTGTTGGTGCCCAGGTTTCTCCATCGAGTGCTGCAGCATCAGCAGGGATGTGGCAGAAACCATCAAAGCCTGTGGAGAAAAATGTGGAGAAAGGTGTCCAGGCCTGTGTGGACAAGGGGTTGTCATGTCCCTGTCCCTGTCCCTGTCCTGCTGCCCACACCATCAGCCCTTCCAGACCCTCCCTGGGGCAATTAACAGAGCTCAGATCACCTCATTACAACAGTGGGTACCTTCCCTGTTATCACTGTGGCTCCACAACATTTAAACCTCTTTAGTTTTCAGTTCTGACAGGGGTTTTTAATAACCTGATGAGGAGGCAGCCGGACTTTGACATAGCCAAGGCATGGTAATCAGAGATTCTGGGTTTGCCATGGAAGCAAAATGCAAAATAAAACATTAATACAAATAATAAACAAACACAACAGTGTTTGTGAGCTGCACGATGCAGGAGCTCAGCCTTGGGGTTGTTGCTTCGTTCCAGAGCGCTCTCCCTGCTAAATCTTTTCTGATATTAAAGCTGGCTCGATAGGGTCCTGATCCCTGGTTGAAACATCAATATTCCTAATAAATAGAAATAACAAGTGAGGTAAAGGGCCAGACCAGCCTGACCTGCTTTATGAATTAATGCAGTGAAAATGGGCCCTTTTCCTCCAGCCTTTATATGCTGCAGGCACATACATGGACATTGGACATCAGAGCTTTGGAATACAGCTGGAGCCACGCTGTAACCTAATTCCTGCCTCAACACAGTGTGCCAGGGAAAAAGTGGGAAAGGCCCATTGCACAGCCCCCTTTGGCTTTCAGGATGGCTGTGAATGAAATCACCTCCCCTGGCCAGGATTTCTTCTCCAGGGTGGATCCCCGAGGGGTTTCTGTGGCATCTGGGGCTCCTGATTCACAGGGATTTCAGCTGGAGCTTGTGGGCCTCGTGGCAAGGACATGTTTGGTTGGGAGCTGGGGCTTTTGGGGGATGGCTGCCAACAGGAGCTGGGCAACCTGACCCCTCCACCCCGTGCATGTGCTGGTGGCTATATATATCCATATACCCATGTATCCCTGGCTATATATACATCCATATACCCATGTATCCCTGGCTATATATACATCCATATATCTATTTATCCCTGGCTATACATACCCATATACACGGGGACAGAGGTGCTGGGCACTGCTCTGCTCCCCTGTAACTCTGCCCTGGGATTCCTGCACGCTGGGGGATGATTGTGGGGAGGTGTGAGGCAGACGTGACCGTGCTTTGGGGATGTGAGCTGATCCTATGGTCCCAGCAATGTTCTATCCCAGATCCGTTATAGCCCAGACGCGGCTCCCAGGAATCCCAGCACGGCTTTACGCCACGGAGCAGCAATCTGGGGCCTGGCTCCCAGACACAGACACCGCGTGGTGTCCATAATTTATAAGCTATTCAAAATTTATCGCCGAGAACAAACTCTGGCTGCGGAAGGGTTTTAAAGCCTTGTTAAGTATTAAAGTGGAAATATCCGTGCTGGTGGGGATGGGGATGGGGATGAGGAGCATCCTCCCTGCCTGCCCACCAGCTCGGCCTGCCCCATGCAGACCTGGGAGGGCTCAGGTTATCTCTCGACTCCTTTATTTGTCCTTTTCCCCCCGTTTCTCCCTTTGTGCTGCCCCTCCATCGCCGCATTTCTCCAGCCACAGCAGCCCCTGGGTCAGGGGTAGGTCGGGGCTGGCCATGCCCCCCTCCACTGCCCCCAGCCCCCTCTCTGGGGGGACCCTTGGCTTTGCTGCAGGGGGCCCAGGCCACGCTGGCGAGGGGCTGACAGAGCCATACAAGCACTTGTCACCCCAGCGGTGACGAATCGGCCTCGGCTGACAAGAACGGATGGAGCTGTTCCCGGGGCTGATGGGGGGCGAGAGCGGGGCTGGGGATGCTCTGGGGGGATGCAGGAGAGGTGCTGGAGGTGGGAGGTGAGGAGGGGCTCAGGTGGCTGAGCTGGGGCAGCCCCACGCTGGGGATGGGGTTTGGGGTCTGGGCTGGGGCAAATTTAATAAGTCCTACAGTGGCCTCCTCCCAGAGCCCAGCTTAATGGGATGCCAGAGATGACAGGGTTGCCTCGATCTGCTCATTCCCTGGGCCTGGGGAACCATCCATCTTGTTCTAACCCTATTTTAAAAAAATATAAAAGGAAAGAAAAGGAGGGGGTGGGGGAGAAAGAAAAATGATAAATCTGTTCAGGGCTTTTGTTTGCCTTCGATTCCTGTAAAGGACAAAAAAATGAAATAAAAGCCAGGCCCATTTTTTCCCTGCTTGGTGTTGCCATGGGATAGAAAAAAACCCGTTCTCAAGAGTGCAGTGCCTTTGGGGAGGGGAAAACCCCTCGTTAACGTTATGAGTTGCATCTGTTCCCTGGGTCCGGGTCACTTCCAGCTCTCCAGCTCTCCCTTGCCTGCCTTCCCCACCCCCTCCCATTGCTAATTTATTTGGCTATCCATGCCCTCAGAAATCAAAGGGGAGATCCTGGCTCCCAGCTTGGGCTCTGAGACAATGACCGCCACCATGCTGAGAGCATCCCGGCCCTGAGAGCATCCCAGATCTAAGAGCATCCCGGCTCAGGGAGCATCCCAGCTCCAGAAGCTCTCAGCCAGACACAAGAGGCAGAGGACAGAGCAGGGTCTTGGAGCAGGATGCCTGCTCATCCCTCTGGAAAACAGAAATAATAATCCTGCAGGAGGCAGGAGAGGGAATTCTGCCTCGGACAGTGCTGTGGGCAGGAAGGGTTTGGGGCAGCACTGCAGGATATTGATCCTCCACTCTTCCTTCTGCTGGAGCCTCTGACCTGCCAGGCCTGAGCCCTTGAGGAACCAAATGAACAAACCTCCTTTCCCTGCTCCTGCTCGGCTCTCCAGCTCCTTCCCTGCTCAGGGAATGCATGTGATCAGGACCCAGCGCTATTTACCACATCTAGGAGGGTGAGGAGGCGTAAAAAAAGATCTTTGATGTAACACACTGGCATAAAAACATGTCTGTACAGCAGAGCAGAGGCTCTGCAGGACTTTGCAGGATGAGGGAATGGGATGGATATTTCCAATGGCATGTGGTAAGGAAGGCACCCGTGGTGGAGCTCTGAGGTGAAGCACAGGAGCCGGCGCAGGGCTGGGAGCCATAAAGCAAAGAGCTTCACAGTGAGAGACAAAACAGCCAGAACCAGTGCAGGGAGAGGAGGATTTTCTTACCCAGCCGTGGCTCCTATCTGCTCGGATCCCATTTCCAGGCTATTTATAACCCAGGTGCCAGCAGAAGGCTGGTGGCTGTGAGCACTGAGCCCCCAGCACCCTGCACTTTCCTGCGCCACGTTGCCAAATGTGCCCGGCTCTCCGGAGATCTGGCTCCAAGAGCCAAGGGGATCAGCAGCCCTGGGTCTGCTCTGCAGCAGGCAACATCCAGAGGGAGTTTGGGTGGCTGCAGACAGCAGGGTGGGGCTGCAGAGAGGGAAGAAGCGGTGATTTCAGCTGGTGTAAAACAGGGGTTTGGTCAGGGCACCAAAATATGGCTGTGCAGGGGGCTCCAGGTGGGAACATGTCCTGAAAGGGATGAGCAGAAGGGCTGTGCCATGCCATGCCATGAGGAGCCATGCCAAGCCATGCTGTGCCAACTGCACCGTGCCGTGCCACGCCACGCCACCCTGGCTGGGGATCCCATGCTCATGGATCCCAGGCTGGCATCACGGCTTGGCAGAGGCTCACAACCAGGCAGAGGCACCTTCACAGTGCTCCTGGCGCTGGCCAAAGCCTGGCATCGCTGGCAGGAAGCGTGGCAGTTGTGCCTGGAAGCCAAGGAGAAGCACAGAATCTGTCTGCACGCTCTCAGGATCCTCGGGTAACTCGCAGGTATCGCTTTGCTGGATTGTGTGTAAAAGGCTCCACAGTCCTTATTACAAACACCATAAATAGGTTTGTGGTTCTTCTTTGAGCTTAGGAACAAAAGGCTGTTTCATTATCATTAAACTTGCGTTTGAGGTGCTCTGTGACTGAGTGTCTGGCCTTTTATTGCAAGCCAGGGCTTTCAAAAGCTCCTTAAATGTTAATGTCACCTTTAAAACAACAGTGGCGAGGCCTTTGATCAGCAGCGCCGGTCACTTGGTGCAGCTGAAGTCAGAACCAGCCACTGACTGATCTTGGGGTTTTAATATTTCCCTCTTCCCCCTGCCTGGCACCAGGAGAGCAGCCAGGCTTTGATCAGATGTGGTTTTTAGCCAGCTCAAAGACCTCCTGCTCAAAGGAGATGTTCAGCACTGGGTTTCCATGGCTCAGTGCAGTGGAGGAGAGCAGGGAATGGCCAGGTTGGTCCTGTAAGGGTGACCCAGCCACACTGCCCCTGCCTGGCTTTGGGGACAGGAGAGAGGCCTTTCTCCATGCTTTGCCATGGATCTATGGGATTGCCCATGTTTTGGGGTCACCAGCTGCACCCCCTTGTCTTTGCCACCGGTGCATCCTTGCAATTTGGAGGCTGGCAGGGAACAGGATCATCTCAAAGCCTTCCCCTTCTCCTGGCACCAGCTCTGCCCTTCACCAGAACCTCCCAGCAAGACCACACTCCCACAATTTATGTCCATGCTCAGTCACTGTCCATCCCACACACATGCCCAAGCACACGGTCGGCGGAGCAGGGACAGGGTGACACTCGCCCTCCCTGAGCAGGCAGCAGCCAAACGCCGCAGGAAAGCACATTTCAGGTCCAATTAATGCCATCCACGGCTGTGCCGGTGCTGGGCTGGGTACAAGGATATGTTTGCAGAGATAAGTGTGAGTGTAACCTGATGACACAAGTTGCCTGCTTCCAAATGTCAGGCAAAGTTCACCCAACCCATGTGAAACGAGTTAAAATTTAACAGAAATCTGCAAAGTGTTGCGTTGTAATTGAATCCATGATGTGGACGGGAAGCATGTTCAGACACATCCCAAATTTGCCTGAACCATAATATTCTTCTGGGGAAAAAAAAAAAAAGGTCGATTTAAAGGAGGCGGCTGCTGCTAAATATGCACGCGCCCCCTCCTTCCCCTGCTGCAGGGAGAAAGTTCTGTCTGAAAACTTCTGAGTCATCCTGCATCAGTTTTGATGTGTCAAAATTGGTTTAAAAATTCACAGCTGAAGCAGCAGTGGGGAGAGCTGAGCTCAAGCACAGGCAGATGAATGCAAAGTGCTGCAGAGCTGATCCGCATCGGCTCCGCATCCGCAACAGGAGTTGGTGAGGCCGGACCCCGGCATTAAGGAGGAAAAAGGCTTTTTGGCTTCTTGACACTGTGATGTGGCTTTGTGTTGTTTTTCTCTTTGCTGGCTGCTAATTCTCCCTTTGTCCTGGCATGGCAGGGTGCAAACCCCTTCAAGCTTTAGAAATGGAAAGTTGTTTTGTTGGTTTTGTGCTCCGTTTCTATAGCGAGTTCAGCCCCCAAGGCCTCCCTACCGTGGTCTTTGGGCAGCAGTGGCCAGATGTGACCAGCACAGCCCATCACAGCCCCACGTGGGCTGGGACAACCTCTCCAAAGAGCCACTCCAGTGCCCTTTTTCCTTCCCTTTCCACAGTCTCCCGGCCAAATCCTGCCCCAGGTCCTGCATCCCAAGCCTCAGCTGCCAAAAGAGCCGTGTCACAGTAAGGAGGAGGAAGCAGGAGAAATGAGCTCTGTGCTCTGGCTCACTCAGAGGTTTTTGTCTCTATCTTTTCCATTTAGGGAATTTATTACACTAAGTGATGGATGGAATGGATTAAAAAAAGAAGAGGATGGCCATCGCAGTTTGGACTAACTGAAGACAGCCCCTGCGTGGGCCGGCTCTACACACAGCATCCGCACAGATGGGTCTGGGGCTTGGCTCTGGTTTACCCCCTGCTCCTTGCCAGCAGATCAAACCTGTGATCCTAAAGGTCGGTGCTCCTGGCTGTCCCCCCAGGGCTGCTGCCCAGCCAGGCTCTCCCCTGGACACAGCAGGAGTGAAGGAAAACTGCGAGGGATGACTGAGACCCTTGTGTGCTTTTTACTCTGCAAGGGCTTTTCATAGGGGAGCTAAAAACAAATTTAGTACTTAATGCTCTGAAGAGTAAACACTTAAATACCCTATCATCTGCCCAAGTGCTTTGTTTATTATTCAGAGAAGCCAAACTGAAGCAGTTTTCCATGGAGATGTAGTACCTCCTTCAGATTAGCCAGCTTAATTAGATCCTGGTTGCAGTGCACGCTGCTCTGTGCTGATGAGGGAAAGTCAAACAGCCACTTCCAGAGGCCAAACCTTGGCTCCAGCTCCACCAGGCACAGGGCAGGATTTTGGGAAGAGAGTGGCAAAGCTGGACATCTCAAGTTCTGGTTCAAGGCTGATCAGCACAGGTGACAGGGACAAACCCAACACTGGTGCTGGAAGTGGAGAGGAGCCACCATTCTCTCCCAGTCACACCAGTCTGTCCCAGCTTCCGCCCCCAAATCCCAGCAGGGACAAACCTGACCTCTAGTAAGGACTGATAATCTTACACAATCTGATCTTAAAAGAAAGTTGGATGAAAATGCCAGTTTAGGTACAAAATACTGGCAAAGGCCACTCCTGGATAGTGGCTGCCACGAGTGGTACTCCCTGAAGCATAAAATCTCCAGTCTCCCATTTACAAGCTATTAAAGCTGTTACATCCCATAATGGAGTTCCTCAGGTGAAGAAGACAAACAAGGGAAAATGCTGAAACACCACCGCAAGGCCTGACACAATAACAGACACGGCACAAGAAGGATGTGACACGGGCAGACAAACAGGAGCAAAATTTATGTCACCGGAGATTACAAGGGCATCGTATATCAGCCGTGGAGACGGGCTCTGAGCGGGGCTGGCCTAACCTTCCGGGGAAAAACCTCGGAGCAACAACCCCAGACAAGAGAAAAAGCAGAGCTGGGGCTCTCTGGCAGCATCCTGTGCTTGGAGAGAGCTGGGGGGTTTGGTGGGAAGGAGAGGGAGAGGGCAAAAATGACACAGTGGCCACGTGGCCGATGTGAGAACTGAAGGTGTTGCTCAGTCACTAATGATAGGAGGCTGGAAAATGTTTGTGTGCAGAGATGAGACACCTGGGCCACGGTGTGAGGGGTTTTTCCTGGGCCCAATGGCAGCACTTTGGGCATCAATGGCTAATCCTGTTGTTTGAGCTGGTGGGGCTGCTCTGATCCCCTCCTGAGCCCTGCCCATCACACCCCACCACCCCCCAAAGCAGCTCTTTGGCCTCTGGGATAAAGCCATGGGGAAGGGGAAGCCAAAAGCTGAGCAGAGCTCAAAACCCAAAATCCCACAGCGTGGAGGGGAATTCTGTCCTTCCTGAGGCCAGAGATCAGGAGCAACCTTCTATCATGGGGAAGCCCCATTGTGAATGGATTTAATAACATCACTGAACCAGTCTGCAGGGGAAGGTTTTACCCACAGCTTATGGGATTTGGCCATTCCTGGATCAACTTTCTCATGTTCATCCAAAAACCTGTAAATAGCCATGAAAACTCAGGAACAGGAGAAGGGTGTTGCCCTTCGGTTGGATTTGGTGTAATGTGAGTACTTTGGACTTTGTTTAGCACTCAGATGGATTATTGGCTTCTCGTCCTCCAGCACAGAACTTTCTTTTCTTGCTTTGAGTGACTGTTTGCAAACATGTGATGTCTGCCCTGTCAGCACGCAGTCCTCACTCAGCACCTTGCAACCGCTCCTGGAAGTGTCAGGAATTATTAGGAGAGGCTGGATATGGCCACTGCTGTTTCACAGAGCATCTCAGGTTGGAAGGGATCCATAAAAATCATCCAGTCCAACTCCAGGACTGATCCATATGACCAAGAGCATCATCTGGATGCTCATTGAACTCTGACAGGCTTGGTGCTGTGACCACTTCCCTGTTCCAGTGACACATCATATGCTGGGAAAGGGAGAAATCCTAAACAATTTTTCCCATGGTGACAAAATCAACCTATGGTCACGCCGTGACCTGAATGTTGGGAATATCTGTGTCATTTCCAGCTGGTTTTGGTGTTGGAAATGCCACTGCCAGCCTGCCCCAGGTGCCAGGGTGCAAAGCAAAGATGCCTCCTGCTGCGCTGTGCCTGCCAGGCAGGATGAATCCAAGGTGGAAGAGGATTTAAGAATCCACCTAAGGGTGATGCTGCAGAAAGAGAGGGTCCTGCAGGACCTGGCTGCTCAACTGTGAGTCTCCTGCAACTCCCAGCCCTCATTATTTCACTCCAAGTCAGTGCAGCAGCAGTCAGACTTTGGAGTAAAAACTGTCCTACTTTCCAATCGCTGAATGCAGCCCGTGCCTCGGATTCCCGTTGCCGTGATCACGCTGCCAGTGGCATGGGCCTCTCAGATCTGGATGTTCCCTTCCATCCTTGGGTTACGTGAGCTGAAATCGGGGTTGATCTGGTGCAGTAAATCGCCCTGCTGCCTCAGCTGGCAGCGACGTGGGGGCAAGATGACTTCAGAGCCGGATGAACTCATCACAGGAGCATTCCAGCCGCTCGCTCGGCGCTCCCCTTCACGGAGCATGTCTGTCACAGGCTCTGCGGGGATCACACACCCTCGACCTCCGCCTCGCAAATAAAAAATGCCTTTTCTTCTCCAGCCTCACAAAGCAGCGGCTCTGCCTGGAGCCCGGAGGCAGCGGCAGAGCCCCCTTCCCTTCCCTTCCCTTCCTCCTTCCCCCTCGCACACGGAGATATTGCATTCATTCATCTCGGGGGCCGCGCCGAGCTCGCAGCCTGACAATGCATTATGGTGATGTAGGTCTTCATTTCGTGCTGTCAGCGACTACAACAACTGTATCCATTAGCCACGAGGCCAAACAGGGCCGTTCCCCAGCTCTTCCACCTCTGGGGATGTCCCCTGCCCGTGTCCCACCCGTGAGGCTCCGGGAAGAGGGCAATGCCCGGTGCTCCGGGTGTGGGATGGGGAAAGGGCGAGCTGGGAGATCGATGGCCCCGAGTGCTGCGAACACAATGAGATAATTCCACCCAGCAGAGCCTCATCAATCCCCTGGCTCCGGCGCGGCGTCCCCACGGCCACGGATTGCCGGGGCCATAGCCCAGGTGTGTGGCTGTCAGGGAGATAAAAGAGGCTTAATTAAGACCCAATAAGCTAAGTGATTTGTTATCTCGGCACAATATATTACTCCAGCCTATCGATCCCAGGGAAGCACACGTGTCCGAGAGCTACCGACCAGGCTGGATCCCTCCCTGGTGGATATCCGCCGTGGAATTCCCACTGGAGCACCCCTTCCTGCTGCTGGCTGCTGGCAGAGGCCAGAAACCAGCCCCTAAGATATCCCCACTGCTGGGCATACCCACAAAAATATCAGGACTTGCTTCCCGCAAGGGAAAAACACAGTGAAATCTGGGAAAAGGCAGTTTCCATAAACCTGCATGCGCTCAGCTGGGGAATGGGAAGCCCAGAGGCCTGTCCCTGTCCCAAGCAGGGCTGGACATTCCCGAGCAGGAGCCAGGTCCTGGACACACATGCCATGACCTTGGTGCTCCAGCCCAGCCAGCACCACGGATCCCCAGAGCTGCTGAAACATTCCCTTCCCAGCTAAGATCAAACCATTTATTTTTCAAAATTTGAAGGAGGGGTGAAGGGGAGAGGGAGGGGAACCCGATTCCTTTAACATTCGAAATGTTAAACTGTTCAAGAAGTTTTTTGATCTTTTGAGGTTTTGCTGCAAAGGGAACACCCTTTCCCCATTGGTTTACTGAGTCACGCTTATTACTTCAATGCAGAAATATCCTTTATGTCAAGTGTATAAATATCCAGCTCGAAGCTTCAGAAGCCTTTTCCTTTTTTCTTTTTTTTTTTTTCTGTCTGCCTTTTTTTTAAAGTTTTTTTTTTTCCGGAGGAGCGTGTTTCACGCTCTCCCGGAGCCGCCTGCGTTCTCCCTCGCAATCACAGTGGCTTCCCAGCAGGAAAATCGGGTGCTCTGCATGGGTGCCTTGCAGGGAGCACCCAGGGCCACCCCTTTCTGCATCCTCCCCACATTTCTTGTGGGGAATTCCACAAAAAGCAGGAGGGGGGAAGAGAGTAGAACACCCAGCCTGGAACTGCAGCTGCGTTAGGATCCCAGGACGCCCCCATTGCCAGGAGGCGCATCTCCAAAAAGAGCACGGGCTGGGGAGCGGCTGCGCGCCTGGCCGGCTCTCCCACGTTTTCCGCCGCATCTCTGGCATCTCCGGGCTGAGGCCGGAGTTCAAAGTGCCCGCAGGTGCGGAGGAAAGGCCCCGGGCTGGCCCCGGCTGGCAGAGAGCGGCTGGCACACGGTGCCGGCGGCACCCACGCGCCCGCCCGGACCTCCCGCAGC
>NW_008246054.1:3466980-3472471 GCF_000691975.1 Corvus brachyrhynchos
GCTGCGGGATGAGGAGTCCGGGACCCCTCGGCTTTGTTTCAGCTTCCGAGCAGGATGTCACCTCCAGGACAGGCCATCCGGGTGCCATGGGTGTGCCAGGTGATGCAAAGCATGTTTTAAACTATGGCACAGCTCACCAGCTCTGGATTTTCTTCTTCTTCAAGGAAAGACCCCGCAGTGTTCAGCAAGCCAGGAGCCTCGCCCAGACCTGGGCACGCTTAGCCAGGCAAAGGGAGGCATTCCCGACAGCCTCCCCAAAATGGGGCAGCTTCCCCACTCCTGCCAGCCTTGGCTGAGAGGGCTCGAAGCTTTTAGGACCCACATCCCCGTTCAATTCTTGCTGCGAGCTGAGATGGATGCTCAGAACTACGTCAGGTCATCACCTCTGATGGCCACCAAGCAGACTCCTGAGCAGCTCTCTGTCCTGTGTCCCCAAATCAGGAACTGCATCAGGAATGACAGCCTGGCGAGCTGGGGCAACAACCAGAGACCTCATCTGACAGAGGGATCGGGGCTTGTGCTGTGTCAGAGCTTGCTCAGGGATCTGTGCCTGCCCTGTGTCCCCCCTTCCTCCGCAGCACAGCACAGCAGGGATGCACCAACATCACCCCTCATGTCCCTCAGGGTCTCAGAAGTGACACATCCGGGAATGCTGCCCTGGTACCCACTGTGCTGGGTGGACCCTGATCCATCCCTGGCCCCTCTGGCCCCAGCTGTGCCCAGGCTGATGGAGCTCCTGGCTAACACCAATCGCTGTTCTCCCTCTTCATCCCAGCATGGAAGGGGGTCTGTGCTTTCCTTCTTCTTCCCTTTTTCTCCCTTGTTGGAGGTCACACCCCCCTGTTACATAACCAGCAGCCAGCTCTGGGCAGAGCAAGAAAACCCGACACTCACATAACCTGCCAGGCTCTCTCCAGCAGGGATTATTAAGTCATTAGAGTCTGTTAGCAAATTTTCCCGAATACTTTTTGCCTCTTCCCAGGGGCACCTTGATGGTTAATGACCCCAAACTACAGGCTGGGCTTAAATTCACCCACTCCAGTCAAACAACCTCCAGTGATCCTCAGGGTGTGGGAGAGATGTGGAGGGAGGGGTCAGGAGAAAATTCCCTGAAAAGGATGCTCCTGTTGAGTGGCAGAGGGAGGGAAGGGTTGGCAGAGGGGAAGGGGAGAGGTGCCCACCCCAGGGAGGGGTGAGGGGGTGATCCCCATCCTCCCTCAGTAACACACACCCGCTTTTCTCCTCGGCTGAGCTGGCAGCCCAGGGCGATATTTCTAACAGGCAACTGTATTGCCTAACTGGAGACAGAATAAAAAGTAATCATAAAAAAACCAGTCAGGCAGGCCAGTTGAGTCGAGAGGAGATCGGTTTCACCCACCTGCAGCTGACTTGTCCTCACGTTCTCAGGCTGAGCAGTGTGCACATCAACACCCGAGGATCTGAGGCTGGTGACAGGGGACACCCCCGGGCCCCAAACCCCCACCCAGGAGCAGCATCAATTCGAAATCCACCCTTTTATCAAGGTGCCCCTCACATTTTTGTTCCTGTTGAGAAGCAAAGTCTGGAGGAAGGGCTACAGCTGCCACCCAAGGCGTAGCTAAAGGGGAAACCCCACACAGACTCCTCTTATTTTAGACCCATGCCTTTTAAAAAGAAAATTATACACTTAAAAGGATTTCTGATCCATCTGGCATTTAGAGAAGCTGTCATAATTTTTATGGATATCAGAAAGACTAGCAATAATAATGAACTGATGGCTACCAAAGTGTGCCTCCAGGTAACTCTGAATAATTTCCACTCGGATAAGCAGTACAGCTCTCTGATCCCCATGACCCCACAGCCTTGAAAGCCCTTTAAAAGACCAGAGGAGGCCGTGATTTCCATCCCAAGCCCTTTTGGGTTAATATCTGTGAGGAAGTCACCTGGGTATATCCAACATGAGGTTCAGCACTGGCATGGGGCTGCAGAAAATGCCCTGATTTCCCAGGCAAGTGGTGTCAGCAGACACTGGAGCTCCCCAGGCATCCATCCCACAGCTCCCAGGACAGGGGATGGAGCCTTGCAATGGATCCCCCTGGCAGGGACCAGAGATTCCTCAGTGTCACCAACCCCTTCCCCACTGGGCAGAGACCAGGGAACCAGCGAGTCAAAAATTCACCTTCCTTCCAAAGTTGCTCGTGGAAGGAGATTTGTCACAGGAGCCTGTTTGCTCCAGAAATAAATCTCCCTTTAAGGCAGGTAAATCTCAGGCAGAATCTGTAAGATACCCTAATGTGGCATTAAGCTGAAGTTAAGGTTATATTCCTCCAGGGATGCCAGATGGGATTTGCTTTCCTTGAAGACAGGACACATATTTTAACTTTAATGGGTTGATGGAGCCCCTTTTATCTTGTAAATATGAATGAAGAAGGGGGAGCTGTTAAATAAATGGAGGGGTTTTACCTGAACCTTTTTCCCTGTCACTGGCTTGGACTGTGCTAAAGACCTTTGTTTTCTCAGCGGGAAACTCACTCAATCATTCAGAAAGGGAACTAAATGCCTTTGGAGAACATAACCTTTATTTTCCAGATAAATGGTTCACTCAGAGCAATTTGCATGTGGGAAGCTGGTATATGGCACAGGGAAAAAAAATTATATTTAAAACCCAATAGCGATGTAGGTCATGATACAAACATCTACTGCTGGGATGACTTCTCTGGGGTTGGAGAGTTAGGGAGCTCAAGGCAATGTAAAAGGATGGGGAGGGTTTGTGCAGCAGCTGTGCTCGGGGCTGAGTGGGCAGATGGAGGAGTGAACTAATCCACAGTGGTCCAGATAAAAGGGGTTGGGCCCTGGGAAGATGCAGGCAACCAGATGAGGAACTCTGCAAACGGGTCCCACCACCCAAGGCCCGCTCCGCAGCCTTGTCCCCAAGGCTGGCTTTGCAAACCCATCCCAGCCCCTCTCTCTTTCCAGAGTTGATACCACCAGAGGTGTCCCAGTCTCCGGCAGCTGTCACACCAACCCCAGTGACGCTTGGCTGAAGAGGGGACCCTGCCCAAGCACAATTCCCACAGCAAAGCCAACCGAGGGAGCTGCTGCTGCCACACCAACAGGGAGGGACAAACCAGCATTCGAACCATTGAGTTCTGATGGCTCACCTTGCTCCAGCAGCGGGTTTCCCTAAAGTTCTCCAAATCAGTGCACCCCAAAACTTCTCATGCCCCTGTCTAAGCTGCTGAGAACGGACCCACTGATCCAAATCACCTGATCCAGCCCAGAAACAGCCCCCAGACTTCCAGCCCTTAGGCTGGGAACCACAGCCATGCTCTCTAAAGTGACAAAGGACCCTACAAGGCATCGACCCCGCTCCAGGTTGTGCCCTGCGATGGCGTGGAGGAGGCAGAGCCTGGGAAAGGCGCCGGGAGCAGCTGCAGCGGAGCCTGGTGCCAAGCCCAGCTGCTCGTTAATTAGGGTAACATGTTGTCTCTTGTACACACCTCCAAAGACGCTGCATTAGCTTGATAAGTATTTAACACTTGGCACAGGGGGAAATTTCCACTTAGCATCCAGCAGCGCTGAGCGGCAGGGAGGGAAAGGTGGCACAGGCAGGGCAGGAGGCGGCACAGCCCTGGGCATCCAGCCTTGCCCTCTGGGACAACACCAGGCAGCAGCAGGGGGGTTTATGGGCTCTGCCATCACACTGGGAGCTTCCCAGGACAAAGCCCCAGCTCTGCTCTGGGTTTAATCCACCCTTCTCCTGGGGGTTGTGGCTGCTCGTGCCTCTCTTTGAGAGGCTTTTGGAGCGAGCTGGCCGTGACGGGCCCGCTGTGCCGCGCTCATTGTGCCGGGGTGCAGGTACCGTGCAAACACACTGCCAGGGCCAATGTGCTGCTGCCTGCGAGACATCTTCATCCCCACGGCTGCCTTCCTGCATGGGGCTGCGGGAAAAAAGGGCCACACTCAGCTCCTGGGACAGTGGGATATCCCCAGAGCTGAGGGAAACCGAGCTGGGATCTATCGAGCCTGCAGGAAAATGGTCATTGCTGCAAAACTCACCTTTTGCAAGCACAATTCCCTCCAGAGTGTGCAGAGATCAGGGTGATCAGACTCTCTCCAGCTTTGGGGACTCATCCCAGCCACACATAAATTGGGGGAGCTGGTCCCAGCCCATCGGGCACTCCCCAAGCCTTACACAGGGCCAGGCAGCAGCCCAGCCTCTTTCCACCACCAGGTTTTATTAGTATTTTCCATATGTTTCAATGCAGATAAATCTTTTGTCTGAATCGAAATCAGTAATTATGAGTCAGTGTTAGCACACAGCGAGTGAGTCAGGCACAGAGGCATTTTTGCCTCGTACCCTCAAGGTCTAAGACACTTCACTCTCCTGAGCCTCCCGTGTGTGGTCTTTGTTCAGGGCTTTCACAAACTTCATGGGCAATCCATCAGCGAGTTCAGCAGCAACCCCCAGCCAAAGCTGCCACCTTCTCCTCAAATCCTCGGGGTGGGAAAGCACCTTCAGCACCTGGGAAATGCACAGGTGGTCCCTGCTCACTCCATGCCCTGTTTGCTTGTCTTCAGCTCTGGCAGGACGTGGGTTGTTAGAGGGGAAGTTTTATTGATGGGTGTGGCTGGTTGGAGATGTGTCTCCCCACTCCCTTTGATCCCCCCAACTCATCTCCTTACCCCATCTCCTCTCCTTACACCCCCGTGGAGTTCAGCCCCATCCTTCCCCCCACTGTGGCACTTCATCCTCCCACATACCAGGCTCGGGCGACAGAAAAATGATCAAACCCTGAGAGGAATCATGGGCTGGAGGTTGGTTTGGTCACCCAGGTGCAAGGAAGGAGCTCCAACCCCACAGCCACCCTGGAGAGCCCATCCCAACGTGGATCCGACTGCTGAGCCACATCTTAAAGATGTGTGGGCAGAGCAGTAATGGCCTAAATCCTGCATCTCTGCAAGGGCCACGTTGTTAATGTCACCAGGGTGAGACTCTTACCACAGTTCTTCTGCTCCCTGGAAAATGTGAGTGGAGCTTCTTTAGGGGCTTTGTCCTAAAAAGACAGGAGGCTCATGGCTCCAAAGGTTATTAGCAGGGAGAACACAGTCCAAGATATCCACACATCCAGCATGATCATCTAAACTCCATTTAATTCAGAAGTGCCACAAAATAGTAGCAACGCCCTGACAAGTGCCGCGAGCCAGCACAGCACACACACGGGAGGGAAAACATCCGAACATCCCCACGCTCCTTGTTTGAGCCACAGCAGAGATAAAAATCCCACTGGTGTGACCCAGGAAGGAGCTGTCAGCCCCCAGCTCTGAGCAGAGGAGATTAGCCCAGCGAGCCTGTGTTTGCTTTCTTTGCCTTAAAGCACGCAAAACCCAACAAAACAGACTTTGTTTACTGCCCGTCCTAAACCGCTTAGGCAGGGGGAGATGAGCTGAAAGCTTAGACACGCTGCAGAGCTCCAGCCAGATGTGGTTTCCAATGGCCGAGTTAGGCACC
>NW_008246054.1:3473046-3485889 GCF_000691975.1 Corvus brachyrhynchos
GGCCGCAGCATCCCCGCGGCCGGACAGCACCGCCACGAGTGCCCGGCCGAGTGACCACAGCATCCTGGGGAGGTGAGGAAATAGGTGAAGGTCATTCCCCACGCTGACAGGCTCTGGTGGATGGCTGAGGAGAGATAACAAACCATCGGGGTCACCCCCGATAAGGGATGAAAAAGCTTCAGAGGCGAGGAATAATTACGTGTGAAGGGCAATGTTTTCCTCCCAATGACAAGCTCCTCATCAGAGCCCTCCAGAGCCCAGGATGCTGCACTGAGGGACCAACCACGGCTGGGCAGCACTGGGTTGTGTCTCTGCGGGGTGAGAGCTGGGCGGGAGAATCCTTCCCTGCAGCCCAGATGGTCCCTTCCCAGTTCAAACCAGTGCAAGGAGCAGAAAGGAGGGGCGTTCTCCTTATGGCAATTCCATAGGTTGATCCCAGCCCCACTGGTCACCTGTGGATGAGCTCTGGGATGCTCAGGAGGCGATGCTGGGCTGTGCTCAGGTGGGAGCAGCTTGTTCAGTCAGCCCAGAGCCCCCAGCAGAGGAAATGGAAAAGCCACCGTGGCTCAGGACCAGAGAAGCGTCTACACCAAACCACCAGGTTGATGGAGACCAGAAAGACAAATCACAGTATCCAGGAGGTGACAAAGCAGGGGGACCAGGTGACCCTCCCCAGTGGGGGCACAGACCTGTCCCCCTCCTCTGTTCCCCAAAGCACAGCCCTGCTGACGGAAGTCAGCACCTCGCCGAGGAAACACTCGCTGGAAGCTTTTCACACCTGGTTTAGCCTTTTGAAGTTTCACACCAGTGAAGAGCTGTGACCTCAGGAGGGGAGGGTATCAGCTATATTTCCCAAATATCAGCAAATTGTGTGAGAGAAAGAGATATGCTAAGGGGGCAGGCTGCTCAAACCATTACCATCCTTCTTAGTACCACTTAGCTGAACCGTTAAAAAGATCCAGGGCTCCCAAAGACAATTAAGCTCAAGGGAAGCCATAAATCTCAATAAACATCAAGCCAAGTTTTCTTCACTGCTTGAAACAACAGATATAATTTCATTGGTTACTGAGCTCATGCTCCCAAAGGGATTTCAGATAAAAAGCCACTTATTCAAAACACCAAACCCAGGCTTCTCCTGTCTCTCAGGCTACCGAGGGGTCAGATTTCCCAGCATGGGAACAAGTGCCCCGCGGTCTGCAGAGGTGGAGCCTGGCTGCAGCAAACCTTTGCAGATTTATGATGTCTGTGGCACGGCGCTGTGACCTGCCACCAAGGTCAGGCACCTGCCTGGGGAGGTGGCCCATCCCAACGGGAGGCAGCCATGGGGCAGGAGGGGACCTGGATGCTGGACACAGCCCTCCATCCTCTGCTGAGCTTGGCAGGACACAGAGCTGGTGGAGTTGGACTCCTGCTCTAGGAGCCCAGGGACCAAGGCCACGCATGGCCAAGGTTGGGGGGAGTGTTTTCTGTATCTCCAAGCTGGCTGGCACCCCTGCCTCGTTATCTCTGGAGTACTTGAGGAGCCCAAATGGGCAGCACAGAGCACATCAGCTCTGCTGGCTGCCCCAGGAGCCTCCTGGCACTTTGCCCTTGCGCCGCTTATCCAGCTCACAACCAGCCTCTCTCATCCATGTGCTTTCCACTGGGGAGATCAGAGTGAAAGCCATGCCAAGGCAGCACATGCCAGCCTCAAGTCCTCACTCCAGGGTTTTTTCCTGGCAGGTTCTGTGCTCAGCGGGGCTGGGGCCATGGTTTTGACAGCTCTCTGCAAGGTCGTTCCATTCGCCAAGCACTGCTTCCCTGCACTTTGATTTAAGTTCTGGCATGCTTCTTGTATTGATTTCTCTCAGATGTATTTTATGGGGAATAAGCACTCAAACCAGGAGGCCAAGACCTCCTGCATTGTGCTCGGCATAGTAATGGATGAGCTCCTTCTCACACTCCCTCCCTCTCCTTGTCCCCAGTTCTCTCGCCTTTTATTTAATCCACTCGCAAATGCACCGGGGTGAAGAATGGCAAATGCACAAACATGTGAGGTGTCCCTGCTTTGGATGCTTCCCTGGGTGAGCCAAGCAGGGATGGCTTTGGGATGAGAGCAGAAAGACTTCTTCCAGTTTTTATCAGGAGTTTCAGCTGCAGAAGCATTTCCGGGGTTGAGACTGTCTGCAGGGTCTCTGTGACCACTGGGCAGCGGTCGAAAGCCTCAGGAAGAATAAAGAATTCAGCCTTGTCATTATTTAGTACCTAAAAGCTGCAGGTGGTAGAACCAACTCAAACCTCAACTTTTCTCCCCAGGAGAAACCATCTTTACAACCAGAAATGCCTCGAGCAAGCATGTCCTCATATCTGCTCTGTTGTCTGTGCAGTTTATCCAGGGCCAGACGTATCCAAACTTCCCAGGGAAGGCTTTTCTGCCAGCTGAAAATCTCCTGACCTCAGCAGAGGTGGAGACACATGGGGTCCTGAGGGACAGCCTGAGCAATCCAGGTTTCCAGCCCAGTGGTTTATCAGCATCCAAGATGTGCGCTCTGGGTTTGCTGCATCCAGCACTGCTGGAGGTGACCTTGGCAGTGCTGGTGTCCTGGTTAAACCCCAGCCTTCGGAGAGACCTAAAAATCACCACCAGAAACAGCAGAACATTTCAAGGGACAAACCCTCAGCAGACTCAAGGGATGGGTTTTCCCCGTTTTAGTACACCAACTGTCTGCCATCCCTGTGGCCAGCATCAGGTTTCCCAAAATCCTGAATCCAGGCTGCTGAAATGACGACACTGCTGTAAAAATGAGGACTCCAAAACTCCCATTCAATATATTTTCCTCTGATAACACAAACCCAAGGAGTCAGGATTTGGAAGGCAGCCCTCATTCTGTCCACGGGAGGAATAAAAACATGGTTATTGTTTTTCTCAGTGAACTGCAAAGCCTGTTTTTAAGTGAAACCTGAGCTTCCCATCTCATCACGTGCTTCCAGGAGCTCGAGCTTTCGGAAGACCAAATACTTCGAAACTCTGGATAAGACCATTAGAGTTGCTTAATTTCCTTTATGCCCATCTGTTTCAGTTCAGCTCAGTTGCTTCTGTCCCAGACAAGACATTTGGCTCTTCTAAATAAATCTTATAGTCCATTTGGATTAAAGACTTTCTGATGCAGCCTCTGAATATAATCCCTCTGATTTGCATCTCAAAGAAATCGAGTTAAAACCGAGTAAGAACCATACACGGAGTGCTTGGAATTGCTGGAGTATGCGAAGCCCTCACGAGGTCCCATATGGATAATGGTGCTTTTGTTTGGAATTTATCATGAACTCCTGCGTTGCCCTGGCTGTGGTCGCACCAGGCACGCTCCAGGGCTTTCGAGGCAGACAGAGTGAAAACATAATTGCCTGGTTTTGCTGTTGTCCAGGGCTCGAAGTCTTACACCCCAGAAACCGAGAACGCTGCGGGGAAAGTGCGAGACGCACTCAGAGAGTCTGGGGCGACAGACGGGGACGGCGGAGGATGAATGAATGAATGAATGAACGAACGAACGGCAAATCACACCCGAGCTCCAGCAGCTCCGGTGTTATCCCGCTCATAAGCTCCTAAAAGGTGCTTTTCACATCGAGGGAGATCTGAGAGCCTTTGCCCCGTGCTAGGGCACGTTGCTCACCGCAGAGGCAGCGCTCGCAGGGGTCCGTGCGCTGCTGTCCCGCTGTCCCCAGGCTGCTCAGCTGGCACTGGCAGCGTTATCTCATTTTTGAGCAGCAGAGCTGGGTCACGGGACGCCGGGGTGCTATTCCTGGCGGTGACGCAGCCGCCTTCCTGCCCAGGCAAATGCTTTTCCCCTTTCCATGTCCCAGGGTACCTGTCTGTGACACATGCCTTGCGAAACGGCTCCAGCGCGCTCCGAGATTGCCCAGATAAGAGGCTCCGTTCGAGGCTTGCTGCTGGTGTAATTTTGGCAGCAGCCCAAGCGCTCGCTCACTGCTGTCCCATTGATCCCTCTCAGGAGAGTTTTAAGGCTCGAGGTGTTTGTGCCGCTGAGGCGTGGGAACAGCTGCTTCCCTCTTTCTAACCTTCAGAGCGGTAAAATCCTGGGGAAAAAAATAAAAAAAGGAAAACTTGCATAACCCTAAAAAAATTTAAGCAAAGCCCTGCTCCACCACCAGTGCTGCCCACGGCAAAGCCGTGCTCTAAATGGATTCAAGAGAGGGATTCAAGACCCTGACACAGCCTCCTTCAGGGACATAATTATAAGAGGAATGGACGTGGTTGCATTGACAAACTCCAAACCTCCTCCCAAAGATCCCAAGATTATCAACTCCTCTGTACAGTGGGGAACTGAGTCACAGAGCAGGGAGGTGGTTTGGGTATCAGCCCTCCAGGGTTACTGCAGAGGATCAGATCCACAGTGGGACACAGGCAGGAATCCCTTTGCCAGGGCAAAGCAGACACCCACACTGCTAATAATGATAATAATTAATTACAAGGACACAGCAGAACTGCCCCAGCCTGAACCCTTACCCAGAAAAACCTCATTTTCTCTGGATGAGAAAAGCCTCAGTTGTTTACCACAGGGGAGAGAGCCAAGCTGAACCCAGCACAGACCATCACCACCTCCCCTCTGCCACGACTCCAGAGCCATCACAGGGCCATTAAAAGCCAAATTCATTTCCACAGCTGAAACCAACTGCCCGTAATACAGAATCTGCTGCAGCTGTGGTTCAGCGTGGCACCTGAGAGCTGGGAGGTTAATGACACAGGGCTGTCAGCAGCCTTAATTATATTCCCATTTTTCCAGCCCCTGATTAGCTTTAGAGCTCATCTGGTGTCAGAAATTTGGTGCCTAAGCTTTGACAAAAGTGTTTCATTATTACTTAATAAACGGGCAGAGAGGGAGGGCACGTCTTTAAGCTCTGGCTTGTAAAAGCTTCCTCTTTATTTCAGCTTTTTTTTTTATTTAACCCCCCAAAAGCTCCCTTACCTCAGCCATTTGGGCTGACCTTATTCTCAGTGCCTAGCCAAGAGCCCCCCACATTGCTGGGACCCCCAAACCTGTCTCAAATTCCCCAATAAATGTGCCTGCTGCTGGGAGCCTGCTGCTCTCTGGCTGCTGATGGCCAATTAATAAGAATCATTTATTACTGTTCTATCACCCCTAAAATGAGCCAGGTGTTTGGAGGGAAAAATAATAAAATAAGAGGAGATTTAAAAACAATAATAATAAAAGCACAAGCTTTGAATCAAAAGATCCAAAGGGCTTAAAATCTAAAGCAGAGCTTAGGTTCTTCTTGAGATTCAATTTCCTCCAGCTCTCAGGGAAGTTAATTAGCTTGAATATTAATAGAAGTGGTGAGAAGGAGCCTGGTATCTTTTAGCTCCTTCTCTAAAAACACAGTGAGCTCCATCACAAACCTCTCTGGGACCAACAGCCCCCAGCAGCTCCCTGTCCTTGCTCAGACACCCCCAAAGGCAGCGTGGTACACAATTCCCCGTGATTTCCACCCAAATTTTTGCACCCCTCAATGTTTCTTTTCTTTTGCAGGAAATTTCTGGAGTGGAATTTTGGGCAGGTAATCACAAATATTGGACTTGTGCTGGGGACTGAAATCCCTGGTGCTGTCTGGGTGGCTGGAGGAAGTTTTTAAAGCCAAGGGTGGCTCTTCAGCATCACGAGCTGGATGTTCCCTCCCACCTGGCCTGACAGTCAATGCCCTAAATCCCTCCTGTGTTTGGGAACATCAATAAGAACATTTTCCCTGCTTCTGTGAGGATGAGAGGGGCCTGCCCAGAGGAGCAGCCACATGGGGCGGCGTTTATGGTGCAGGTTGTTGCTGGTCTCTCTCTGGGCTTGGCCACGTTCATGGCAGTTGCTTGAGATGAAGGAAGCTCTCAATGACTTTATCCTTGACCTCTGATCAGTCAGAAACCACGGAAGTTTCCAGCACCTCCAACCACTTAATGTTTAACTTCTGCTGTAGCTTCTGGAGACTGATACAATTTTGGCTTTGCAAAGGCAACTGGGGCTGGAAGGAGCCAACTGCAAATCATTAGCAGGACTGTTCTCACCCTGGTTCTTGGCTTTTTAATTGCCATGCAGAGCAACAGGAGCCATTCACTGCAAAAAGCTGCAACCACGTGAAATTCGCCTCCTTGGAGGTTTGGTTCCAGCAGAGCAGCAAGTGATAGAAGCCAGGTTGATACCAACAGAGTCACTTCCAGTGTCTCCAGTGGTGACAGCACTGGAGTTTGGCTCAGAAGCTTTCCAGAGGCTGGAGATGGGCAAGGAGCACCAACAGCATGTAGTGAATGGCCTCAGCTCAGCACAAAGCAGGTGTGGGATATTTTTGGCACAGTCCCACCACTGTGTCTGATGCTCTGGGTGCTTCTGCCAGGTTTGGGTCCTGTCTCTTGAGTAGTTAAAACAGGCCCCATCAGAAAGGGGACCCAGAGGAGGGTTGTGACTTCTGCATGTCCAGCTTGTAAATTATTCCCGTGTCCAGGAATACCTGAAACTATTGGAAAGAATCCTTCTCCTTCTCTTTCCCCTCCACTTGAAAAAATATCATTTGTTTTTGGGGGAAAATCAGCTGGAACAGGAATGGTTTTCCATCAGTGAGGAAAGCTGAGTTTGGTGTCTCGTGATGGCCGAGGTGGCCGAGCCCATGGACATGCCCTCTGAACAGAGAAGGAGTTTTGTCCAGCTGCCTCCCAGCACGGCCCCAGTAGCACCAGTAACACCAGCCCTGCAGCCTGTCCCTGTGCCATTTCCAGGGCTGGTAACGAAGGGCAAACACCAAACACTCCTTGCACAGAACCCACCCAGGCTAATAACAGTATTAATTACAGCACACAGCCCCTTCTTCCCACTGTAAATCTCTATTAGCAATAAACTGGAAGGGTCATAAAAGGGAGTTTACAATGAACCCACCAGGCAATATGTGCCTGAATCCTTGGCTTTGTTGCAGCTGGCAATAAAGCCGTCTTTTATTAGAGCACATACCCTGCCCTGGAGATAACGTACAGGGCCCAGGACTCCTCGAAGAAATGATGCAAAGCTGTTTTGTTGCACTTTGATTTGCTGCAGAGCCATGTGGAGGTGGGAAAAGCCGAGGGATCCGGGTAACAGGCTCTGCTTCCCTCACTCCCGGCCTGACACTGAATCAGAGAGCGGGAACAGGGTAATTCTACATCGTAAATGTTCCCCCTGCCCTGCGGGGGGGGGAAGACTCGAGGAAACAGGGGAAAAAAATAGAGGAAAACATTAAAAAAAAAGAGTTGGAGGTAAATGAAGAAATACGAGGAAATCTCTCGTGTGAGAAGAGTAGCAAACGGTTGTGGTGGTGTCATGGGCAGGGGTTAATGTTTAAGCTTCTGTTTTTGTTTATAAAAGTTGGGAGCAGATAGTGCTGAATATCTTAGAAATAGGCACAGATCCATCCAGGGGCACAAGGGCCAGGCATGGAAGAGATTTGTTGGCTTCAAAGTCCTAGGCAGGCTGGTTCCAAAAGAGGAAAAAAATTCAAAAAGAAGAAAACAAAAACCAAATAAGCAAAGGTTGATATTTGCAACTTGTGGGACATGAGAGAAGCAGCCAGAGCAGCACACAGGTCCCAAAAAAGATGTCCCTCTGTCTGCTTGCCTCCCCAGCACCCACAGAACTGGACTTTGATGCTCCTTGTGGGTCCCTTCCAACTCAGGCTATTCTGTGATTTGGGGAAGGTTTGCTTTGCTGAAGGACAAACACCACTACTGACAGGATCACTGCCCCTCTGCCCCACTCCTGTCCCAGCATGGGGTGCCTTCCAGCCCTAAAAAGGGGACCTGGATCCTCTGGGCTTGCAAGACCCTTTAGGAGGTACCAACACTCATTCATTTAAGCTCAGTCAAAGGCTGCTGTAGACACCAGTGTGAAATCACCAGTTTTATTTCGTCTGCTGCTTAGGTAGGATTGTTCTGAAGTGCAGTTCAGCCCAGTTCTCTTGTATATCTTGCAGTCTTAAAAGTAACAATTCTGTCACCTCTGGAGCCATTTCTCTGTTGTTTGTAGCCTTGCTGGAGTCTCAGTGTTTAGCTGGAGGGCTTCATCTCCTCCAGACAGCCACCTGTCAATTATCCATCCCCTCCATAAATAAAATAAACGGCTGGTGGCTTTTGTTGTACTCATAAAAAGTCGTTCTGCCTCTGTGTTTGCACTAAAGCTGGTGGCACTGTGCTAGGAGAAGGCAAACAGATTTTTCCAGGGAGTTTAATACCTAGCTCTGGCACTGTGGTTTGGACTTTCTTTCAAGCTGAAATCCAACCAGAGCCCTTCACACTGCTGCCTTTATGCTGCTCTGAGGTGTGTTTCCATTCTTGTGAACACTCACAGTTTGGGGCTGCTCTTGGACAAGTTATTGGCCAGAGAAGCTGTGGCTGCCCCATCCCTGGGAGTGTCCAAGGCCAGGTTGGACTGGGCTTGGAGCACCCTGGGATAGTGGAAGGTGTTCCTGCTCATGGCAGGGGGTGGAATGGGATGAGCTTTAAAGTCTCTTCCAACCCAAACCATTCTGGGATTTTCTGTCTGCTGCCCTGGACAATGGTGAGACCCCATCGTGGTTGTCAAATGAAAAGGACAAGTGCTCTCCTCAGTGTGGCCTTTTTAAAATTCTCCTCTCCTTTTTCCACCCACTCCAGACCTGTCATCCTCAGGGAAAACTCCCATCCCACTTCTCCTGCACTCTTCCCTTCCCATGTTAGAGCTTTTCCTGGCTGGGTTTGCAGGCCAGACACACTCTCAGAGTCAAGAGGAGAAAAATAACATGCTGGAAGCGCTGGAGCCCTGGGCCTGGCTTTTTAAAGATGAATATTCCGCAGAGAAATTACTCATTGTTTTTTGTGGCTCTTTTACAGAGACAGAGAAAGAAAAGAAACTGATGTAATAGGAGATATTAGCCAAGACATCTGACTAAGGCACCTCACTCCCCATCCACGACATCCAGCCCACTTGGAACTTCTGCTGCCAGCCCCAGCCTGGAGCACAGATAGGGCTGGACCCCAGCATGAAGGGGTCTGCAAGAGACACCCCGAAATCAGCCTCTGAACCCACCCCACAGCGGAGCCAGAGGAAGCTGGAGAGCACCACCAGCCTGCAGCCAGGCTTGGAAGGGACCTTGGCTCTCTGCTGGGCCCTTTGCCACCAGCCTGTCCTTCCCCGTGCTACCGAGAGTGCCCAGTAGCCAGCAAGGCCACAGCTCCTGAGTCATCCCCACGCAGCTCTCCCCTGCTCCAGCTCCCATCCATCCCCATGACGCACATGTGGGAGGGGACATTTTATATATATATATATATATATGTATCTTCTCTGCAGCCAGTGGCCCTGTTCCTGAGCACAGAGGAATTATTACCCGCTGCTTTCATGGTGTCATAAAGAGCATGTGTTGTAGCCTGCATAAATATAGCTTCTCAGCTGATGAACGAGGAGATTTTCCCCCTTCTCTGCCCCGGACTGTGCAGATGAGTGCTCGCATTTATCCAGCACAGGAGTGGGAAGGGATGGCTGGGTGAGAAGCGGGAACGAGGCACACGTGTGCACACACCAGGACACATGGCCCTGTGCATACTGAGCCAGAAAAACGCCGGAGCTCTCTAAATCTACCCAGCAATCCCACGCTAATCTGCTCAGTGGCAGTCCCAAATATAACTCGAGGACAATAAATAAACTAACAGGAGTTAAATAAGTTCAACTTCTTAACCTTTGCACGGATCAATCCCCGTGTTATTTCATTTTTCCCTTGTTTCTCTCCATCCCCCATGTTTTGTTCCCTGCTTCTCCCTCCCTGTTGGCTCCAGGGACAGTGGGGCACAGCAGCTGGGTGAGCAGGTAACTGGAAGCAGAGGAGGAAGCCCAGATCTGTGAAAAAAATATATGGCCAACCACTTCCTTTCTGAAACCTGGGGTTGTCACTTCCTGCCCTGCATCCCAGATCTCAGGAGGTCCCATCTCCAGGAGGACTGACACCTTCAGGGTGCAGGAGTTTAAAAATCCTGGGTTAAAAACTCTGCCTGTGGCTCCTGCTTGTAAAATTCCACTCTGCCAGTTGGGAGTGAGATGGGCCATGGATTTGGGATCTGTAAAATCCCTCGTCCAGCATGTGCTGGAAGAGAGTTTACTATGTCTTGCTGCCCCTCACCATGACTCATGTGCTGCTGTGACGCACTCATGGGGAAAGTATGATGCTGGTACCCAGCAGATGCCACGCTGGGAGGGGACAGTCCTAGCTGCACTGCTCAGCACATCCTCCTGCTTTATTACCCATCCTAGTAGGAATAAGTCTTTCCTCCCAGCTGGACCCGCTGTTCTCTCAAGAATGATGCCTTGCTGCCATCTGCACAGGCCACAGTTTTTTAGGTCTTTCTCGAGGTGGTCAGTACAGCCACCATCCTGCTTTGCCAAAATCCCAGGAGGATTTTTTTACTCTGAGCTGGGAAAAAGAAGCTGTTCTCCAGACTCCCGCCCTCGGAGGATGAGTCGGAGGAAATTAGCAATGATGCACAACTGAAAAAATCAAATTGTTCGAGCGAGTTCAAAGCTGAGCCAGTCTGGAGACATCTGCACACCACATGCCAGGAGCAGTGGAACACCAATAAAGCCTTGCAGGATGGCACTGAAGGGAAGAAAGCTCGAGCACTGCTCAACCCAACTGGGGAAGCTCCCAGTGCTTCTGTTCTGAGGTGCCTGAAGGGACGTAGTGAAAAGGAGAGAGAGTTGAAGGAAGTGAGGGAAGTGAGTGAAAAATAACAATTTGGGGGGAAAATGTTGAGCTACCCAAGTTCATAGAATCACAGAATGGTTCAGGTGGGAAGGGACCTCAAAGATCTCATTCCATCCCCCTGCCACGGGCAGGGACACCTTCCACTAGCCCAGATTGCTCCAAGCCCTGTCCAGCTTGACCCTGGACACCGCCAGGGATCCAGGGGCAGCCCCAGCTTCTCTGGGCACCCTGTGCCAGGGCCTCACCAGAGTTACCTTCATTTTGGATGTGGTTATTGCTCCAGTTTCCAGAATGTGGTGACCGCTGAAGTCTATTTTCTGATTGAAACCCAAAATCATTAGGCCAAATCTAATGAAAACCTTTCTAAAATTGGAAGGCAGCCATGAATTAAAATGGCAGAGAAAAATGGAGGCGAAAGGCCAATTTTATTGCTGGAGAAAGGGTTGGGTTTAAAACAAAAACAAAAGAACCTTGCAAGGTGAAAAATGTCCATCCCCTTTCCCAGAGATCAATAACTCCACAGGATCAGTCGCTCAGGCTGGCTGATCTGTGGCTGTTTGCAAAAGGCTTTCACTCTGCCCGTGGAGCTCAGAGTAAAAAACTTTACAGTATTCAAAGAAAAGCAAGTAAACAACCCAAAATCAAAGGTCCAGGAGCTTCTCATCCAAATGGCCTCAAGATCGTGCACGGTGCAGGAGGAGGTGCCAACCCAAGTGGGAAAATCCCACCAGACCTGAGCAAAACAGGAGCTTTGCCATCAACTCCAACAGAGGCAGGAATTATTCACTGTGTTTTTCTGAACTTCTGTGTCATCCTCAACTCCATCCCACTGCGTTTTGTGGTTGAGGAAATGCCAGGCCTGGAGCAGGGCAGTTGTAGGAAAACTTTAGGTCCACATTTAGTAAGCACAAATATCCCCTTGTGAAAATACTGGCACATGTCAGTGTGATGGGTGGATTCCTCCACCTTCAAGACATTCTCCAAGCTGGGATGACAGGAATGCTGTGGATGGGTTACCTTGCTGGGAATTCCCACAAAAACAGGTGCCACACTCCATCCCCAGTGTTCACAAACTGGGGGAAGCCCCATCTCCCCTCCCAGCCCCAGTAGTTCCATGGTCCCACAGCAGACATTGCCTTCTCCAAGGAAAAATTAGGGTCAGGCATAGTTTGAACGCCATGACCAGCCCCATGGTGCTTATAAATGAAAAGGGCTCCTGCTCTTCAGGCACAGAAATTCAAATAGATCAAAATCAGCGTCTGAAATATCCATCAGTTGTGGAGACAGGAGACAGAGGGAAGGAGCAGGGTTAGGGCTGGCCCACAGCAGCGGAACAGAGACGTGAGAACGGAGCCTGGTGCCTGCCTTTCCTCTGAGAGAGGAGTTTCACACAGAGCTGAAACCAGATTGTCAGAGCAGGGACTTTGCAGAAGCACTTCAGCGTGGGGGGACTCCCATGGGGATGCTCGAGACCAGACTTTCCTGAAGTGCTCACCTGATGTGCTGTGCTTTTTGGAAAGTCTGACACACAGAGCAGATAGCTCTAGACACTGCTGTCTCATATAGGTATGGCTGACTCAGATAAATATAAAAATATATGTGTGAGTGGCTTAACACACTTCCCTTTCTTCCTCTTCTCTCCCCCCAAGTTTTGCATGTCTGAAGCTGTTTCAGATAAAAGATTCTCAAAAATGAAAATGCATTCGGGATGTCTGGGAACTGACAAAGTCAGACTGAGAGAAAACCAGACAGGGTTAAGAGCCCAAAAATCCCTGTCTCCTGCCAGGAATCTCAACCCACTGCTGACTGCAGGTTGTGAGGCTCCGTGTGCTCGGCAGCAGCCAGGGCTCTTTCCAAAGTGTATTCCATCAGCAGTAATGGGTCTTTCCTCATAAGCTCTGTTTTCATAGTAAATCTTCAGTCTTACATTGCATTACAGAGTTCAGCTGCCGCTAATCCTTAAAAACAATTCATTTCCAACTGCAAAGTGCAATAAAGAAAGGATAATCACTATTAATATTAGTTATTGTTATTGATTTCAGCTTTAAAGAATTGATTTTCAGTCCTGGCTGCATTTATGAGTCTCTTTGCTGAAGATGCATATACAGGGCC
>NW_008246054.1:3485961-3495945 GCF_000691975.1 Corvus brachyrhynchos
GACCTCGTGGGGAAGATCCTGATGGGTGAGGGAGGGCATCTCTGTATGGCTTCACATGCACACGTGGAGGAAAATATGGAGATTAAAAGGAAAATCATCCGTGCTTTTTTCCAGCGAGTCCCTGCAGTACCAGCGAGTCCTCCCAGTCCTTTGTGAGCCATAAATTCAGCTTTACCCCCTGCCAGTGAGTCTTGCTTTGCCTGGAGTTCTCCTGCCTGACGCCTCTCCCCACTCCACCTACAGTTTTCTTGCTAAATATAACATTAAAATAGAAATAAAATGGTTTTAGTGGAGGTGACCCTATCCTGTGCAGGGCTCAACCCTCTGGGGGAGCTCAGCATCCTCCTCTGTGCAAATCTGAGCAAAGGCCTCCAAACAGGCAATGATCCCAGGAGGGGATGGGATTTCTGGGAGGATAATCTGGACAGAAGCTCAGGGAAGGGATGAGGATGGGCAGGTGAGAAATATTTTGCCACTTGTGGTCGAAGCAGATGCCCAAGAAGGGATGCTGAGAAGAGAGAGTGAAGTTTCACTTCATTGTTTTTAAGGCAAAAAGGGGGTTGGGTTTTCTGAATCAACGTCTTGCTTCAAAAAGTCACTAAAGTTCTGTCTCAAGGGCATAAAAATATTGAGAACCTCAAAAGCAGAAGGAAGGGGGTTGGTTTTTTAGGCCACCAAAATGTTTCAGTGGGCTTGGAGTGAAAAAGTTTCCAACATATTGCTTGGGAAGAAATTTTGGAAATTTTTTTGCGATTCCAGTCACCCTGCAGCAAACGCTTCTTTTTCCCCAGTTGTTTGGAAATGGCAGTATACATAAAAAATTCCATATATAGCTCTATATTCCCTGAGCTTTAAAAGCTCTCCCTCTAGATAGTTTGAATATAATCTGGTGAGGATGTGGGAATGAAACTGGGATAAAAACCCTTAGCCAAGCCTGCAAAATAATTAAATGAGCGTTTAACCAAGATCATTATTTTCCACAGTTTTATTTATATGCAAGATTGGATACAATGGTCTGGAATATTGTTCCACACTACTACTGTGCTATAAATTATTCGAGCAAAGCACAGCAAGGCATCATAATGCAATATATTTTTATAGTGCCATAAAGTAATTACGCACCAGACAACAAAATCCTACAGAAGTGACATATTTTATGCTTAAATTATAATTACATTAAAAGCGTCTCTTCCATTTGATGTTTATGGAGCGCACACAACGGCTGTCGGGAGGCCTGGGAACAAAGGGGATCTCTCACAGAAAGCTGGGCTGGGCCAGGGAGATGCAGCTGGGGAATATTCCTTGGATTTTGGCGTTTTCCAAGTATTTCTGAGAATTTTGGCTGTGTCTCAGCAGCCAAGCTCAGAGTAACACAAGTGTTCCTTGGGTTAGGCCTACGGATACAGGCCCACCTAGGAAAATCAATGCAATCTAATGGTGCTCCAAGAATTGAGCTGGGTTTTTTTTCCTTTGTTTCACCTCCCCTGGACATGAGGGAAGAGTGAATTACCCAAATTAACATTTGTACCACCACAGATCTCAGCTACAAGGAAATGCAACAACCTCCCTCAAAAGCGGCCTCAAACCATCTTCTTCCAACACCATCTTTCTACAAGTCTTGTGATGCTCTGGGGATAAATTCAGTCCAGAAGTGGGAATAACACCCTAAAAATTGCACTTAGAGCAAAGGGTAGGAAGAGCAGGGAAAAATAAAGAGTTCTTTGGTGGGTGGGAAGAGGGTGGAGCAGTGGATTTTTTTGCCTCAGAGAGGTTGTGGCCTGCAGGAAACCACTCCAAATGGGGCCTAGATTTTTCCTAGTGGATGGCGCCTGGTTTGGGTTAAAACCAACCAAAAATATTGGGTCAGGGATGCAGAGAGGGGTTGTTAATCCTGGGAAGCTGCAGGAACCATGAGGCAGAGATGGTCCCATGGTCGTCCTCAAGCCAGGAGCTGATTTTGGGAGCAGCCCAGAGGGTGGGAAAGGGTCAGCTCTGCTGTGGGGACGTGTGGGAGCAAATCTGCCCCTCAGGAGGGCTCAGCATGTGCAAAGCAGTTGTTTGTGGCAGGGGAATAATGGCTCGAGCCTGCAAGGAAATGGCTTCTGCGGTTGCAGCCCAGCTTTTCCTGGAAAGCGCCTGGCTCCCACCTCGCAGCTCTCGGCTCTTCCTGCGTGACTCACGCCATGCAGGCTCACGAAGGTGGGCGTTTGACACCCTTCAGAGGCGGTGACATCTTCCTAGAAGTGTGACAGAGACGGTAACCGGCGAGACAGCAAGGGGCAGCAGTCAGGGGAGAGGATGGAGGACTGGGCCCCTGGCTCTGCCAGGCCTGGGTTTGCTTCCCACGTGTCCTGCCACCTGCAGAAGATGCTTTGATGCTGCGTGCCTCAGTTTCCCCATCCGTGTGGGAGCTGTGCGTAAAGGGAAGGAGGATGGGAGCAGTTGTGAGCCAATAACACTGTGCAAACACTGCCACACTCAGGAGCGGGGTGAAGATACACAGAGTCCCCTTCCAGAGGCACCTAAACCTACAAACCTGTGCTATAAACAGGGCAGCTAAAGATCCTGGGAAGGCTGCATTGGTCTGTCTCTATTTCTGTGTCTACCCCCCACATCGATACACTCACTAACTAAATAACCAACCAACCTATCCATTTATCTATCTACTCTATTTCTCTATCTATCCACCCCTGCATGTGGAATGGCCCTGCTCTTCCAGAGTTGACACCTTTCAGAACAAATCCATCCTATGAGAGTCGGTGTTTTGCTAGAGAAAGGTCACTTCAGCTGTTTGTGTGGGAGCTGAGGCCAACTCAATATCCTTCCTGTCCTGACATCCTTTTCCAGGCTGAAGCCCTTTCTGGAAGCACACAGAGGAAAAGCACAGAACAATATCTGCCTTTACTTCCCCCTCCTGGGCTATATCCTTCAGTGTCCCACTATCCAGGGGTTCTGCTCCATGCTGGAAGAAGGAATGGCTCTCAAATCATGTCTACACATGGCTGCTCTCCTGGTTTACCCAACAAACAGTGAGGTCTCCTGGTGTGTGGGAGCAGCCCTTAAATTCAGTGACCCAGAGATCTCAGAGCAAAGCAGGGATGGCTTGAAAGTCTTCCCTGGCTGCTGTGGTTTCTCTTCTCTTGGATCTTTGTTGTTACATGCCCAGACAAAGTGACAACACCTGCACAAACTCTGTCAGCCTCACTGTGCTCCCTCCAGCATCGAGCTCTTCTTGCGACCTTCCTCCAAGAGAAAGAGCAGCAGAGATGCTGCCAGCTCTGCTGGGAAAGGAGAGGGCAGGGGTTAAATTCAGGCCTTGGAGAGCTGAAATATTCCAAACATAAGGCGGATGTGGCACTTCCCAGACTGCATGTAAATCAGAGACACATGCTCCCTCCGCTATGGCAGCACATGTGCGCTGTTTATTTGGAGGACCACATTGCCACTTATTTTTGTTTCCACCCAGTCAGGACTGGAAGGAGTTTGCTCCAGCCCTCCATGGCAAAACAACACACAGTCTCTCCTCCCCCAGGACTGAGGGCATGAGAGCTACCTTCAGTTTTTTGACCAAAAGAACTCAGCATTGCCCTTTCTAGATGAGCTCCAGATCCTCCACCAGCCCTGGAGATTTCTCTCCCTCTGAACCCAGCCAGGAGCAACTCAACATCAGGAAACCATTCCAGGGACTGTTCCACATTAGCCGCAATCCAATTATTTTGCACAGCCTGGTGATGTCTTCCCACACCCCTTCCCTGGCCAGGGTGATACCATTGGTGATGTTGGGCAGGTTGGGGGTGACCAGCCCAGGGAGAGTCTGGACAGTCCAGCCCAAGGACAGCCTGGACTGTGGCAGCACAGGAAGGGACATGGCAAGGTCTGACTGTTTGCACAAGCCCAGGTTTGCCCCAGTTGGCATCAGCATCCTGGGGGTGAAGTCCAGTGCTACGCTGTCAGTGGGCAAAGGACATGGACACTGTGGAGACTTTTAAGCAGCCAGAGGATCAAAGGGGACAAATGTCCCTGGAGGACAGACTTACAGAGCCAGGGTGAGAAAGGGTTACATGTCCTGGGCACGGGCAGTGCCCTGAGAAACTCCCCAGTGCAGCAGTGCTCAGGGCTGGCTGCAAGGCTGCTCCAACTTCCCTCTTGGGTGTCTCTGCTGGGTATTTTGCAAGCAGAAACTCTTTTCTGGCTCAAACCAGCCCTGGCTTCAAGCCAGGACCTGTGGCTGTGGTGAAGGCAGGGCTGAGGCACCACTAACAAGCCCAGCTTGCTGTGCATCAGCCCCCACACAGCCCCGACTGCTCAGTGTGACTTTCGAGGCTTCACCTCCTCCTCCATGTCACCCTGGCTCCTTTTGTGCCCAATTCCCATCTATTTCTTGCTCCAATGTGCCCCTTTGCTCAGCGCCCAGGCCAGGCCAGGCTCCCCGCAGGGATCACAACACGGATTACAGCAATCTGCAGATGGGATTTGGGCTCCTGGGAAAGGTTCTCGCTGCCATCCCTCCTTGCCTCTTCAGTCTGAGCTCTGCATTGGTGCGGCAGGAGCGCAGCCCTGCAGGCGCTGCCTTTCTGCAGGGTTAGTGCTCTGCTCGGCTGGTTGGAGTCGCTTACCCTCGGAACCCGCGGCGCTACGGCAGCACTCCAGGCGTGCAGTGATCCCTCAGGAGCGCAGCATCTGCTGGATCCCCCCTGGAAGGGTGTATTTCTGTCTAGCAGCTACCATATGACTGGAGCAGAGAGCGAGGGCTGGCCCAGCTCCGCGTGGAAGTGGCCTTGTGTCACCCAGGAGAGGCTGGGCCCCCGCTGCCCCCACCAGCCAGATGTGACTTGTCCAGTGATGCATGAGTGCCTGGGCTTGAGCTTTCTTAGTTTTCCTTCCTTCCCAGTGCCCCCAGCTGATGGCAGGAACTGGAGGAGGCAGCTGAGATGCCGGGGATGAAATCTGCTGTCCCCTGGCACACGAGTTCTGTGTCCCCAGAGACAGATTCACCCTGACCCACCTCTCCCCTGTGACAACAGGAGCTGCCAGGTTGCCGGACCTCTTGGTGGGTTTTGGTACCCAGCCATGCACAAACATTCTCCTCTGGTGGAAGGAGAAGGGCACAGAAGACAGAAAATGAACCTGGATCCAACATCTGATTCCCCCCAGTCCCGAAGGGGCGGAGGAACTGGTGTAACTGGTCAATTTAACAGGTGGGAGGCTCACACTGGGCAGATACAGGCACCAAAAGCCACTCTAGGGAGGATGCATAAAGGCTCTTTGCAGCCATACACCAGCTTGGGTTTCCCTTCTGGATTCAGACTGAGGTGTTTCTCCCTGTTGAACCCAGGACTGACAAAAAAGGACCCACCTGGAGCAGCCCCCACTGCATTTTTTGGCTCTGTGATGCCCATACCCACCCCACAGGCAAAGCTCCCAGACAAGCCAGGATTTTGGAGCTGCTGGGGCTTGCCCAGCTGCAAGGGGTGTTTGTGAACCCACTCACAACATCACAGTGCAGGGAAAACAGCCAAAGGGGGCTGGGGGAGACAAAAAATCCAAAACACAAACAGAGCTGGGAGGGAGGGGTGGAGTGGTCCTTGCTTTTCATGCTCAGGTGAGGCAAGGCAGGAAGGAGGAAGGTTTTCCTCTGGATCCACCAAGCCCTGAGCCCCTGGGGGAGCTACCCTCACTCCTGAGAGCACAGTCCCTGCTGTGGCACCTCATAGTGATCCCCCTCAGAACGCAGCAGCTTTGAGGAGAGAAGAGCAAGGGTTCCCCACTCTGCAGCCTCCTCCATCCCAGGAGCTCTGGAAACTTCCCTGCCCTGCCAGGAGCAGCACCACGAAACCTGGCAAGGGCACAGCCGATGCTTCCCTCCCCCTCCACACAAATCAGCCTTTATCTCCTGGCTAAGTGGGCAAGAGGTGCCTCTTCCGACACTGAGGAGAGCTGGGAGCGCAAGGCATGGAACGGGCAGCGCCTACAATGTCTCTTTGTAACGGGGCTGAGGAAGGCTGGGGAAGCAGAACGGGTTTGCTTCACAAAGACCAAAATCCTCCCAGGGGATCTGAGGGTAAGGAAATCCCCAGCTGCCTCTGGCCCCTGTAATTTGGATGTGAGGACAGACTGACCTGTGAGGACACAGGTAACGGGGTGAGAACCGTTCAGGGAGGGCTCCTGGGAGCTGCTGATCAAAAGTCCTGCATGGCCAGGCAGCTGCTGATGGAAACAAGATGTGGGGAAGGACTAACTGCTGCTTAATTTGGAGCTGGAAAAGATCACACTCCCTTCAATGGCTTGGAAGCATATTGATCTGACTGTCGTGGTCCCAGGCTGTCGTGCCGTGTCAAAACAAGACGTTTTGATCAGACTGAAGCAAAGGAAATGTTGAATTTTCCCCTTAGGAAAAGAATTCCCAGGACTCTGAATTTCATCCTGGCTTGAGATTGCCCTGCTTCAGCATTTCCCATGGGACAGGGAGGTTTTATTCTTCTTTCCAAGCTCTTGTCTCTCACTTAAGATCTTCTTCTGAAATTCTGGACTTAGTCTTCCCAGAGGGGTCAGGTTTATTCATAACTGAGGAGGCCAGAAGGCCTTTTAAATACTATTGTAATTATAACTGAAATGTCCAGAGACTCCAGATAGAGCAGAGGCCAAAGACGAGCACAGAATGCCTCGGGACCCTTGAGGAAATGAGGAGATCTGGCGCACAGATTTGGACAGCCATGGATATGCCATGGAAGCCCTCATTAGTGTTATTCTGCATTATGTTTATGGCCGTGATACCAAGACAGAGCTCCCACAGGGAGACCGTACAGGAGCATCAAAACAAACGGTGGTGAATGGAGAAACATGTCCCACCTGCTGCTGTCAAAGGCTTTTTCTCCTCTAAATGCAGCAACACAGACTCAGAGACTGAGCCCAGGCACTGCAGCTTGGCAGCTTTAGCCCACAGACGCGTCCTGAGTCACGGGATGGGTTTCTATTCCTGTTTTCTGTGCCTTTGCAGGCCAGTTTGGTACGAGGTTTTGTCACCCACACTCACACAGACGTCTTTGTTGAGGAACTTCTTGGCCCTGTCACCTCCATCTCCTGCTGTGCCGGAGGTTTCCACCTCCACCTGCCTGCACAGAGCAGGAGGAGCTGCACAGCCACATCCAAGGCTGGCTCAGGTCGGTGCCAGCCTGCAGGAACACGCTCCAAAGCGTGGCATCTCTTCATGGGAATCCAGAGCAGAGTATTTCCAGAACACACCCGCCTGTTTCAGCATCAGTCCCCAAATTTTGGTCACTCAACCACCCACATCTGTGAAACACATTCCCAAGTCCCCTTCCCACCTGCTGTACCTGGGACTGGCATGACCTTGGGAGTAAACCAGGGGATTGGGATTCTGCTTGCTGTTAATAACCCACTCACAGCCCAGAAATGGGATCAGCTTTTGCTCATGGCATCAGATCCACCACTGGTTCCCAAGGGTTTTGTGGCACTTCAATCCCTTGTTGACCTAAGTGGCCATGAAGGCCTTAAAGATATTTGGATAACAAGTAAGACCCCACTGCAGCAATGCCAACAGCTTCACTCTGAAACCTTCTGAACCTTCTTTTCTGCCTCTCTCCTGCCAAGACCGTTCCAGGTGACCTTTTGCAGCTCATTTTTCCCACCCACGAGATGTCAGCATCAATGCAAAGTGCTTGGAGTTCTACAAACTGCGCAGTGCTGGTGCAAAGGCAGATGTTGTTGAAAGCAGGGCTTGGGATCAGTTTGGCCCAAAAACCTGCAGCCGAATATTTGGATTTTGATTTGGCCACTCATACAACAATCAGTTAAAGTTTAAGCAACGTCCAGAGATCCCATTGGCTCCCGTGAGGCCGAAGGACACATCAAAGTGAGGTGTGGAGCTAAATCAGGATTTCCAGCGGAGTCTAATTGAGTTAAATATTCAATTCCCAGGATATGCCTGAATCCCTACACCTTTTCTAAAAACAAGATGTGAAGATAACTTTGCTTCACCTGGATAAAGACTTGACGGGTTTTACGCCCAGCTTGTCTTTCCCAAAACATCATGTTTTCCATTAAAGGGAGCCATTCAGGAAATGAGTGGCTCCAAGCCTGTAAAATGTTGAAGCCATGCAAGCAGGGACAGTACCCAACAGTGCCACTACTTTTGTGTCAGTGGCTCATCCCTGACAATGATGGAACAGCTCCTGATCCCAGGGTGGCATCAGAAGCGCCTCGTGATTTTGCAGAGCTTTTGAGAACTCGAGTTTTCTTCTGCTTAAACAATCCTCACCTTAAAAATGAGGCTATGGAGAATTCACTGCAAATCCCTTTGCATTTCCTTAGTGCTGAGGAAACGAGTGAGATCAACTCCAAACTCGCAGCGAGCTTGCCCTGCCAGAAATATTTGTGCTTGGACCAGCAAAGCCAACCTTCCCAAGCTGGCTTGGGAGAGCAGACTCTTTGTTGTTTGGCTCCAAGGGAAAATGTTGCCAGCTGCCAGCATTTAAACCAGCAGTGCTGCTGCTGAGCACGAAATCAGCCAAGCAAGACGTTGTGATGGGGAGACAGAAGGGAAGAAAGGAGGGCATGGACTCGGTACAGAAACCACCACGCCGAGAAACCCAGCTGTGACACAGAGCTGGAGCGTGCTCGGGGTGAAGCCAGACGAGATCAGGAAATTGGGATTGTTTGCTTCTTATTGCTGCCATCCTTCACCCATTTGTCCTAGGAAATGGGGCAGGAGCTTCTAAAAACCTGCTGGTGCCATTTCTTGTCACTGCCTGACCCTGCCCCTGGTCTGACAGCCCTGATCCGTGGGGTGACCATGGATATTGCACTGGGAGGATGACTCAGTCTCACCGAGGATAAACTTGAATTACTTTGAGACATGATCATGTTTTTTCTCGGGGTCCATGGCTGTGATTGCTCCCACATCACACCCTCATCCTCCCTGCTTTTTCCCACTCTCCTCGGCACTTGCAGATGAACCAGCAAGATGAAAGCAGATGTTGGCAGCTCTCAAGGCTTCTCTTCCTGAGCCAGGCAAAAGTGACTTTGGTTTTCCATGCTGCTCTAGCAGACTGTTCTGACTGAGTGCACAAGTGGATATGGATTTATGGGGAATTTACCCATCCAGTTGGGAGCTGTAGAGTCATATATATGTGTATATATATATATAAATATATTAAAAATTCTGTTTCAAATTAATATCCCAGGACTTTTCTTCATAAAACCAAGAATTTACACAAGCAAAAAGAAAAATTAACATCAGTGTGTTTCCCACAAATAGAAAGTTTCACAGAGTTTGGGTTTGGTAGGCGTACATTTCAGAATCTGCCCACAAATGTTTTCTGTCTAAAACACCTCAAAAACTTCCAAGTGAAAAGTGACAGAATGTATCTCTCTGCAGTCAGAAATGGGATTGCATCATACACAGACACAATCAGGCTGGTTTTCAGCTAATTAGCTCTGATCCAAACAGCAGCACTGCTTGAGCAAAGCTGTAGGAGACCCAGGGCAAGTTCCATGATCAGGAGGTCCATGGGGGTTAGAATAAGATGATCTTTTAGGTCCCTTCCAGCCCAAATCATTTTATTATTTATTATGAATCCATGCCAGAGGGGCTGGAGTTCCCTGGAAGGCCATGTTGATGCCACTTTGAACATTTCCATGTACTCCAGGGAAAATTCTTCGAGGTCCCCAAACATTAAAATATGAGTTGGGAAAATATTCCAAATTCCTTTGCAAGAGTGGGAAAAAATATTCAAAGTTAAATCTGGAGTGTTTTCCTATATTTAAAATAAGAGCTTTAAATTGCATTTTGTTTTAAGGGACGTTTCAATTTTACATTTGTTTGCATTCTATGATGACACGAAAGGCTGGAGGCTCCCGGTGCTGATGAAGTTTGAAGGAGCTGCTCTCTGCAGGGAGTTGTGCTGGACCAGGGTTTGGGATCAGTGCAGCAGCAGCCTCCCAGTGCTTCCATTTCCAGCTAAT
>NW_008246054.1:3495983-3505779 GCF_000691975.1 Corvus brachyrhynchos
GAAGTTGGAAGGAGCTGCTCTCTGCAGGGAGTTGTGCTGGACCAGGGTTTGGCATGTGCGCAGCAGCAGCCTCCCAGTGCTTCCATATCCAGCTAATATGAAGGAAAAGCTCCCGCTGTCTCCAGCCGATTGTAATTCAATTGTAAAAAAAAATTTGCTCCAGGTGGCAATTTGGCATCTGCTTCCATTTCCCCCTGCGGTGAGGGATTGCAGGCACCGCTAACGAGGGGCTAATTTTGCACACAGTGGGCCGGATCCCCGGCTCCTGCAAAGCACAGGGAGCACCATGGAATTGGATGAGCCCTGGGAGTCAGTCCTTCCTCGCTCGGTTGCAACAGCAGCTCGAAGCTGTGAGGTTTGGGCTGCAGCCTGGGACGGGCCCTGGGGTTGTTGTTTGCATCCGCAGCGTCTTTAAACATTCTCGTGCCGTGTTATCGCTCTGGAATTCCAGAGTGCTGAGTCCCGGCTTCAAGCAGCCAGAGGAATTTGCTCCCCAAGCATTAATGTCTTCTTCTTCCCCAGAAGGATCCCCTGGGATGGCTCCTGTTGTGCGATGAGGGTGGGCTGGTGTCCTGCCCCGGATCCGGGTTTGGGCTTGGTCACCTCATCCAGCTCTGGAACATGAGCTGGGTGATGAGACCATCATGATCCAGCCGTGGTGGGAGTGGGACAAGCCCAGGGTGAAGAAAGGCTGCAGGACTGGGCACTGCTGAAGGGCAGCAGCCTCCTCCACCCCTTCCTTTCCATGGGTACCCAGGTTTGCATCAACACATCCAGAGGCAGAACTGGGACCTGGTCTGGGGGAGATGCACCACGTCCTGGATCCTCACTCCTGCTATTCCCACTGATTCTGAGGACAAAAGAGGAGGCTTCTCCACTCAGCTGCAGGACTCCACCGCAGGGTGAAGCTGCAGCAGAATTCCCGCCTGGACTGCGCTCACAAGGAATAATTTGAAGTTGTACATACACAAGAGTGATAGTTTAAAAAACAGAGATGCGAGGAAGAGATAGAAAAGCTTCTGGATGAAAACCAGGCAAATTCCTTGAATTTGGAGGAGGCTCATCCACATCTGCTTACTGCAGGGGCTCCTGTCACTCCTGCTGCTGCTGCTGTTAGTGCAGAAAGGCCGTGGGACAAACTTGGAGGCTGTGGGGTTGGCGAATCATCCTGGGCGCGTTCTGAAGGAGCCAGCAAGCTTTTGCAGAGTCTTTTTGATGACAGGAGCGTTGTGCTGACAAAACAGCCCATTTTCCCCAGCCTAACCCCCTCGTTATCAGCCCTTCGTTACAGGAGTGTTGGCTGACACGGCGGCGCGGCAGACGAGGATTATTAAGTTGTTGACAGAAAGCTCATCCACTCCGAGCAGTTATCGTGGCAGGGAGCATCCAGCACGCAGGCAGCTCCTGACAGGCTCTCTCATCAGCCAGATGCCGTGTGTGGGGGAGCCTCCTCGAGTCTCACACCCCGTTTTCCCCTCTTATTGTATTTAAATGAGTCTCCCAGTTATGGTTGATTAGCCCTGCAGAGCGATTTATGGGGACACGGCCATAAGTAGTCCTGGAAATGGTTCTTGGCTGTCCCTCCAGGTGGGTCCGTCTCTGGGAGGAGGGAGGAAAGGGATATGTTTGGGAGAACGCTGCTGTGATTGCTCTCCTAAGGGCCAGGGAGGGGGAGGAGGAGCACGGGACCTTCACAGATGGGGAAAACCAGACCAAGGCCAGAACTTCAACTTGCCAGGACCTCCATTGCTTTACTGGTTTTGGTATAAGGCTGCTGACTGCACCAAGTGGCTAAAAGCCATGCCAAAGGCCGGGATTAAAAAGCCAAAGCATTGTTCAGTGCTTTGTTCCTGAGCTCAATAAATGTATTCCCTCCTGGAAATGCTGCTCGATGTTAACAGGATTAGTGGGTCTGCTCATCCATCTGGGCAACCTCTCAGAGTGGGGTAGGAAGGAAGGAGGTAGGAAGGATAGAAAAAAGGAGGATGGAGGCTGATGAAATGTCCTTAATCCTGCTCCTCTGCCCGCTAGGACACGGCGCTCCCTCCCCGCTGCTCTGCCATCCGGACAGCTCGATAATCACAAGGAAGCAGCAAGACCAGCCCCAACCCATGGAGAGCTCAAGGTTTCACTTTGATGTCTGCCTGAAAGATGAAAAGTCTTAATCAAGGCCGAGAGCACATTAAACAGCAGACTCTGAAATAATTGGGCACTCTGGCCTTCTTAGGTAAGTGCAAAAAGAGGGGATTATTGCGGCTTGGGCAGTCAAACGTGTGCAGGCTTTATCCTGACTGGAACAGGGCACGGGCAGAGGAGCAGGGCAGTGCAGGCTGAGCACATCCCACACAGGCCTTGCCAGACAATCCAATGGTCTCTCTGCTCCCAGGATCGTGCTGTTCCCTGCTCTCCCCCTGAGCTGGCTGCATTAAAGCTGTCTGGGGCAGGGCTGCCAGGCTTGGCCAGCACTTGCCTTGCCAGCCCCAGGAGCAGCTGCTTTTGAAGAGGGGATTTGTCTGCCTGGAGAGTCCAAGTCTTTTACTTCACTTCCCTCAAGCGTTTCAAAAACCTCTGGCTGCAAGGCTGAAGGAGACTTTTAAAAGGTTTTGAACTGGTCCTTGCTGGTGGGATGGGGACAGGATTGGACACAGGCTCCACAAGGGCATTGTCTTCCCAATGTTTTTAGGATGATGTGCAGGGGAGAAGGGACAACCACGGCATCCAGATGAGCCACACCACTGCAAAAAGCTGCAGAAATCAGGAGGGATGGAGAGGAGAGGGGTGAACTTGCTCCTTGTGCTCAGTGCTTGAAGAGAAAACATCAGAGCCAACATGACAGGAGGTATCCTGTACTTCTAGCCCAGATGATGCCACTGGATGCTGGAGCAGGTCCCAAACGTGCCTATTTCTTTCTCCTTGCAGGTTTGTGTCACGTGTGCTCCCAGCACTTCACAGCCAATACTTTACGTGCAACAATGGCACAGGAGAGCGAGTGCATCTGGCACGGGGAGGTTTGTGCCATGGAAAAGGTGCTTTGCCCCTGATTGGAAAACCTAATTAGCAATTAGAGAGGAAGGAGCATCCCATCAAGGAGATTTGCAAGTTCTTTTCCAGCCCATCAGGTCTGCAGAGAGCAAGGGAGAAGCTTCTGGAGCAGCACAGGGGAGCGGGGAAATGGACGGAGGAGAGGATCATCTTCAAGAATGGAAAGGACATGAGACAAAATGTTCTTGCTCGATGTTGTAAACAAACCTAAAGTGTTTTGAAAGACTCTGTCAATATAAATTACTGACAAACAAGACTCTGGAATTGCAAAAGAGGAGCCCAGCTGGAGGAAGGCCGCTCGCAGAGTGCCTCGCTGCCCACCTCAGACACTCAGTGCGGCAGCACCACTCTCCGCTGCCCTCCCACATTCCTCTCTATTCTTCCCCTCTCGAATGGAGAAGAGGCATCAAGTGCTCTGTGTGAGATGAGTGCATTAAAGCATCCTCCAGCCCAGCTACTGCAGCCCTGAGAGCTGAGGGAATTTGCCAGCAGAGCTCTCTGTGCAGCATTTCGGGATAATTCCCTGTGCAAGCCCTCCCTGTTGTGTGGGGTTGGGGAGATTCCTTCAGCAGCGTCTGTCTCCCTGCTCCTTCCCGTGGGCAGCTCATTCCCATCCCCACAGGATGGATCAGGGAGCTCTTGGCATCCTCCATGGGGTAAATGTGTGCCCAAGTCAGGGGCAGGGAGCAGCTGCTGCGCCGTAAATTCACAGCCTCGGTTACCTCGTGTTAACTTTCTCATCTGGCTGTACCTTCTCCTGGGCCAGCAGCCAGAGCTCTGCGAGAACAGCGTGGCAGTGCCAGTCTCAGCTCGGCTCTGGACAGCCCAGGCAGCAACCTCGGCAAAAAAAAGCCCGAAATAGAGTAATGCTGATCTCTTACCCATGGCCTGGAGTGATTCCAGCTGCAGGCACAGTGGTGAACACCCCCTGTGTGCATCAGGGGGCAGGGATGGGGACAAGTGTGTCCCACACAGGGCGTGTTTCAGGACCATAGAATCCATAAGGTTGGTAAAGATCTCTGAGATCATCAAGTCCAACCAGTACAGATTGAGGCTAAAAGTCTCTATTTTTGGGGGTGTTAACTGTCTCTCAAAGAGATCAACTGAATAAAAGTCCTTGCAGGGTTTGTTGGTGTGGCAAGCTCCCAGTCCAGCCCCAGCACCAGCCGCTTCCCAGCAGGGCTCTGGTGGCAAATCTCAGGAGGACTTTTAATTATAACTGTGGGAGTGAGGTCTTCAAAACTTCTCTGCATCTGAGCTTCAATTGCTAAAACAGCCTGGAGAAGAGAAGGCTCTGGGGAGACTTTAGAGCCCCTTCCAGTGCCTAAAGGGGCACCAGCAGAGCTGGAGTTCCTTTGGACAAGAGCCTGGAGTGACAGGACAAGGGGGAATGGCTTCAAACTGCCAAAGGGCAGGATTAGATGGGATAGGGGGAAGAAATTCTTCCCTGCGAGGGTGGGGAAGCCCTGGCACAGGGTGCCCAGAGAAGCTGTGGCTGCCCCTGGATCCCTGGAAGTGTCCAAGGCCAGGCTGGACGGGGCTTGGAGCAGCCTGGGACAGTGGGAACAAGATGAGCTTTGAGGTCCCTTCCCACCCAAACTATTTGGTGATTCTACAAAAGCAAAGGTCCCAAAACCCCCTCAAAGTGCCTCTTTGCACCTCTGGCATTTCAACCTGGTACCTACTGAGTAAAACAGGTGAAACAGGTGAGAAACAGAAATTTCTGCACCCAAAGACTTCCTACCAATTCCCAATACCACCCTGTGAATGGCATGAATCAGGATTTTGCATTCTCCCCTGCTGTTGAAAGCACAGATGTCTGAGCAGAGCTCCAGGAAGAGAGCCCTGCCTGGTGCAGAGCCATGGCTTGCACATGGGGATGCTTTAAAGCCATATGGGATTTCCAGCAGGCCCTACTGTACTTGGGCCTCAAGTTCAGAGCAAGGGGAGTCCTGGAGGGGTGGCTTTACCAGCTACGTAAATAAACTGGAGTGGGTTTGTCCACCACTGAAACACAAACGCGGCTGGGCTGGTGGGAAGCCAAGCAGAGAGATAATATTTTTCTTAGGTATTAGCCCAGTATGAAATCAGAGCAGAAGAACACTCAAAGAAAGCCTTGACAGGGAATAATGAGATTTTCAGGTGGCTTTTTAGAATTTTACTAGAAAGCTGAGAAAATAATGAATTCTAACATCTTCCCTATGATTAAAGAGTCTCAGCGCTACCCCCTGGAGCAGCACGGGTAGGAAGTGCTTTTCAGAAGGATTTAGTGGTTATTTCTGCTTCTCTCTGTATTATGGGAGGCTCCAGGAGATCCAGAGCTCATCTACCCTTTAGCAGAGGTGAGCTGGGCTGTGCCCATGGCATCAGTGCCCACCAAGCCCTGCCCTGGCATGGGGTCACCATGGGGCTGGGGGAACAGCAGGGCTGCCCTTGGACCAGGGTTTTGGGGCCCATGCCCTTCTCCAAGGAGGAGAAATCAAATCCAGCCCAGGATGCGCAGAAGGATCGCACAGAAGGTGTTCTCCATGTGCACACTGCTGTGCTGAGTTAGCTCTGCCTCCCCTTGGGGCTAAAAATACCTTGCTGAGCCACTTGACAGTGATGCCAGAGCAGAGCTGGGGTGACAGCCTGGCTTGGGGACAGGGGACTGGGGCAGGCGAAGGGAAAACAGGGAGAAACAACACATTTTTGTTCCCACCGAGATCACACAATGCTTTGGGTTGGATGGGACCTTAAAGATCATCTCATCCCACCCTCTCCAGCATGGGACACCTTCCTCTCCACCAGGCTGCTCCGAGGTGACACTGGCAGCGATCCTGGGCAGGGTCTGGCTCCAGGAGCAGCGTTTTGGCTGCTGCCTGTCCGTGTCAGCCGGGATGGGGAAACCTGAGCCCATGGACGGCTCGCAGGAGCAGAACTAACAAGCCAACAAATCAGGCCGCTGCCATCTCCTCCGCCCCTCTCTGTCTGGTTCAATAACAGCCGATGGGGGAGGCTCCCAGAACTGCTGAATGGCTCGATAACCAGGAGCCAAAAACATTCAAAACCGCACGTCTGAATTAATTCATCCCAAAGCATCTGCAGACAGCGAAGGGGAGGGGGGTGGTGGTGAGGGAGGAGGTGGAGGAGAAGAAACAGAAGAAGGAGAAACGACTTGGCTCCTTTTCAAGCTCTTTCTAAAAATGCTGAAAGAGTTTGGCAATACTAATAAAAACCCTGTGCAGCAGTTGCCCTAATTTCTCTGAGCAGCGTCGCTGAGAGGCAGGAGACAGGATGGCTGTGGCATGTAAAATAAGGGATGAAAAGGAGGAGGAAAGGGTTTGGATGTCAAAGTGATGGTGGTGGCAGGATGGAGTCTGACAGGATGGACAGAGAGACCCGGCATGGCTGAGCTGCTGGAACCCCACTCGGATCCCTCCCTGCTCCATCCCTGGCCTTCCAAACCTCATCCCAGTCCCACTCCCAGGGCTGGAAGTCACTCTCCGTGCTCGTGGCTCAGCTGACTGCTTCCAGAACAGCAGAGATGGATTTGAACCTCGTCTCAAGGCAGTGTGCAATGTCAGCCTGTCTGCTGGGATGAGACTCAACAGAGCTCCAGCAAGAGGAGAGCAGCAGCAAAGCCACGCGTTGGTATTGGGAGCCAGGCAGGCTGCCCGCCTGGAGGGAGCTCCAGAGAGCAGTTTTTAACTCAAACAGCATGAAATCCTCACAGAGAGAATAGTTTGAGACTAACTCAGCCTGAGAACCCCCTCCCAGCGAGGCGAGGGCTGAGGGAGCACCGAGGTTCCTGCAGGTATGGGCAATGTGGACAAGGTTTCCTGCTGCACCATCAAAGATGCATTTTGGGCTTAGTTTCTGACATTTGTCACTCTGGAGCAACATTGGCAGCAGGTGGTGTGGTCATTCCCAGTTCATCACGGACTCACAGGGATGCTGTGGGGTGCCTTTGAAGTTGGTTGATCAATTAATGGGATTAAACTGGAAAATAATGCCTTTAAATTGAAAGAGAGCAGGGTTCGATGGGATATTGGGAAGAAATTGTTCCCTGTGAGGGTGGGGAGGCCCTGGCACAGGGTGCCCAGAGAAGCTGTGGCTGCCCCTGGATCCCTGGAATTGTCTGAGGCCAGGTTGGATGAGGCTTGGAGCAACCTGGGACAGTGGAAGGTGTCCCTGCCCAGGGTGTTAGAACTGGAGAAACATTAAAGTCCCTCCCAAACTAAACCATTCTGTGATTCTATAATTCCACAATTAATTAAAACATTCCTCAAGAATTTCAAGCTCAATCCCTTAGATTTTAGGTTTCCAACACCAAATATCATGCCAGGAGTTTAGAGGACTCCATTGCTGGAGGTCTAATCTCAGCCTGGGGCTGGTTTTCCCAACCCTTGAACGATGGCATTTCCAGGGCCATGGCAGACCCAGGTCCATGCTGGGGGTTACTAAACTAAAAGGCCAACACTGCTGTTAGGTACACAACATTTAGGGACTGCAGCCCATCAAACCACCAGCACAACCAAGGTCAAAGCCATCCTTGAGTCATCCCATGGAGTTTTACGGGGATATGTATAAATAACTGGAGAGGCTAAAGCTAACGACTGAGTGCAAACACTCCCAGAGCTGCAGGACTTGGTGACATTCAGCCAAAAGGTCACATCTCTCACCATGCTATTTGCATTCTCCATCTACGTACAGCAGGAGGGAAGCAGAGGAGCTGGAGCAGGCAGATGAATGGGCTGGAAATGCTGCCCAGCCTCTGGTTTGGAGAGGACTTTGCATTTCCTTTCATTAATTTAACTATGAAGGTTTCGTAACAAAGCACCTCGTGGGGTGTTGGGTCTGCTACTCCCTCTGACCAAGAGTGAGGACAACACAGAGTGTGGGGACAGGAGCCCCCAGTAGAGCAAGCTGGGACATTGTGGCTGCCACCTGAGACCACTCCTGCTCCAGCTGGGCCTTACTTCCCAGGAAGATGCTCTTGTAGGGACCAGTAAAGAGTGAGGCTGCTCTTCCAGGGCTGCTTCAACCCAAGAGAGGGGGGCTTGGAAGAAGGAAACAGAGAGCTCAAGCACTATTAGGATATGCAGCATTTTTAGGCTGTCCCTCATCCCAGTGATAGCTGAGGGTAATTAAAATTGCAGAGAGAAAAATCGCAGCCCTTGGGAAGGGAACCACTGAACATCCATGTGACTCCAGGCTGGCCAGCTCCAGTTGGGATGAGTGAGAACAGTGTTTTTCTGTCTCCCAGAGCTGGTGTTTGCTATCTGGGGAGTGCGGGCAGGGAAGAGGTGTTAGGAAATCTCTCTGACTCAGCCTTCAAAGTTTCTCAACTGAAATATCCACAGCAAAGCAGGGTGCTGCAGCTGAGGGATTTCTTCCCCAGTTGCAGAAAAAGGGATGGCTTGAAAAGTTTCGACCTCCAGCTAATTTTAGATGGACTGCCCTATTATTCTCCAAGCTGACATCAGTTAAACCTTGTTTTTCTGTCATACAGGACATGGGACACAGCTGTAGCACTGAAGATTGGCTTAGTCAGAGCCTTTCTGAAGCCTGGGGCTTGCTGGATTGAATCACAGAATCATTTAGGTCGGAAAAGACCTTTAAGATCATCGAGCCCAACCCTATTTATGTACCTATGTAATGTTTAACTTCATGGCACTATAATGCAGTTAAAGAGAACTCAAATGGAAAATTCTGCTGTTCTTAATGCAGTTTCTGCTGATGTCTGAGGCACCTCAGACAGCAAAATGCATCTTTTGAATCAAGAAGAAAAAGGCTGCAGTGAGCACAGACCTGGTGAACCATGTCCTCAAAGTGCCAGGAACGATCAAAGTTGGACAACCTCCTCCCGCCCCCCAGAACATGCTGGGTTGTTGCACCAACTTGTACATGAATTTAAGTCCCAGGTAGGACTTTAACCACAGCAGATGGTTGGGAAGAAAGCAAAGGCTCTCCAGAGGAGCCACACCTGGAATGTGGGCTGTGCTGTAATGTAGGAGGCTGATGGTGGGGTCTGGCTCGCTCTTCTCACAGGTACCAGAGGCTTTGAAGCATCTCCCCAAGGTTCTTCAGGGCAGTGTGTGCGTGGGGAAGCCACCCTGCCTGGCTTGGGGAGGTGACTGCTCAGCCCTCAGCCAGGGGAAACCACCCATAAAGGCTCCAAATAGGAAATGCCTTCAAAAAAATTTAGGGGGAAAAACGAGTCTTTGCAGATCTTATCTCGGGGGAAATGGGAATCAGGCTTTTGGGAGGAGGCATTTCCCACCCCTGCGGGCTGCCAAGCCCCCCCGTACTGCTGCAGATCGCTGGCAGTGGCCTTTGCAGGATGCAGGAGAAGGCCTCTGAGACATTTCTTTCAAAAATAGAGCAGGGGTTACCCTTTCTTTCCAAACTCCTCCCGGGAAGGAGCCACCCTCTCCCAGCGCCTCTCCGTCCCCTGGCTCTGTGCACATTAACCCCAAGCTGTGAGGGTCCAGCCTGGCTCTTCCCTGGGATCTGTGGTCACCGTTCATTCCTGGGGAGCAGCTCCCACTTCTTCTGCTGAGGGCTTCCCACGTGGTCCCAAAAGGTTCAAGGGAACACCAGGGAAAGGTGGAAATGTGCTGGAACTTGATCTTGAAGGTCCCTCCCAACCCAAAGCATTCTGTGATTTCTGTGATTCTCTGATTTAATGTCAGGGCCCTCCCCTGCACCCCAGCCCTCAGCAGGGCTCCAAGGCAGCCAAGCAGGAGACACTTTCCAGAGCTTATGGCAG
>NW_008246054.1:3505799-3510211 GCF_000691975.1 Corvus brachyrhynchos
AAACGCCAGATCCCTGCAAGTCATCAGTGTGAGACAGCCCCACGCTGCTCAGGTCTCTCAAGACAGATGTTTCCAGATGTGGCCAGGCAGCTGGACTACCTTACACGCAAAATGATGACCTGGCCAGAGGATTGGTGCCCTGGGGGTCACAGCACAAAAAGGGGGTGAAGGGTGGTGATTTGGCAGATTGGAGGTGGCAAAGCCCCACAGGTCTCCTTTGACAGGCTGAGGATCATCCCATGGATCCAGGCCACCTCTGCTCCTGCGTTTGTGCCTGTTTAAAAATCAGTGAAACACGCCTGGGCTTCTGGAGGGCGTTGTGATACTGTGGATGTGGCCGGAGGGTTTTTAAGTCCCCTCTCTGGAAAGAGCTCTGCAAGTGCAAATGGAAGTTGCTGTTAACCTTTTCCTGGGTCAGGAAGTTTCACTCCAACATCCAGGGCATTCAAGCCAGGATCAAAGGTCTCTTCTGCAAAGTAATAAAACACAGTCAAAGGCCATGTTCAGATGGATTTGTCACCCAAACAAAAAAGAAACTGGAGATTGTTCGGCCTGGAGAAGAGAAGGCTTCGTGAGCACCTTGCAGTACCTAGAGGGGGCTTACAAGAAGCCTGGAGAGAGACTTTTGACAAGGAGGGCAGGGTTAAATGGGACATTAGGAAGAAATTATTCCCTTTGAGGGTAGGGAGGCCCTGGCACAGGGTGCCCAGAGAAGCTGTGGCTGTCCTGTCCCTGGAAGTGTTCCAGGCCAGGTTGGAGAGGGCTTGGAGCAACCTGGAACAGTGGAAGGTGTCCCTGCCCATGGCAGGGGGTGGGACTGGATGAGGTTTAAACTCCCTCCAACCCAAACGAGTCTGAGATTCTGTGACATGGAGGAAGAAGAAACCATGAGCATCCCTATTGAATGGGTGAGGGGATGGGGGAAGCAATCCTGCCGCCAGCCAAGGAGCTGAGATGTTCCCTCTGCCCCCTGAGCATCCATCCCGGTCCCGAGGATGCTCCTGGCGCTGTGGGAGGGATGGGAGCTCCTGCAGCTGCATTACCTGCAGGGCATGCGGGCTAATTACCAACCACGCACCCAGCAAATGGCTCTGCCACAGCAAAGTGTTATTGACTGAAGCAGAGTGCAGGAAAATGGCCCGATCTCAGCCAAGGTAACCTCCTTTTTCTAAATGGTTAATCTCCAACATTAGAGCTGGTGTGTTAAAGGAGGTTTAGGGCAATTTAATAGCTCATAAAACTTTATGGTCCCAGTTGAAATTGGAGTGATAACTCTGGAGTGTAAAGCTATACTTTGCTAAATGTCTCCCTTAGATTTTTTATTTTATTTTATTATTGGAAACTTAACATCTGCTACAGCAAAATAAAACTGAACCATTTGCACTGTTGAGAGACGTGAGCATTCTGCTTCTCTTCATTCTGTTTATATGTTTATTGCTTAAAACTTTGGCGTCGGTATTATCCTTGATTATTAAGATTTCAATCACTCCGCAGAAGGGAGAGATAAAATAAGCCAAAACAGAGCCGTGATCAGTTTAACTTGTGGGCAGAATGGAAACCAACAGGATGCCAAATCATAGACATTGATATTGTTTGGAGTCTTCTGAAATTTCCATTAATGATTCCTTGGCCAATTTTTGTCTGTAGCAGTGCTACAAAAAGCAGCATGCAAACCACCACGGAAAGGGAAATAGGGAGGGTTTGAAAGGTGCTTGACCTGGAACAGTCCCCATTTTGGTGCCTCAGGTTCTCCAGATGTCAAATGCTGGTGACTCCTCCTGAGTGAAGACCTGAAAGCTTCATCCCAAAGGTGAAGGATCATTGCTGCCCTGGGAAGCTCCAGTGAACGCCAAAATCTGTTGCAGAGCTGCTCTTCCTGAGTCCCAGCATTGTGAAACTCTCTACAATGCCCGAAGTATGATATTTTTTTTTCCCTCCAACAAGTACCTATTTGCTATTCTTCCCCAATTTCTTTCAGCATGAATCTCAGCTCACACTTCCAAGCCGCGTATTTAAGGGGGGAAATATGTTTCTAAAAAGAGCCGTGTGAGAAATGAGCCGGTGACTTACGGAGCCAGAACAGCCGGAGCGTGAGCAGCGGCTCACACGCAAAACAAAATGAAAATGTTGGTGAACTCCAACCGAGGGTGCTCCAGCAGGGAGGGGGTCAGCGAGCCCGCCACAGGCTTCAGGCCCTGGGGCGTGTTAAAGGAAGTTTGGGATTTATTCAAAGATCTTTGTGTAGAGGCCAGCTTAGTCTGCTCTGCCAGCAGTCTGGTTTAAGCCTGGCTTTAATTTGGTGTCACAAGTCCCAGTGCTCCATTACCTGGAGCCACTGGAGGCTCCTGAAGTGCAGAGCAGTGAGATTTCCCCACTGGCAGCAGTCCCCCAAAGAACGCTGTCTGTGATGTTGTGTGTTTGATTGCCACTTGGAACATAACAAAGCCCTTCTGGCACAGCCCTGACAAGAGCAGGATGTCGAGTACAGGCTTGAAAGGCCTCGTTCCTCCCTGCCAAGCCCCAGCTCTGGTATGTCCCCGGACGGGCCGGACGGCCGGAATGTCCACGCCAGGCTGCGTGGGAGGACGCGTGGGAGTGGGCAACGCACACCTCTTGAAAAGCCGCTTCCTCAACTCTCCCCTGACGTGCTTTCCGTGCAGAGATGCCCCTATTCCTTTCAATTCCACCCCAATTTTCCCTTTTCCCTGCCTGCCACATGCAGGACAGCTTTGCACTGGCTTTTTCCCAGCTAATCCATGATTCAGCACATTCCAGGGCAGCAACTGAAGGGTTAAAGAGCCTCTCGTTAAGTTGCCCCCAGGGATCCCTTCCCAAGCCTCAGTCTTGGCCTTTGCTAAAAGATTTCCTCCTTCCCCGAGATGTCATTTAGGCCATTAGGGGGATCTTTTGCAGGGAATAATGCCTACCCCTTACACGTGGTCCCCCTTAATTAGTAATTAGGATAATGCAATATTGAAAAAGCAAGGCACAAATTTAATTAGTTGTGTTTTATTAGAGTAACTAAGGAGAAGGCCCCCGGACTCCACGGGAGGAGAGGGATCGATACCCAACATCTATTTTCACTAGAAAACAATTGCAGCTGACGGGCTGTCTGCGGGGGGAGCCCGGCACGGCCACCCTCAGCCTCCATCCCTGCCTGCCCAGGGGAAGGGGCAGCACAGGGCCTGGAAAATAAATGATCAATACCTCCAGAGAGGGTCTGTGTATTCTCAGCAAGCGTTCCGGAGCGGATAACAGGAGCTGACACATAGCTGTGGGGAGATGGCCTCCACTGCTCAATTAGCTCATTATCTTTCAAGCTGTTCTGGCTCAAATGATGGCAGAGAAGCTTGGCTTTTGTATCTCTGTTCATTTTTGGGGAGTTGGTGAGTCTGCTTTGCAAAGAAACCCCTTCCCAGTGGGGCCCTCTGGTCCCTGCCCAGCCTCACTGACCCAGCACGGCTGCGGGTGCTCAGTGTGTGCTGGAAAAAGCCACCGTGTTCCTTCCATGGGGTCCTTGCCATTCCTTCCTCACATCTCGGTGGGGCTTGGCATCCTTTGAGATGAAACAACACTTCTGTTTGCTCTGCAAACCCTTCTGGTGGAGATCTTGTGAGAGATTTTCCTCTTTGGCAGGGCTGCTGCTCACGCAAACCTGCCTTTATTTACACGCTTTCATCTCAGCACGAAACCTCCTACCCGGGCACACGTACACACCTCGTGCCAGTGCCAGGGAGTCACTGAGTGCCACCTCTTTGCATGGCTTAGTAAAGCCACCAGACAGCTTCCAGTCTGCCTTTTCCTACCTCTGCTTCTCTTCCATAATTGTTCTCCAGCCTTCCTGCATCTCGTCGAGTACGGAGAGCAGGGCCTTGCTGGGCCAGAAACTCAGCGCGGTAAAATAAAGGGACTTCATGCAGGCACCTGTAGCTCAGACAGGAAGATAAAAGCTGGAAGAAAGGAATTATTCTTGTCTAGTTATCTGAGAGAGAAATAAGAGGGCTGCTGAAGAGCAGGAGTGGCCACCATGACGAGGGGCCCAGGCCAGCACCGTGGCCGTGAGGGCAGCAAAATTAGACTCAGACTCACGTGGGCTTGATTAAGAGGTCAGGCTTCAAAATAAAACCCAACACCAATGGTAAAGATAAAATATGAACTCACACTGATTTCTCAGCCTGGATGCTTGAGCCACCCCATCCTGACTCCCCTGCAGAAGAGGGATGGTGTAACACAAAGGGAGCTGGACTGTGACCCACCCTCCCCACGGGCTGCTGGAAACGGAGCCTTTCACGATATTTAATGCTCTCCAGCGCGATTTGGTACGTGGATATCAGTCAGGCTTTGATAAGATCATAGCAGGAAGACAGGAGGAAATTGCAGTCTTGCCCAATGCTTGATCTTGCGCTGCTGAA
>NW_008246054.1:3510227-3511646 GCF_000691975.1 Corvus brachyrhynchos
GGACGTTATGGTCCAGCCTTAATGGCATCGTATTAAGCTGAGACAATGCAGTCCCGTGACCTTGCGATGCTTGATAGCCATATGTGCTATTTTAATGAAAAATCGGGGCTTAAGTAAATGGCTGCCCATCGGCTGAGGGCTGTTAACGGGATCTCACTCTGAGCCAAGCCCGCGCCGTGCCGGGGGGGGAGGGCAAGGGAAGGGAATTGGGATGTATTAGCCGTAATCATCCCTCAGTGAACAACCTTCTGCCTGCTCTGATCATGGCCCGTGGTGCTGGTGGAGAGGCAAACCCAACAGGACTGTGGCTCACCTGGGGCTGCCAGGCTCTGCCGCTGGGTCTGTGCACCCAAATTTGGAGTTGGGCCTCAGTTTCCCCCAGAAGGAGCCAAACAAGCTGCCACTGCCGCATCACTGGGATGCACTGGGGGCAAAGCACAACCGCATTCAGAGCTTGCCTCAGCCTTCTTCATGCCAATACCCACCTCTGGGAGCAGGGACTGGGGCAGACACCCCTTCCAGGCACACGCTCTGGTTTCCTCCCCCAACAAATTGAAGCTGTAAATATTGATAGCCTTCTCTTCCAGGGCTTTTTAATGCCCTCCGATACTTAGGAACTATTAAGAGCACCCATCATTACTAACCTGCGAAGTAAATGCGTCCTAATGGGCAGGCGAGCTACGCTGGCCCCAGCAAATCATTCCTAATGAATAGTACCTGGCACATCCATCACCCTTAAATGCCAAAGCAAATCCATCTGCGTTAGCCGCTGAAAAGAGCCAGGCAGATCTCGCCCTCCCTTTCTTCCCAAGGTAGGGGAGGGTTTGGCTCGCAACACGTGAGTGTGGCTGTTTCCAATCTTTCCCCATTCCTGCAGTCAGGATCTCCAAGGCGCATTTCTCAATCGCCGGGCTGCTCCCGCACACAATGCCGAGAGGGCTCTGGCAGCGGCATGAAAGGCTTTAAATAGAAACCAGCGTTTCTCCCTCGCGCTGCACACAATGCTTCCCTGACCCTTTGCCGACCTCACCCTCAAATCTGGGGTTCACAGCCCCAGCCTTGAACCCGGCTCTGTTTTTTCATGTTTGGCCTCTCTATTTCCTGAGGTCAGGCAGCCCACCGCTCCATTAGCATGAAGCAACTCAGGGCTCATTTGCCAAAACTGACATCCTGGGAAAGTCCTGATGAATTTATGAATTAGAGGCTACAGATGCCAGTAAAAGAATTAAGGACTTATTTATTTATATATGTATTTATTATTATTATTTGCAGGAAATCAGCTGGGATGCTGCTGTTTGCTTTTTTTTGAAAAGCACTGCCAGCCTTGAACGCTGTGTCAGCAGCAGTTTTCTTTCAGAGAGGAAAAAACACATTTTTTAAGGTCTGTTAGAGGGGTTGGATTTTTTTTTTGGGGGGGGG
>NW_008246054.1:3511830-3524839 GCF_000691975.1 Corvus brachyrhynchos
AAGGAAGGGCCCGAGGAAGAAAGTTCGGCGAGCAGGAAGCCGAGGGAGCCAGCCCGGCATCCCGGCGGGGCGAGGTGCTCTCACCTTGCGGAACGCGGGGATTGCGACACCCGAGCAAAGAGGTAAAATTTATATCCCATAAATCACATGTCAAGTGCCTGCGAGGAGAGGTCATTAAACAGATGTATGAGGCAAGAGGCAAAGTCCATCCATTTCAGAAGACGCTCCCAGTGTCAGCAGCTCTCCAGAAGTCTCGAGAGGCAGAGGGATCCAACCGGCACGGCAGCAGCTTCCCTGATAGTCTCTTATTTATTTCCTCCTCTATTTATTTGATGGCATTTTCTTTATTGGAACAACTTCCCGGGCTTTGCTGTCCCCTGTCACAGCTGCCCAGTGCGGGGGCTGTGGGAGGGGAGGGCGGAGGGTGGCACATCAAACAGCTCGGGAGGCACGGAGGGATGGAGTGATGGATGGAGGCTGCCCTGTGATTAATAATCAAACCGAGAGCTTTTACTGGGCGTCATGTGGAAAATGTGGCTTTGGAAACATTTGTCTTCATCCCACAAACAACAAGTGGTGTTTCTTTCCCTTTCTTTGTTTCTCCCCCCTCCCCTTTCCTCCCTCCCTCTCCCTCTTTTTGCTTTTCTTGCCCAGAATCACTGATTAAAATCTTTTCCATGCTTTACCTGCTCCAAGTGGCTCCTGTTCTGGTTTGATTTATGCTTTGCTTATCTCAGACTTCAGTGGAAAAATAATGACCAGATAATAAAGAGCACTAAGTAGCTTTTCAAGTGACATGGCATCCGCTGTGGGACTGGGTTCTGCAGGAGCAGGGAGGGAAACGCTGGGATGGCCTCGGGCCAAAGCAGAGGGAGGAAAACAGAGGATAACGGGAGGACAACAACAGCTCTGAGCCAGTGGTTCCTTGACGGGTGAAAGCTCTGGGCACCCTCCAGTGGATGCCTCGGCCAGCCCATCCCTGACCTGCTGAGGGGCAGGAAATTTCACAAATGGATATTGTGATTTTCCCAGGGCTTTTGGCCAGGATTCCAGAGCTTGTTTGTCCTCCCAGGCACACACGGTACAGAACAGCGGCTGCCCTCAGGCAGACTCACCAGGATGCTCTTTCCCACCTTCTTGCTCTTCTCCTGCCAGTGAGAGAGGAGACTCCCAGCCCCATCCTGTGGCTGATCTGAGGTGCCCAAACCCCACTCTCTCCTGCAGCTCTGGGTCTTGCTGCTTCCCAATGGATCTGCAACAGCTCCAGATCCACCAGGCTTCACCCACAGCAGCAGGGATCAGGCTTTACTACGGGGTTGGGACCTATAGATTTCCCTGCCTTATTCCTTGCTGTCTGCAGGGCCCCCCAGCTGCCCTGCTCCAGCTTTCCCCAGCCCTTTTCCCAGTGTCATCTGGTTAAAGGATCGCCATTAATTCCAGGGTAGGAAGGACCCATTGTTTACGGTCAGGGAAAAGGGAATGGTTTTGTTGCCAGGGAAATATTTTTAATTGTGATGTGGATCCAGCATGGCCAGCGAGGTGGCTGCTGTGCGGGAATAGCAGGCCATTGGCAGGAAGAGTGGGATGGGAGGCCGCAGGGATAACTGCTGGTCATCATCCCACGGAAAACCTGGAGATGTCTGCCCAGCACCCAGGGACACGCAGTAGGTTCCCTCAGCCTGGGAAGCAGCAGTAGCCTGTCCCTCCCAGTCCACATTCCCAACAAATCATCCCCCTAAATGTGCTGCTCAGCTCAATTTGAAGAGGAGAAGAGACACGAGCCAGCGCAGGCCTCGCAGTGTGAAATTATTGTCGAGCAGGGATCGCACGGGTCCCTTCTGGCTTTAAATAATCCCGAAAAACAGATGCCTCTGGATTGCCTCCACGGAGCCAGGGCTGCGTGTGGGTGAGTCTGGGGGGGAAAGGAGGGAGATGCCCATTTCTTTGCCCCCTGGCCCTGGCTGGGAGCCAGCCCCTGACACCTCTGGCAGCGCCGGGGCCGGGCGCACTCCGAGTGCTCTATAAATACGTGTGCATGACAGATCTGGCACCGCATGTTCCTGTAAGTGATGTCATCTTTGGGGAGTTACTTAGCAACCGTGGAAAATGTTTTGGAGGCTCTAATTTTTCAGTATGGCAAAGCCATATATTTATGCAGCTCGGCTAATCAGCTCGCTGGCGAGGCAGCCCCGATGAGCTCATTTTCTTCATCATTATTTTATGTGAATTGGGCTTTTAGCACTAAAGAGACCACAAAGATTTAATTCAAAAATGTGATTGCTTTATGTTTCCAGGGTATCATTAACATGGCATCTACGCAAATAACCATGGTAACAAACTGGTAATTAGTACATATATGGCACTTATTATTAATACAGAAACAGGACAAGTTCCAAATCAGCACAGATTACAGTACATTATTACCATAGTAATTACCTGCAGTAACACACACAAATTGAACTAAATGGCCAATTGAACTAGAGTGAATGGCTTTTTATTCCAGTCCCTAAATAATGTGCATTCTTGGCTGAGTAGTTCAAGGTAAATAAAACTGTTTTTAATTTATTGCCAAGGTTCCCCCCCACCCCCCGCACTTTGGTGGGAAGGTCTGGGAATGGCAGGAGTCAAGAACTTTTTTTTTTGTAATGCTTACAGTATAATTATTGTACAGGCTGAGCCATTCCTGATTCCCAGAGAAAGACAAAGAGGGGGAAAGTTATTAGTTTATTTTATTAGTGGGTTTATCTCTTTAATTTCAGCTGTGAAGTAATGCTCAGCATATCCACAGGAGTCAATGCCAGATGAAGTAGGGTCCAAATCCAGTCCTTCAGTCCCTGGGTTTGGCTTTTTTATGGAGAGAGAAGGAATATCTGAATTTGGAGTAGGCAGGAAAACGGAACTTTTTGGAGACAATCATATTTATTGAAATCATGAAAAAACAGGGCTTTGGCCTAACCCTTCCCCTATGGGTTTGAGGTATATAAAAGTACTGAACCCACAAATCCTGAGTCAAACCCAAGAAGCCAAATGCACTGGCTGGAGCCAGCAGTGCTGCGTTGAAGCCAACCACCAAAAATGGAGGAAAAACTCAAAATTTCTTCTTATCCTCCCCATTTTGCTACATTTTATTAGTCCTATCACAGACCAGGGAGGGCTGGAAAGCTTCTCTTTCTGAGGTCCTGGAGATGCTGAACATCCTGGGCTCGGGGGAGCAGAGGCAGCAGACCTGCAGCCCTTTAAAGATTAAATCCATCTCTCCATCCCAAGGGTTTTTTTTCCTTTCTAAATGGAAATAACATTCAGAGAGACACTTTCAGAAGGAATCTCAGTCTGGCCTCTGTGTCTGCAGCTTGCAGACCTGGGAGCGGGAGCACACACTGCACTCACTCCTCGTGCTTGGGGGCAGCCCATCCTGCAGGTGCACGGTTCAAGACCTCTTTTTTATTTTTTTTTTCCCCCAGCTTTGCCTCCTGAAATGATTCTCCTGGGCTGTCTGGATGATGATGATATTACCAGTCCCTACTTACTTGGAAGGGCTTTCTTCCAGCTGACATTTTTTTCCTGTCCAAAGCCACACCGAGCAAGTTCTCAGCGTGCAGAAGTGGCCCTGGGCCCCCCCACAGGAGGTTCCTCCCCTCTCCCCAGCACCAGCAAGAACAGAATGAAAATTCCAGCCATTCAGAGATTTTTCTCCCCCCCCTTCTTCCTTCTCCTTCCTCTAGACAAGCATTAATATTTTGGTAATTCAGACACCACCATTCCTGGAGCTGTCAGGCAGTGCTGGATTGGGTGTCCACGGTTTGGGATGGAGACAGGCAGTCTGTGAGGGCTTCAGCAGCTGGCACAGCCCTGGAGAGCATCCCACACATGAGGGAAAAGTGGAGGACCTTCCCCACCAACAAACCTGCTTTATTGTGCTCTTTACCCCTGTGCTCCTGCCAGGCACGCTGGAGAATCGTGGCTCCTTTATCAGGTCCATCTCTCATTGTATTTTACCTTCCTCAATTCATAAGAAAATTATTATTTTAGCAGGCAGGCATTTAATTAAGTTTCACCGTGTTTGCTTTGGCTCTCACAGCATGGAAAATCTCCTTTAACAACCATCCCCTGAGCGTGGGTTCTGATCCAGCCAAGCTGCCTGGATGCAATCCTTTCTCCCAGCAGCTCCCTTTCTCCTTCCAAACCCTCCTCGCCCCACCGGGGTGCTCCCAGCCTGCCCAGCCCTGCCAGGAGCACAGAAAAACCTCTCTCAGCAGGCAGCAGGAGCTCAGCACTGCTCGGCATCGTGGTTCCTGCCCACTCCTCCCCTGCACCCCCGCCTGACTCACAAACTTCCCACTCCAAATTAACACCCATTAGGGCTTATTTCCATCCCGCTTTTCCCCCGCAGCCACAGCAGAGCTCTGCCTGGGTTCAAAAGAGGGATGGAGCCATGTTTTGATGCTGAGTTTAGCCCAGTTTTGTTTCCTGGAGGGATGTTGCCCTCAAGAGAGCTGAAAGCTTCATTTTGAGGGGTGGGAGCTCGGCAGCTGCCCCTGAGGGGCAGCAAGTCCACAGAACTTCAGTGCTAAGGAGTAAAAGGCTCTTTTTCCTCTGCAGTGCCATGAGCAGCTCATCTTGGTGAGGTAATTAAGAGCTGCTGTTGATGCTTTGGTTTAATTTAGAAAGGAAAAAAAAAACCAAAAAGCACAACAAATTGGATTTGGTATCTTCAGCTCCCTGCCCTGCTCTGCTGCCAACCCTCAGGATCTGGGACCTTTCTCAGCCTGAGCAGAGGCTCAGGGACCCCCAAAGAGCCCCCCCGCCCTAAGCACAGCCACCACCTCCTCACGGCACCGCCTCCCTGCAGCCCCTTCCCAGCTCTGGTGGGCACAGCAGGCACCCCTGGGTGCTCCAGCATCCTGGGACTGGAGCAGAGCTGTGCAGGGATGGGGGCAGGACCACGCAGCCAGCCTGGCACCAGCACCCAGACCGTGCTCTGACTCGCCCACCCGGGATGCAACATCTCCCCTGACCTTAAAAACCCCCAAAATCCAGAGCAGGGCTGATTTTCTCTCTCCCCTCCTCTCCCCTCCTCTCGTTGCTGTTTTGTTTTGCAGCAGTTGCTGCTGTTGCCATGCCATCTCCTTTTGTTGCTATGGATTAATAGTGTTTTTTACTTATTTTTATGTATGTCCTGGGAACACGATTGCTTAATTTGCCCTGCAGGTTTGTAGGCCTGACAGGCATTTCCACATCCTCCCAGCAGCCACCTTATCTCAATCCAGTTCTGGGCTGCTTGCAGGATATATACCTGCAGAAATACCCGTTCCTGGGGAGGTTTGGGACACGTATTTGTCCCAGCAAGCAGCCAGGGTGGGAGTGGTGGGGACACACTGTTCCTACAGCCTGTGCTGGGCCCTCTCTGATGTCATGGGGCTGTTTTCTATCTAACCCAGGATAACACCTCAGCAGCCACCAGTGGAACGATTTTCCAAGCCTGGGTGGGTGGAAGGATGGGCTCCAGCTGCCCCCATGGACCCCCAAGGTGACACAGCTGAGGGGTTGCATTAAAATATATCCATTTCTTTCATTATAATGGGCATTCAATCAGGATTCAGCCTCTGGCTCTTTCTGTCCCTGGAAAATCCAGATCATTAGAGAGGGACCAGGAGACCCCAGGGAGCACCTGAGCTGTGCCATGGGAGAACCTTTAGTGTCGAGCATGGAATGTGGTGGTGGGAGCGAGGCTGTCAGAAAAAAAATAGGAACAAAATGTTTTTCAGTGGTTTTGGGAGGTTGGTTTGTGCTGTGGAGGCCGAAGACTCAGCAGATCCTAGTTCATCCATGTCCCACAAACCCCAAGGGCTGCTCCACTGCTGCCCCTGGCCACCCCTGCAGTGTCACTTGTCCCCAACCAGTCCAAGAGAAGGATTTGCATGAGGAAACCGCTGCAAATCCGTGGTTTGGTTGTGTTACTCGGGTGGCACAGCACAGAGGAGGGACCAGCAGGGATCTGCTCAGGGTCCAGCTCCTCACACACCCCTCGTGGGACATCCTGTGCTGTTCTGTCAAGGCAAACCTTTCACTGCTCTGTGTCTCCATTCTCCCCACGTGAACCAGGGAAAAAATTCCATCCTTTTGCCCCATTATTGAAAACTTCATGGAAGTGACTTCATCCTGTTATTATTATTTGTGCCTTTGGCTCACCACAGCCCTAATGCACTAATGAATATGGATACAGGGACACAGGGATCAGCCTCTTCTCTCCAGCAATTAATCTTGCCTCCGTCCTACTGGGTCATCTCACAAGCAGTGCTCAGACAAATATGAGCCTCGGAGGTCCCTCGCTTGCACACATCAAAGGGAAGCTGGTGACATCATGGAGATCACAGAAAACATCAACTCTGCCTGTCTAGGGCAGGGGGAAAAACCAGCTCCTTGCAGATCCACAGCTGGTGGGGCTCTTAATTACACAAAGGCCGAGGAACATTCCAACCATAACATCCTGCAGCCTCCCCGCCACCAGACAACGCGTCTTTTATTAGGGCAGGAATGTATCTTTAATAAACTGGAGGTTTCTAACTTGTCAGAGGGTGCTGGGGATGGGATCCACTGCAGTCATTTTTGGCCAGGCTCTTGTGCTGGTTGTCCCTCGGCCGCCCTGGACCCCCGCTGGTGCCGGCGCTGTGCTGCTGTGAGGCTCTTTGCTCTCCTGGGCACCCTCCAGTCCCCCTTCCGAGGGGGTGATTCACCTCCATGGGCATCTCACAGCATCTTCCCTGTGGTGCCGTGGAAATCCAGCCTTGTCCTGAGAGGAGAGGGGTTGGAAGCACCTCTGAGCCCCTGGAAGTGTCCAAGGCCAGGCTGGATGGGGCTTGGAGAAACCTGATCTAGCAGAAGGTGTCCCTGCCCACCTTTAAGGTCCCTTCCGCCCCAAATTCCATGATTCCATGGTGAGTGAGGCTAAAATCCTCATGGCACAGGAGCAAACCCAATTTTCACCTTAATTACCCTGCCCTCCTCAGTGCCCTGTGTTTGCACAAACTGGGCCTCGGGGATGGGGGAGTTCCGTGTTAATAAATGTTTGTTCCAATTCCAAAACCATTGTCACCATCTCCCTCACTGCCATGTGTCTTTAGGTGTGTGATCCCATGGAATTCTGCAGGGTTTGGGGCTTTACTGGTGTTTTTTTAAGGTTTTCTTTCGCCCTGTTTAAAGCAGCACCTCAGGGGAGGTGATGCTGAGAGGTTGCTCCACCCCACAGTAAAAACTCTCCCGTGTTGTTCCCTTTATTTATCTTTATTCAGAGAGTTTCAGCCCCCTCTGAAGGGCTGTTTGCTGTCATCAGTCCTGGAGGAGCCCGTGGGGGCCAGGTGGAGCGACACCAGAGATTTGTCCTATTGATTAACCCGGGATGGGAGGAATCAAACACCGCGAGCAGACAAACACCTGGGAGGAGAACAGGGCAATTGTCAGGTTTGCTTTGCACGTTTTTAGGTTTAGAAGACTTCATTTTTCTTTTCCTACCTGGAGGCTAAGAGAAAGCAGTAAAACTTTCCTAAATTCCTCCCCATGTCCCTGTTTGAAGTTCCCCAGTTAACACCACACACCAGAGAGGAAAAACCCCGCTTAGAACCCCCCCTCTGCCTGCCAGCCACGAGTGAGATCTCACATTATTGCCTCTGACAGCTCTCATTCCTCAGGCACTTTCTTTTTCCTTCCTCAAAGGAGGGGGGAAAAAATATCAAAGGTTTCCAAACCTGAGCACCTTCTGAGACTGCAAAATGCAGCCCCGTGTTGGGAGGGATGCTCCGAGCTGGAAAGCAGGAGGGAGGGTGGATGCAATCCTTGGGAAGAGTTACATGTGCTTCCCATCGCGTTTGCCTTGGGCCCTTGGAAAATGTTTGTAGTTTTCAATTAATCTCATTAGTTTGGAAGGAGACAGAGGGGCGGGAAATCAAAATAATTTCATGGGGAATTCTCTTTAATGACTTTTTAAAAACATGTAATTGAGAGAGGTGGTGGTGGAAAACATTTTAATGGTGCTGAAATCAGAGGGGAGGCAGGAGGGAATGTTCAGGAAAAGCCTCGTGTCAGGGGTCTGCCGGGACAGGACCGAGCTGTGCAGACAAAGTAGGGCTGGCATGGGGTCAGCACAGGTTTAGGACCCTCAGCCAGGTCCCCCAGCCCTGGGCTCTACTGGGGAGCCACCCTGGCTGCTGATAAGCCCTGGGAGATCCCTGCTTGCCATCGCTGAGTCAGCTTTTAATTTCCTTTTGCTGCTCTCCCGAGGCTGAGTTTGCCAGGCTGGAAGGAGTCAGTGATTCCTGCAGTTTGCCTCTGCCTCTGCCTCGCTCACTGACTGTCCCCAGGGTGCTGTGGCCACTGCTCACCCGCTGTGGTGACACTGGGGTGCCTCGGAGGGTGGCCTGGGCTGAGGATAGGGCCCAGCCTGGATGGGCTGCAGCTCCTCCATCCCTGAAGGGATGGCTGGAGAAGGGATGGAGCCTGCCCATGCACTCAGGGCACAGAAACCTCTCTGCCTCACAGAACGACCCCCAGCATCCCCCCAGAGAGCCCAGCACACCTCGGGGACACGGGACATGCTGAGCATCCATCCCGCTCCTAACTCCCTGCATCCCAATTAACCAGAGAGGAGGATTGTTCCCTGGGAGAGCTGGGTTTTCCCAGGAGCATCCTGTGGCAGAGACCCCGACAGCCAGAGCGGCCCCAGCCCCACTCTGTCCCCATTCCAGCAAAGGCGTGCCCTCCTCTCCAGGCTGAGCACTTAATTGATTGGATTAGCCTTTATTTGCTAATTAGCAGCCCGGTGCCCGGCCGGGGAGCGCTCCCTTTCTCCCCGAGCAGTTGGTGTTCGCCGGCTCCGTGATTCATTCCTGCCGTGTAAAACCGAAACTTGGCTCGGTGCTTTCCCCGGGGCACCGCTCGGCCGCCGGGAGGAGGCGATGCCAGGCTCTGCCCACCTTTTAACTCGCTTTCCTTTCCCTCGTTCCGCGCAGAGTTTGGTTTGCTGCGTTTAGCGAGCTCGGTAATTGCTGTGGCAGAGCGGCTCCGCTGCTCCGCGGAGGCAGCGCTAACAAAGACACAACCTGAGGGGAGGGACATGACACTGACACCCAGAAGACCCGGCTTTTGTCCCCAGAAGAGTTACCCACTGCGAGGACACGCTGTCCTGCCCGTCACACACCTCTCTCCATCCTCCTCCACGCTGCTGCCCACGCCGCAGTCTCTCACTCTGGCTGTTCATCCATCCTCCCCCGGACCAAGACTCACTGGCTAAAGCCACCAGCAGGCAGGGGAGGGGTGCTTGGGGCGAGGCAGGCTGCAGGATTAGGCCCACTGTGTCCTAAGATGGTATTTTTATGCCCCGCCTGGCTGTTTCTTAATGAGAATTTCGGGATTTGCGGGGGGGAAATATCACCTGGCACCACAGTGTCTTCCCTTTCCATTCCTGCCATCCTCCCAATCGCCCCTCTGAAGGATATCAAAGAGCAAATTACGCCAGGAACATCCACCCTTGGCAGCAGAAGCTGGGAGGTCAGCGAGAGCGGCCCCGGGGTGTGAGATGCTCAAACCACCGAGCCGAAGGAAAAGGCTTCAGGGTGTGATTCCAGGCTGGAGAAACCAGACACCTGGGAGGGAGGAGGACACTCAAATCCTCTGGTGATCCATTAGCAGGCTCCATCAGGAGATGTGAATGCAGCTGCTGAGCCAAGGAGGGCACCTTGTGACTTCTTAGCAGCCAAAGCCTTGTGTGCATCACTCAGAGGTGTCCCAGGGGCACGCACAACACAACACCTCTCCCTCCCAGCAGCACAAAAGAAGGAGAACATCCCAAAATAGGTGTCCAAGGGGCAGGCTGCTCTGTGCCAGGGCTGTTGAGCGTGGAGGGTACCAGGGAGGGATGCTGTGAGATGCACATGGTGCCCAGCATCGGAGGAGAAGCTGCTGCCGTGTGGCTTCACCCAGCACAGCCCTGCTGCTGTCCCAGGGGAGATCCCGGCTGGATGCAGGGAGGCAGATCCTCCCCCACACTGTGATTTCTCTGCTGCCAATGGATCGATCATGCTCGGAGGGCTCGGGGCTCTATGTAGGTCAGGCACATCGCTGGCTCTGACACCGCCACGGAGTTATTAAACTGAATGAGGATCCCCCCTTCTCCCTCCATCCCACCCCCTCCATGCCCAGCCCTTGGCACAGGGCAGCTTTGGCTCTCATCCTAGAGGAGAAGAGCATTACCCGGCGGCTCAGGGCTCATTTGAGCACAGCCAGCCTGTGTCCAGCTCCTGCACCGGAACATCCCCCGGAGCACAGCGCTCCCTGGGTGTCTGTGCACGAGGAGAGCTCCGTGCTGGGAGGGGGAACGGGCAACATGACCCATTTCACGGGTTTCTGTCAATAAAGCTGGCACTGCTCCCTCTCAGCCTTGTGAAATGCATGGGCCTGGACCAGCTCCCAGAGAAGGGGATTTCTCAGCGCAGCATCCCCTGGGAGGAGGGAGGTGGGTTTCCCACGTGCGGTTGCTCCCCTGCTTGTCTCCGTGGGGGTGGAGTAGATAAGAGACATCCCAGCCTTCAGCCTTGGGAGCTGCTGGTTTTTGGCCACCCAGCCTTAATTCCTTCTAGAAGCCTTCATCACCCAAGGAGGAAACCCAATCCTCTGGCACCTTGGGCTCCTCCTGGGCTGGCAAGCTGGAAGGAGAGGGAGGCATGGAAAGGGAGAGAGAGCAGAGGAAAAACTTTCTGAAAAAAAAACCAAAAACACTCAAGTGGTTCAGAGCAAACTTTGTATGACTTGAAGATTTGACCTTGTGTTCTCTCCTAGGAACAAACAAGAGCAAAACGAGGATCATATTATTTCTCCTGAAATTTGGAGTGGATCAGACCCCTGCTGTTGCAAGCCCCTGCAATGAATGGCTATAAACAAGATGCATTTCCGGAGGATGAATTAAACACTGAGCCTGAGTACTGACTGTGTTTGAGAGATGTTTATTTGTCCTTGCTGCCTCTCCATGAGGAGTTGCACAAGGACTTACTAAATTTTAACCCCACATTGTTCTTGGGTAAACACTGCCCTTTATCCAACGTCAGGAGTGCTCGGAGCTGAGATAAGCTCAGGTTGACTCCTGCTCTCTGGAGCATTCAGCCTCTTGGAACCAGCTTCAAGCAGACCCCAGCGCATCCACATAATTCCCAATTGCCTCCAAACCTCTGGCAGCTTTCTGCATTTTTATGCCAAGAAGTTTTTTGCAAGAAGTGTAGCAACGTTTATCTCAGCTCCTCTTCTTATTTTACGTGATGGAAAGGGCAAGGGGGATAAACCATGAAAAACTGGGGATAAACTGGCCCAGGGGCTGTGCTGTGACCCCCCAACAAGTCCTTGTCCCCACTGCCACCACATGGAGCAAGTGCCCATGGCAGGGGGGTTGGACTGAGGTGATCTTTAAGGTCCCTTCTAACCTACACCATTCCATGGTTCCATTTGCCACAGTCCATCCTTTTCCTGCCCTTCCACAGAGATGGAAATAGTGAAGCTTTGAGAGCTTCCTCCATCCTAATCCTCACTCTGTCACTCGCAGCATCACTGGTGAACAAAAAAAGGCTGAAGGGGGATGAATATCACTGCAAACTTTCTGGCTGCTTTGATTTCCAGAGTCTCCACAGCCCGTGCTTTTGGTCCATCTGCTGGCATCCAGCGGAATGGGGAGTTAGGTCTGCACAGCCATCGGCATCCAGGCAGGAAGAGCAGCCTGGAATGCCGTAGTTCTGGGGGGAAAAAATGGGTTTTGCTGCTCAGGAGGGAAAGGCTGAATAAAAGTGGTGTGAAAACCAGCGAGCCCCCGAGAAGTTCCCCCCTCCCTGCTTCCAGGGGTGTTTTGTGGCATCTCCCCCACTTTGGGGGGACATCGCCACAGGATGCGAGATGTTGAACGTGACTCTCCCAAAAGAAGAAGGATCTGCGCCTTGTAGAAACATTTCTGAACTCATGTTTGTTCCCTCTCCTGGGTCTGGGCAGAATGTCAAAGCCTGCTCTGAGCTGGAAATATTTTAAGACTAGCACTCACTGGAGACTGAAACAATGGCAATTCTTCAGCTACTGAGGCTTTTATAAAAGGGCTTTTGACACAGAGGCTGCTTAGGGCTGGGGGTTTTTTTTCTTTTTCTTTAGTCGGTTTTCTTCCCAGAAAATACTGTGCTGGTGTCTGTGTGCATGCTCGTGCACACACTTTTGCGTGTGCAAAATAATCCCTCAGCTTCCAGCGGGGCTGAAGGTGGGAATGCCCAGGAGATGCCTCCGGCCCCGCTCTGGTGAGGAGGAGGCAGCGGCTCACACGGGATCCACGCAGCCATGCAGGAAGAAAAAGACATTTTAGAGTAAATGTCAGCTTTTGCGTTTCTGGGTTTGGGGCTTTTTTTAAACATGTGGGTGGGACTTTTAATGCCCAGATGAAGCTGAGACGGTTTCAGTCTCCAGGGCTTATCCAGAAGATTCACACAAACACTATGGAAAGTGTCTCTTTGCTTAGGGAGGATGGAATTTGACACTGAGGAGATTTTAACCCGGTGTTCCAGCGAGGAGCCTCGGTGCTTACCGTGTCATATCTGATAAAGGCTAATCAGCCCTCCTTCAGGCTCCATTCAATTCTTATTTCCATCTGCTTCCAATGCAGATTGTGTTATCCGCGATACGGACTCACACGCAGGCAAACCAGTGCGAGTTCTGCTCAGGAATCACAGGATCGATGGTGAGGAAGGACACGATGGATCCCCCAGCCAGAACCTTTGAAAACAGCACAGGCAGCTCCCAGTCCTTGCTTGGAAACCAGGAGGGTTCAGCACCAGTTTGCACTGGTGCGGGGCTGGGATCCCACTGGGCAGCAGGTCTCCTGCACAGCCCCATTGCCTGCCCCAAGTTCCAGATCCCCTGGCCCCAGTGCCATCCCTCGCAGGCTCCTCGCCCTGGCTGAAGCCTCCTCCCCAATTATCCCGGGCGCTCTTTGCTCAGG
>NW_008246054.1:3524864-3526286 GCF_000691975.1 Corvus brachyrhynchos
GTGTAGAGGGAAAGATAGATTGCCGCTACTTTCCAGTATAAATCACATTCCTTACAACACTCCAAAGTAGCATTTTCAACCTCAGGGTGCTAATAGGATCCAGCAGGAGAAAGAAATGTCAGCTAAGTAGCAGGCGCTGTTTGGAGAGTGCAATGGAGCTGATCCACAGCCCCGGGGCAAAAGGAGCAATCCCAGGGCAAAGGTTAAAGAGTTCAGGAGCACTTCAGCCTACTTAATTGCAACAGGCCTCTTACACGGTGTAAGATGGATGGCTCGGGCCGGGCGAGGGGGGCAGAGCGGGGCCAGCAGCATCGCCCGCCCCGGGAACCGAGGGGAGGGGACCGGGATGGAGCGATGGAGGCACCACGGCAGCTCCTTGCCCCTCGCTTCTCCCCAAAAACGCTGCTGGGTGGCAAAGCTGCCACAGCAGCACCCCCGGCCCCCAGCTCTGCCCCATCCCCATCCTCCAGCCACCAACTCTGCCCATCCCCGTCCTCCAGCCACCAGCTCTGCCCCATCCCGATCCTCGGCGGATCAATGGGAATTTACACTGGAGAGGGCTGATGTGGGGAGGTTTTGCGAGAGCTCAGCACAGGCAGATAAATAACCAGTAGCCAGAATAACTCCAGCTGCCAAGGAAACGTTTCCTGCTCCCCTGAAAATCATAGGGAACATTTTAAGGGGAAAGAGGGGGGATTGGCTAGTGCTGCTGCTCTTGTCGTTTTTCTTACGGGATTTGTTTTCTGATTTCCTTTTATTTTGAATCTTCAGCATCTGAACTTGTTTTGTATCAGTCCCAAGATGCTTCTGTTGAGAAGGTGCCTCAGATAATATTTTTAGTAGAGTTTTGGCTTGTTTTCTGACACACATCTGAGAAATGTCATCAAAAGCTGATGTTTTGCATGGAAAAGGTCTTTTGCATTATTATTTTTTTCATCTGAAGAAAAAAAAAAGAATGGAATAAAAATATTTCATCCCTTTCTCACAGCGAGGTTTATGCTGTTTCCCTGGTGATAAAAGCACAGGGCTGGCTCTTGAGACAGATGCGTTTAATTCCCAGCTCTGCCGCAAACCCCCGCGATGACCTTGGAGCAGCCACCGGGACTCCGATCCTCACGGGATGGGATTTTTCCTGTTAAAGCTCCCGTTTGGCCTCTTCTGCTGGGGAAAATGTCGGAAAAAACCCGCTGGTTTCACGCGGGCCTCTGTCCCCCAGCCCAGCGCCCATCCCAGCGCCGGGGATGCTGCCCTGCGCGGGTGCTCCATCCCTGAACCGCGAAGCCCCCGCAGCGGCCGCGATGCGGAGCGAGGGTCGCGGATGCCCTCTCGTGGGAAGAGAGGGGCTCGGCCGCGCTCCCGATCCCCGCGGGGACGTGGGCAGATCCCCCGGCTCTGTGCTCCCCCTGCCCAGGGCTGCTGCAG
>NW_008246054.1:3526777-3530488 GCF_000691975.1 Corvus brachyrhynchos
GCCCTGGTGGGACTGGGAGCAGGTGATCACCTCGGGGTTGGAGCACCCCATGTCCACGTTTTTGGTGCCAACCACGATGTTGCAGCCATAGCACTGGAGTCCAGACACTAAACAAGAACGAGGAGAAACACGGCTGGATTTTTCCAGGGGGGAAAAGACTTCAACTCGTTCCGAGCTACTCTCTACCGACGGCTTCGCAGCGCTCCCTGCCTTGCCAAGACGCATTAAGCCAGAGCCCGGAGCTGCCCGTCACTTGTTTACCCAGTGGGCCCAAAAATACAGACTCATCTCCCGCTAGAGGTCAGTGCGAAATCAGAGATTAGCCGGAGATTTGAGCTGGGATCAAACTGTGGGAACAAGGGAGCTTTGAAACAGGGGGTGTAAAGAGTAGGTGAAACCTCACAACCACAGACACCACCGAGTCATGGCTCTCGGTCGCGCTCAGCAGCAGCTTTTCCTTTTTTCACCAAATTTCTTCAGTTTAGCTGTGTCTGTATTTGCTCCTGCGGGATGGGTTTATCAGCGTCGTTTGGTTCTCTCCCCTGGACGCAGTCCTGATGTAATCACAGGGTCTATCAGGAAGGCAAAGCAGCACAGAAACAGAAGGGAAATCCCCCTTCAGAGCACCGAGAGCCACCGTGCCTGTGACCGCGGGCCAGTGGCCTCAGTGTGTCCCCAGGGCTTTGCACTGGCGGCAGCTCAGCCTCTCCCTCCGGGGTCAGCGACTGTGTCTGAAAATTGCCACAATGGGAATTAAGCCATTTCTCAGGTTTCTTAAAAAACCTTAAAAAAGCCTTCAAAGGATATTAATTTACAGCATCCACCTCTGTTGTGGAGGTTAAGGCAACCTCTGTTGATTAACCAGGTTGCTGCCATTACCTTTCCTCACATCTGAACACTGACCCAGAGCCCTTCCCGAGCCCTCCTGTGCTCTCATGGGGTTTTTGGGAGGGATGAGCACCCCCACACAGCCAGGCAGAGCTATAGGAGTCCCTGCCCCAGCCAAATCAGGGAAGAGGAGCCCAGGGGATTCCAAATCCTGGCGCACCGCCCTTTTGTACAAAACACGGTAACATTACCTCCATCCTAAAACCACCAGCACACAGCTGCATGGCTTGGGGCGGGAGAGCCCCCAAATTCATCCCGAGGCTAAACCACACCTGAGCAACCCGGGTTTAGGGAGGATGCAAACCGCGACTCCAAGGCACACCCGCACCCCGGGGAGAGCAGCACTTACCCTCTGGCAGGACAAACACCACGGTCAGCAGAGACAGGATCCCATGGGCACCTCCGGGCATGTGTCCGCAGAGCATGGGGAGCAGCTCCTGGGGTCACTCAGAGCTCACAGGGTGGACACGGGGGTCTGGGGGAGCGGGCTGGGACCTCCTCTCCTCCCGGCTCTTCACCCCGGCCGTCCTTGTCCTCGGCGCGTCCTTCTCACCTGGAAGCCCTTCCAGCGAGATTCAGGGAGGTGCCGTCGGTGCAGCAGGGATCTGGCTGCTCCCCGCTTGCCCAGCCAGCCCCTGGCACCCAGGCTCCTTATGTCAATGCTTAATTTCTCCCTTTTCCTCTGGAGAAATTCCCCGACTCTTTCAGTTCATGCACAGACCTGAGTGCGTATGTGCTACCCTCGGTTATTTCTGTCCTATTTCCTCTGTCCACGATCACTTCCCATTAATACCACCGTGCAGCAGCTCTTGGAGAGAAATTCTCCCTAATCAAGATTTAGTTTTAAATCCACTTCGAAATCCTCTAATTCGGTTGGATTAGGCAGAAGGGGTTTGGGGAGATGTATGGTTTTACTTTTTTTTTTCCCCCCGTCTCTTTTTCCTCTCTGAGCTGCCTCATCTTCATGAACGGACCCACCGGCTTTCTGTGACATATTGTGCTATTTAAAGAGGGCAGGAATAATTTTATTAAAGAGAAGCAGTCAACTAATTTTAAATCTGAGACTTGAGATCCTCTAACAAAGTACAGCTCTGGGGATGGCCCTGGGGTTAAGGGGAAAACCTGAAGGAGAGGGAAGAGGGTTTGAATGTAATCTGCTTATTTACACACGAGAAAATAGTTGCTTTAATAATGCAGGGAGAGACCAAACAGAGCCAGCCCCAGGCTTGGATCAGCTCTGGAGGGAGCTGGGGCTGCCAAGAGGTTGGGAAGGGGACAGGGGGACAGCAGAGGAAAGGACTGAGCAGTGATGGCTCTACAGGGCCAGGGTCAGACCCACAGCCACATGGGACACCACAGATGTCACCAGCTGCAGGATGAGGCCTCCCCACCCCCTGTTGGCTCCTCCAGCGCTGTCCCCACAAGCAAAGCCCCAGCTCTCAGTGCAGCTAATGGGACTCGGAGAGCTAATGCTTACTAATAAGAGAGCGCAACCGAATGCACAGGATTAAAAAATTAAAATGACAAAATAAGCTGCTTATGTGGCTCATCCAGCAACTGCCTGCTAGCAGCACCTGAAATCCTCCACCCTGGGCACCCCAGCCCACCAGGCACCTCCTGTGCCAGACAGAGCTCCCAGCCAGGCACATTTGTACCTGATCTCCAACAGCATCTTCATTAGCAGGGATGCTGGTTCATATTTCACCGGGAGGCAGCACTAGCTGCTGGAAGGAGGGGCAGCTACAGCTCAGGAGGGGCAGTTGGCACCTGGGAGAAGTGCCCAAGTAATGCAGCTCAAGGATTCAAATCCCTTAAACCACCCATGGCGTCTCGCTTGCCTCGAAACAATGTGATTGTAGCAAACGTCTGACACAGTAAAGCCTGAAAGCCTGGGGGAGAAGGGATAAAAGGCAGGAAATGGGATTGATTTAAACGCATGCATAAATCAGAGCATTCAATAAGGAGGGGAAACTAACTTTTAATCCCTTAATAAACTCATCACTTATCTGGAAGGGGCATCCAGGAGCAGCCTGGGCTCTGTGGCAGTGATGCAGCATCCCTGGCAGTGTCCAAGGCCAGGTTGGACAGGGCTTGGAGCAACCTGGGATCGTGGAAGGCGTCCCTGCCCATGGCAGGGGGTTGGAATGGGATGAGCTGTAAGGTCCCTTCCACCCCAAGCTGTTCTGTGAGTCTGTGATAAAGCAGATGTGCACATCTGGCGGGGCCGGGGCCACACAAACCCCTGGGAGCTGCACCTGGATCCGCACCCTCATCCGGAAAAGCTGCTCCTCCGCCAGCCACACGCGGCACCGCCTGGTCCTTCCCGCCGGGAATCCAGCGGGAAGGTCTGGGAGAGTCGCAGGGGTCGAGGGATGGAGCGATGCCTTGTGGTGGCATCGGTGGGACCTGCGGCGGGATGCTGGGAGGGTAATCCCGGTGGGAACATCAGCTCCCCCGGCAGGTTTGAGGCGTTGCAGTGCTGATTTAGCGAGATGTTTGGTTTTACCCCCTTGGGATGCCGAAGAGAAAGGCTTTAAGAAAAGGGGAAAAAACCCACCCAACCTCTTCCACTGTTCCCACATCTTGTAACTCGTCATTAGCTCTGATGAAACTCGGAGCGATTTGCGAGCTCCGGGGTAGCAGGAACGCGTCGGGAATGGGCTCCCTCCTCCCCCGCTGCTCCGCTTGCGGGAGATTCCACCAGCACATCCCGCGGTGCACTCCTGCTCCCGCTGAAACCCGCGGGATACCGGCAGGACTCCTCAATCCCGCGGGATACCCGGCAGGACTCCTCAAACCCCGCGGGATACCCGGCAGGACTCC
>NW_008246054.1:3530844-3531490 GCF_000691975.1 Corvus brachyrhynchos
ATCGCGGTGAGCTCATCCCAGCGGCACCGCCCCGCCGGGAGCGGGACTCGAACCGGCGAACCCCTGCGCGCCCGCCGCCATCAGCGAGGCCAAAGTAAAACCGTACCCCGCTCGTCACGGGGCAGGAGAAGAAGCTCCGCCTTCTGAGCGCTGATTGGCTGAGAGTGATGAATACATTAAAAGGGTAGTGGAAAACGCGCGTTTATGCTATTTTATCGAGATTTTTAGGAGTTCTAGGGGAATCTAGACTTAGAGTAAAAGTTATTCTATGGGGATTAGGAAGGAATGTCAAATTAAGGAGAAAAATGGGAAGAAAAGTTGCCTCACACTATTCTAAAAGATATACCTTAGTGGAGGTTTAAATAGGCTCGACCGCGGCACCGAGTTTGTGTTGTATGAAAGGAGAGAAGGTTAGCACTCCCCTTGATAAGGATGGAAGAGGCCCTAGTGGCCTATACAACACACATACGGTTAAGGCACTGCCACCTACTTCGTGGCATCTAACCATGTTTTTTCCTTTATTCCCCTCTAGTTTTCGCGGGAGACCCCTAACAAAAAAAGCAGCACCCTCTGTTTCAGTCACCCAGCTCGCCTTTTGCCTCAGCCTAAAAGTTGGTGGTGCACCAGAGCCCCAGAGCAATAACTC
>NW_008246054.1:3531501-3543659 GCF_000691975.1 Corvus brachyrhynchos
GCTATAACGCACCCCAGCCCCTCTCAGCCCGCACCTAACATAAAGTTACACCTCCCCTACTGCAGCCCGTCCAGCCAGTGCACAATCCTCGTTTTCAGACCTGTGCTTGAGTTAATCCTGGCCCTGAAACCACCACAGCCATGCCAGGCTGCACAGAATTAGAGCTAAGTAGAGCTCATGCCAATAGGCCGCAGCATTAATCCCAGGTGGGATATTAAGGATTTAAACACAACCTTTATGAAGAGCAGCTTTACAGCAGATCCTTTACATTAGGGGTTTTCTATCTGCGTTCAAGAGATTTCGTGATAGCAGAAAATTGATCTCTCTTCTCCACAGCTCTGTGGCTCAGGGGGCAGGGAGAGACAGCACAGCTGCGCCAGCAAAGCCACTCACACGCAGGGACATGAGAAGCACTATGCCAGGAAGTATTTCTGAATCAACATTAAAATGCTTTGCTGGAATAAAATTCCAGCTTCTCCATGCTGTAAAGCAGCACGGCCCCATCTTGCATTGAAGAGTTTCACCGGCCTTCAAGACTGCAAAAAATCATGAGTTGATCATTTTAGCAGTGACACCAAGTCTAGACGCAGCGTCCCTTCCTGGGGGTAATGAAAAACCTCCAAAGGCAGTGATATTATTAATAGCCATTTTAGCAGCTCAACATGAACTCTATTTTTATATTTTAAAAAGAAAACCTATGCCTCGTATCTTGCAGCTCTTTTTCTCCAAGGGTTTCAAAGCAAGGCAGCCTCAGAGCAGCACTCCAGAGGTCTGGACTGTAATTGATTTTCTGTTATTACCAAGCACACGAGGTCAATACCAAAAAAATGGGTTTTGCTTCACCAGGAGCAAAACATCCCCTTGCAGCAGAACCCTGTGGGTGCAATAAAACTTGCATTTCTTAACTGGCACAAGGTAAATCCTGGACCCCTGCCCATCCTGCAAGGCTAAAGCTCTCTGGGAGGGGGTGTAGCAATGTTGTCTCTGCTGAGGACACCTTCAGCTCGATCCTTTTACCTTCATGAAATAAATGTGGACTCGTGTTCCTCTTTTTCTCCACACTGCTGCTCCTCATCCTCCCTCACTGGATGGAGCTGCTACAGAAAACATTTCCCCCTAAAAATATTTTTAAGGGAAGCTTCCATGGACACAGACACTTCACATGAGCACACTCGTAACCACAAACATACACATAAAATCCCACCTTTTTATTATGGCACATGGTATTTTTTCTGGATGTGTAAATACCACATGGATATGACAAAAAGGGAAAGAAATACCAATGCTGAGATAGATACAGAGTCATGCCATTTGCAATACAGCTTCATACCATGGATTGCCAAGATACAAAAAGTCTGGGTTCGTTTCTTTTTACATTGAAATAACTTTACAGTGTTCTGTGAGTTGGCTTTAGAACCAGAAGAGGCAAAAAAAAAAAAAATTAAAATATGCTGAGAACAACTACAAGCAGGATTCATTTTAATGGTTAACAGAAGAACTGTAACTTTGCTCTAGAACAGCATCTATTAAACACACGTAACAAGAGGTAAGCAACTATACAGAAGGTAAAGAGATTCCACCACAGGAGTCAAGTCAGGGGCAGGAAGAGGGAAATCTGGAACTGCATGGTTTTTATTTGGTCACAAAGTTTGAGCTGAGTGTTTAAAATGAAGCACCCTTAAAGATGCAGTACTCCTATTTAAAACAATACAGAAACTTCCCAAGAGACTAGAACCTACATTCTGGAAAAAAAAATTTAAAAATTAAAAAAAAAAAAAATTAGACATATTTAAAAAAATTCCACACATCTCTAGGCTTGTGACTTAACTTACTGGTACAAAGTAGACTGGCAGCTCTTCCTTAAGCAGCAACAGTGCCCAGAAGCAATGCCATCAGAAAATACAGTATCTTTGGGGTGTCCAAGACTTCTGACCCGACGTCAGAATCATCCATTTGTCTGCCAAAACATTAGGCAAGAAAAGGAGACACTGCATCTTTTTTTTTTTTTCCACCACGTTGCCCGGCTCTAGCAGAGCTAAGACGTTTTCTTTGGGCCACGACTAACAGAAACCACTTCATCAAATATTCTTCAGGTTTCCTGCCAAACTGGATTTATGGGTGTTTTTTTTTTTAATAATTTTTTTAAAAACATTTTATTTTGTTTTTCCTGACAGTCTCTAAAGCAATCCTTGAACGTTTAACAGTCACTCTTCCACAGTTTAATTGTTTTGTCGTTTTCTAGTGCCGCTGACGCGATGATGTTTTCTGTTGGGTGACAGGCTGTGGAGATGACAACATCTGAGCAAAAAGAAAGGATAGAAAAATAGAATTATTTAAATCTGGTTCATAGCAGGCATACCTGAAAATTAGCAACTGTGTTTTAAAACAGCAAAGCCAAGTTATTATTTCCCTGCAGCAGAATTAAATGTGTTATTTGTAAATATCTTACAACTGTTGCTCCTCTGTGAGAGGAAATACAAGCAGGAAAGAATTGAGGGTAGGAGGAAAGTGCTTGACAAGTTCCAAAATGTGGGAATTCTCTAGATTCAAGTTCTTACTTTTATCAGATCATGTCAGACATGGCTGAATCAAAACCCAGGTCAGTTTTTTTGTCATACTTCCAACAATTCTTAGGTAACATTTCATCTTCAGAGCTTGAAAAAGAAACCCTGCTGCCACTGCCCTCCTTGCACTCCAAATCACTGGAATCCAGCCCAAATCACTGGATGCAGCCCAATGCAAAGGACTGAGCACGCCGAGATTTCAGCTAAAACTCTGCTCTTTTACAGGACTCAGACTGAAGTACCCATCAGGTGACAGCTCATGGCTCAAGGCCAGGCACATGTACAGACGTTTCCAGTCCACATCAATGCTTATCCTTTGGAGCTGAGCTCTGGAAGGTGTTAACAGACCATTCAAAGTCACTGATGTTATGAGACACTTAGATATCTTGACCAGTTCTGTGCTCAAGCAAATCTCCTTTGTAAGCTGATGTCAAAGTTCTCACTGCTGGAGAATAAAACATTTTCAGTGCCCATAAACACCCTTCATGAAAAGGAGCGAACTCCCAGGGTTCAATTAAGCTTCAGCCAGTCAAGGCTTTATGGGTCTGACAGTCAAAACTGAGTATCAGAGAGAAAATACTCAGGCTAAGCCCTCACTCAGCCTGATATGACGGATATTACTTCAATAAAAACAAGATCTTTCCCTCACCTGTGTGTCCTTGTAGTTTCTGTACAATCTCTTTTGTCTGAAGGTTCCAAATATAAACCAGGTTGTCTTCTGAACCAGACACGATCCACTGGAGGGGCAGAGAGAAAACACAATTATCTGAATCTTTCTGAGCCATATCCAAGTGCTATTTCTCAATAAACATTTCATTGTTATCATGGGAAAGGAGGGAGGAGGAAAAGTCAGGAAATCTGCAATGGGACAGTGGGCCCACCTAGAGACAGAGAAACCTGTGAACCAGCACCCACCAAAGGAGGTTTCCAGCCCCAAAATCTTCTTTTTATCTACAGAGAGAAGCAGTAAAAACTGCACATTAGTAAAAAGAAATAATCAAATCAACACCAACCTTTCCACCAGTGACAGAGAAATTGGCAAATATGCAGTACTTCTCATTTTTGTGTCCTGTGTACGTCTTCAGGCACTGCAAGGGAAGAGCCACATGAATGCAGCTGGGAGGGAGTTTTCTCAGTCAAGGACAAACTCTCTGGGAAGAAAAGACTAAACATATCTGCCTGTGTTTCCCACCCTGCCAACTGATCTGGAGCATGCAGAGGGCAGCTCTGCCCTAGAACACAAAACAAAGCCCTGCATTTGTCCCATTAGAACAGTGAAAGAGATCAAAGGCAATTTATTGCTCATGAAGAGAAAAATGCAGAAATATTGCTGTACTTGATGTCTCAGGGCTATGCAGAAGGCAAGTATTCTCATTTTTTTTCTTTTCAAAGAGATTTTTAGTCAGAGAATCACAGAATGGTTTCAGTTTGAAGGAACCTTTGAAGGTCTGCCATGGGCAGGGACACCTCCCACTGTCCCAGGCTGCTCCAAGCCCCATCCAACCTGGCCTTGGACACTTCCAGGGACCCAGGGGCAGCCACAGCTTCTCTGGGCACCCTGTGCCAGGGCCTCCCCACCCTCACAGGAAACTTTCTAATCTGAATCCACCCTCTTTTATTTTAAAACCATTACCCCTTGTCCTGTTTCAACAGGCCCTGCTAAAAGTTTGTCCTCTCCACTAAAGGGCTATTAACACTTTTTTTTTCTGTAGTACTCATAGGTTAAGTTTAAAAATCACATGTAAAATCCAAGTTTTCTTAAAGCTTAGTTAAGTCTACATAGAGAGAGAGAGAATTAATTACTTTTCCTTTGCTGTAGTCCCAAAGTTTAAGAGTGCTGGAAAACAAAAGAAAAACAAAGATTTTAGTTCTTGGGTGGGTGTTTTGGTGGTTTTGTTTTTTTTTTCCATCTGAAAAGTTCCTAGCAGCAGAAAAAAAGTTTCTCCATACCAGAGTTCCAAAAATCTACATGGATCATTTTAGCCTGGCTTTGGAATGCAGGGTTAGTTAACCCCAAAGTATCAATTTTACTGCCATGCCATTCATATTCTCCTCCATAAAATACACTATATATGAAGTCATGTATTATCATTACTATGGCAGCCAAAGAGCAAAATAAAGCATCATCTGATACTCCAAATTTAAATTCTGTGTGGCTTTCTCCTTTTTTTTTTAATACTTACTTGTCCAAAGTTGCAGCTAATATGTATTTGCCGTTTGGTGAGAACTTCACAAAAGACACAGGAGGGTTATCATCATCTACAGCAAAATTAAAAACAGTGTTACAAGGTGCACAGCTCTGTTGTCTCACTGATAGCATTTCTTTTCACATTCGTTTTTAACAGTTTCACTGAAACACAAAGTATCTGTTTGAAAAATAGAGCCCAGACAAGAAATGTTTCTGCTTACCAATCAGTGTTTTCAAGCACTGGCCTGATGCTGTATCCCAGATTCGACTGTTAAAAGCACACAAAAATCATTATTATTGAGTCTGAAGTGTTTGTTACCATTTTAACATTACAAATACAAGGGTTTTTTTTAAAAAAAAAAAAGTATTTTTAGAATGCAAAAGGTGTGAAGAGTGATGCAGACAAGAAATAACCACTTACCAGAGTCCATCATAGCTACTTGACACTATCAGGGATCCATCACGATTAAAATGCACCTGCAATAATACTGATATTAATTATCAAAACTAATAACTTTACGGATGCTCATAAAGTTCAAATGTTTAAGCTCCTTATTTTCCACTTCTGATGTGGAATACAAGTTTCTTCAGAAGCCAAGGACACATCACCACACAGACACTGTTCAGACAGCATTAGCAGTATCAAACCTGGGACAGAACCTTATTATTGTAAGGGCATGGAATAGAACCTCTCATATAGCCCCTTATATGTTTTAAGGTCATTTTTCTGCTATTTTAAAGAATTATTACTATTAAGAGACATTAAGTGTGAAATATCTATTACACACGGCAGAACAACCATGTTAGAACAGCCACAGCTCGTGAGGCTCAGATTTTTCTCAGTGTTCTTCATTTTAAAGACATTAAGAGTTAAACACCTTCTGGTTTTCCTTAATCCCAATGGATATTGGCGTATTCCAAGCTCGTTTCTCCTATTAAATGAGATTTAAAACAAGGCAAACACTGATTGCTCTCTGAGCATCAAGTGCCACAAATCTGTGTCCCAGAATGACACTCAGGCATGACTGGCACACCTCTGCTCTATTCACATCTACACCCAGGACCAAAACCCACACTGATCTTAGAGAAAGCACCACTCATTTCATTCCCACTGAGCAAACCAGCAACAACCACAGCGCAGCCTGGACGCTGTGTAAGGCTGGTTTGGTAACAGAGCACAAACCCTCTCCTCAACAGGGACAGGAGAGGAGCTCTGCTAAACAAAACAAGCCTTTTAGTGTTCACTGATCAGGAGGGACTTACAGCTGAAACTGGGTCAGAGTGAGCAGGCAACGTCTTGAGGCACTTCCCTGTTTTCACATCCCATATCCTCACGCTTTCGTCAAACTGGAGAGGGAAAAGAGGCACAAGGGGGTTTGGTGAAGCACCTGTTTGAGGCATTCAGGGTGGTATAGCTTGGCTACAGCATGAGCCTTGTCCCAGCTGGGTCAGAAAGCCCAGGACACAACCAGCAGTCTGGGAACACCTCCCTGAATTCCTTGTCTCCGTGTAGGACACCTGCACGCTGAGGATGGATTAAGGGCTTTTCCCCAGGCAAGCACAGCAGGGGTGATGCACAGCTCACCTGACTACAAGCTGTGTTTGTGAGGGAAAACACAATTGAAACAGACTGTGTGATTCATATTCTTTCATTTAATACTGTTTTCAAACCATGATCTGACCCAATCTGCAGAGGGAGAGGTGATTAGAAGTCATCCTTTAGGTAAGTCAGAATCCAGGTGATTAGAAACCATAAGTTGTATTATGAATTCTGTATTCACTACTTATAAATTGTACTACATCAATCCTGCTTGCAGAAATTCTGTGTCACTCTAATCATAAATTAGCATGCTACACTAATCATAATAATCTGTTAAGAAAATAAAGCTGTAATTGTAACCATGATTTAATGCCATCATCATTCTGCCAAGGATCCCTAAAGAACCTGTCTGTCCCTTTAGTGACGAGTGACAGAGTGTGCAGTGCTTGCTTCCCACAAAGGAAAAAAAAACATAAAATCACTCACTGAGCCAGAAACGATGAGGTTTGACTGAGGGTTGAAATTGCAGCAGAAAACGTAGTTACTGTGCCCTTTCAATGTCTTTAAGCACTTACCCTGAAATAAAATTCAGCAGAGTTAAATACACAGCATCACCCAGCACCATAAAAGCATCCAGAGAGACCACATTAAGGTTAATCACTGTGCAGCACAGAAAGAAACCATCTCTAACCCCAGATTTAGATGGGCAGAGGGCCAGCTGCAACAAAACAGGAAAGAAAGAAACATTTTTCATGTTTGCAGACAAGGTGCAAACTGTTTGGGCAGCTCAGGAGGACCCAAACAATTTAATACCCCTAATCAAAACTCAACCAAAATTATCCAGTCCTCTCTGTCATCAGAGAAAGGGGGAAAAAGCAGAAATAAGTGTGGCTATGGTACAAAAAGGTTTCATGTGAGAGGCTTTTTGCTGTGGTTCTATCTCCATCATCAGGCTTTAGTGCTCTCTCAGAGCACTAAACAGGCTCCTCGTGGTACCCACAAGCATTCCACTCTTTCCAAGAGCAGACAGCACAATTCATTCATCCTCACAGCCCATTCACCAGCTTGTTATAAGCAGGAACACAAAGCAGGAACAAGAAGCCAATATAGGAGAAAAGGAAGGTAAATAAATAATAGTTCCTGCCCTTACCGAGCTTACATCCCATATTTTGAGAGTTTTATCATCAGAGGCAGAGACAAGGAGGTTGGAATCTGATGACCAAGCAACATCAGAGATCCCCTAAAACAAAAGGAAAACAATTCTCTTCTCAGCTCTGTTTGTTCAGCCACACAGAAAAGTGGAAAACCCAGACTGCAGATTACATTCCCAGCTGAAGCTTGAATGAAAATTCAGCACTGAGAGTCAGGAATTCAATGATTTCGCTGGGCTAAGAGCTCATCTGGCACGTGTTCATTTTAAGCTGAGCCACAGACTCTGAGAACATCAGCAGCTTGTTCACACAGTTCTTACTGTGGCCACCAAACCCCTCTGTTAGAATTCCTAAATAGAATGTTAATAAATTAATCTGAGTAAGTGGCTTTTCTTCATGACAAATGGCTGCTCTTTACAGTCCAAGTCCCCAGAGGCTGGAGAATATTCCAGTGGCTTTTCTTTTGATAAATCTTCATTTTTGCTCATGAAACTTCAGCATGGAAGAAACTTTAAAAAAAAAGAAAACCAAAGGGCTTGGGAGTCTTTTGTTTTCTTTAGAACTTTGCAGAATGAGTAAGTGTTGTGTTTATGTAGGCAAACCCACAAGAAAAATTTAATTTCCTTAAAAGGCAAGTGTTTTGTTCCTTATACAAAGGAAAGATGGAACAGGATACAGTGTCAGAATTCATAGGGATTTTCACCCAAGAATGTTCTGCCCTGTGTCTGAGGTGGGTTCTCCTGAAATGCAGGGACACAGCAAGCTGGCTGGGCAGTGGGAATGCAGGTGTTCCATCATCAGCTTGCACTCCACCCATATTCCCAGCCTGCCCCGATATTACTCCAGCAATTCCAGGCTGTTGCACTGGGCTGTATAAACAAAAAACTACAAAGTAAGACTGAAGAACAAACCTTCTGCACAAGTAAAACTAACCAAGAATGGAAATTTCTGAATTAGGAAAAAGAAAGCAAAATTCTTCCCAGGTAAATTCCCACAGTAATCACCTGGTACTTACCAGCTTATGACCAGATATTGTTTTCTCAAACTTGCCATCATACGCTCCCCAAATTTTAATGAGTTTGTCAGCAGCTGGAAAAGAATGTGCCAGTTCAGAGATTAATTAACAGCACTAGCAGAGCTGTCCCTTCCAGGTGGAAGGAAATAAGTTCACTGTGTCTCTGCAGACCCTGGGCAGTTCTCCCTCCCCAGGCAGACCTCAGGGAAGAAGGTGATATGGAACTGGTGAAGAACAGCTTCCTACACAGCACTCTGCAGCAGCTGAGGTTACATAAGCTGCCTGGAATGCAGAGAGACTCCAGCAGCTTTAGTTTCTCTCATGACAACTTGGGTTTCTACTTTTGTTTTAGATTGCTAGTTGTAAAAGTAGTGCTGGTCCACGGGAATGCTTGAAAGGCTTTTGCCCCAAAAAGAACAATAATTACACCACAAGCTGGACTGAATGAATGCCTGCAGAAACCCAAACATATTATCCATGGTAACTTGCAAAACAAGCCAGAGAAAAAAGTTGGCGTTTGCCAGATACAGAGTTTGGAAAACATGTTCAGGGGAGAGGGGAGGGGGACTCTGATGGGGACACTGTAACCATTTATATGGCACAGCACACTGATCCTATTGAGTCTGTTTGCAGTTAAGCCCCAAGTTAATTCCCACGTCTGGAAGATGTTCCAGTGGCCATCACCATCACAGTCAACAATTTCCAACTGGCCTTTCCTTACACGTGGATCCTCCCTGGATCACTGACAGTCACAGAAACACATTTTCAAGGCAAAGCTGTCAGGAAGTGCTGAAGACCAAAAAAACTCTTATGAAATACCAAAGCTGGCAGGAAGGGGACTTGTTCTATCACTTAAGAGAGCAAGAAGTGAAACATTATCTATAACAACCTTCTGCACTTCACTGGAGTAATCAAAGCCTCTGACTGCCAACCACCACAGACACACAGCACAGAGCACTGGCCAGCCCTGTGTGTCCAACTCTGCAGCCCAGGAGCACTTTCCGCATTTCCCAGAGGAAAGTTTGGCCTGCAGATACTGTACACAAAGTTTAATTTACAAGCTTAAGCTGTTAGTGATACAGAAAAGCACAAGGAAAGAACCCTGCATTGGTTTTTGCCCATTTGCTCAGTAAAGAAAGCTGAACAGGTGACGGTTCTCCTGGCAATGCAAAGACCCAGTACTCAAAGTAACAGAAATTAAATTATCTCAAACAGTGACAGCTTTGGTATCACTCTTTTAAGAAAAACTGTGACGTGACACCCCTCCTGTCCCTGATGGAGGTAGCACTGCAGACAGGCCCTTCTGCAAGGCCCACATTTGTGTTTGAAATGAGATAAAAGCAAGCAATACTTACAGGAGCTGGCAAGCCACTCTCCGTTAGGACTAAACTTGACTGATGACACTGCCTTTGTGTGTCCTGCTAACGTGAACTTGAGAGCATAGTTTGGCTTTACTGGGGCAGGCTGTAAGAAAAAAATACGTATAAATGAGTTAAATTCCAAATTTAGTACCTCAGTGGCCAGCTCTGATCAGTACAGAGGAATGGACCACATGGGTGTTCACCCTAACGAAGATTCCAGCGTTCACATTCCCAGTCCCCTCCAAAAAACACCCAAACCAACCAAACAACCTTTCAGTCTGGGGCCTGACTGTTTCAAGCACAACACCAAGTCACCCTTGAGATGAATTTCATCCAAGGCAGTAACAAACAGGTGAGAATAATCCAACAGCCCAGCCACAAAGTGCCTGGCACTTCCAAGTAACACTCTCGATATTGATCTGTGCAGTGCTTTTAAGTGTTTGCATTTTTGCCCTGATCATGAATTAAACCACGGACCAATTCCTCCATGCCCCTAAAATCCCACTTCTGCCCTTTTCCACTCTTTGAAAAAGCTTCATGGTTAGACAATAATACCTCCTTTGAACATCTTCAGGCTTTAAAGAACCTGAATAATTGTTTCCCCACTCCACAACTACAGATTCAGCAATTCTCCAGCCACCTCCAGGCATTCCAAGGATACAAACAGCCAGCCTTTGTCATGCTCAAAATGACAAGAAGTATTTCACCAGTGAGAACTTCCCCAAACCCCTTAGCATTACAGCAGAGCCTGCACTCCATCCCCTTTTCCCATAAAACCCTCAGCATAAGACACCAGCAGAAGCAGACACATGGAAAAGATCTTAATCTGCAGGAGAATCCAAATCCCTGATTCTGGCCTGGCTGCTCAGTGTTGAGGTAGTTCCAGGTGTTTTTACAGGGATATTTTTTTGGAGCCCCACACACACCTTGCTCTGATTGGTCGAGGAGGAAGGAGTAGATTGTGTTTTGGTGGATTCTGCATCTGGCTTCTTTTCTTCTGTTGCCATGGTTCTGGAGCTGGCAAATGAGACTTATGGGTGCTTGAAGGAGAGAATGAATGTGCTGCTTCAAAAGGCAGCTCTTGCCACCGAGAGGAGAACCGCGCTGAAAGGAAAACCTGGAAGAAAAACAAAATATTCTCATTAGCTGTCAAAAAGATTCTCAGCATGCACAAAAGTGAGATTGGTCGAAGTGCAGGTTGCCAGAAACCAGTATGAAAACCCCTACTTATTATCTGTTGAGCAATACAGCAGTATTTTAGGCCTTCAGACCTACTTATGTACAAGACCAAGAACTCAAGCCACGGCCTTTGATCACTTCTTGGAAAGCTTTTTCCAAACAGAAATACAGCACAATAGCTTTGAGGTGTGGCAGGGTTTTCATATCACAGACCCCAAAACACTTCTAACAAGTACTTAGTACAGGGTAAATGCAGCAGTTTGTATGGAAGACGGAAGGAACAGTCCAAGGCCTTTCTATTTTAATTTACTAAGGTAAAGAATGCAAAAAATAACCGGCATTTGCAAAGCTTAAGACCTGACTAGATTCCTTTCACCTCAGAATGCAAATATTTTGGTGTCATATTTCCCTGCTGAAAGGTCTGAGCATCAAACCATACCCTACTCCACCCGAGACTTCCCCCTGACTGGTAGCAGCCTTGGATCAGCCTCTCTCTTGGATCAGACTCGCTTTCCGTAACAAGACCTGATGGAGTGCAGTGCCAGGATTCTGTAATCGGGGCTGATGCTGCAGAAGGAACAAATCTCCACTGCAGCTCAGCCACACTTCAGCTCAGGAACAGAATCACCCCCAGCTCACAATGTCAGGATTTGCCTTCTAAGTGCATTTGCCACATCGCAGCTCCTTTTGCTGGTGGCAGCACATTCGGGGGAACGAGAGCGATCGCTCTCAGGATCCACTGGCATTCCAAGCATCTCCTTCCCAGAGGGTGCAGAGCAGGGCGCTACCAGTTGCCTGCCGGCTGTGCTCGGTGTGGGGAGATCCCAGAATGGGCCAGGCTGGAAGGGAGCACAGCGGCTCATCTGCTCCAGCAGGCTCATCCCAGAGCACATGGCACAGGATCGCATCCAGACTGTTCCTGACCATCTCCACGCAGGGACACTCCACGCCCTCCCCGGGCAACCTGGGGGCCACCACAAGAAAATAAACTTTCCTAACGCCGATCCTGCTCCTTTTCATCTGGAACTCGTCTGGGAACTCGGGCGAGCACGCAGCGCGCTGCCAAACCTCGCAGCATCGGTCCCGGGGCCGGGGGGCTCCATGCCGGGGGGGCTCCCAGCGCACCCCCCGCCTGCACGCACGCGGTACCGATAACAGCC
>NW_008246054.1:3544096-3551990 GCF_000691975.1 Corvus brachyrhynchos
GCCCGAGAGCCAAAAGAGCGGCGCGAATGCGCGCACGGGCGGAGCCTGTCCCCGTGGCGTCGTGCCCGCCCCTTCCCTCCCCTCCCTCTTTTCCCTTCCTTCCTTCTCTTCCTTTTCTTGTCTCTTTTCCCTCCTTCCTGTGCTTTCTGTGCTTCCCCCCCCAGCGCCCGCTGCTGTTCCCCGCTCGCTGCGGGAAGCGCCCTGCCCGTGCCGGTGTGACATTCCCGTGTGGGAAGCGGGCACATACGGACCGGGATCGGGTGGCCACGGCGCTGCTCCCGCCGTTCGGGGGCCGTTGAGCCCGGCTGGAGGGGGTTAGGTGTCGTTGGGCTGCGTCTGCAACTGACCCCCTTGGATGCACACCGATAAAAGCGGCTGTGAGGAGAGCAGGCCAATTCACAAGGCAGTAATAGCTATAATAATGTCTATAATAATGTCTGTGCAATGTCTGTAATATCCATATTAATGCCGATAAGGTGGGGGGTCAGGCTCTTCCCCCAGGCAGGTAGTGACAGGGCGTGAGGAGTCATCCTCAAGCTGCTCCAGGGGAGGTTCAGGCTGGACATCAGGGGGAGTTTCTTCATGGAAAGTGGTGGTAAACGTTAGAACAGGAGGAAACGCTAAACATTGGAGCTGTCCTGGGAGGTGGCAGAGTCCCCATCCCTGGGGGTGTTCAAGGAGCGACTGCATGTGGCACTCAGCGCCATGGTTTAATTGACAAAGTGATGATCTATCAAAGGTTGGACTCGATGATCCTGGAGGTCTTTTCCAACTTAAGTGATTCTGTGACTCTCGAATGCTTTTGTTTGGGCCATTTAACACCGTAATCCTTGCCTCGGTGAGAGGGTATCTGAGGCGAGGTGGATTTCTCAGTGTATGGTCACACAAAAAGCCCTGACTCAGGAAAGTGTTTAATTCATTAAGGCCAAACAGCCCAGTTACAGTTAAACATGTGTTTAAGCACTTTTCTGGAGAGCAGTGAGTTATTTCTGAACCCACACGTTGCAGTCTGCTTTCACTTAAGAGGGAAAAAAAGGAGACGTGTGTCATTTACTGGCCCTTTAACACAGGAAGATGTTTCACTTCCAAAAATTCTAGTGGCAGTTGAGAAAGGAAAAGATGAAAAAAACCTGTGGTATAGTAAAGCCAAGGCCCTTCTCCTCCAGCCTGGAATCCTGCAGCAGAAATCTGGAGAATTAGCCCTGCCTTCTAAACTAAGGGAGGTAAAACACAGTTAGAAGAGCTGCACAGTCACCAGAGCAATATTAGGGAACAAATCCAGTCAAGTCTCTGGTGCTGATTCTTCCAAATGGTTTTGGGTGAAAGTTTTCAGTCTTTTAAAAAATGAATATGAAATAAAATGGGAGAACACAAATCAGCAGTTTAATGCTATTTATAGAACTTTCTCGTGGCGGGGTGTTTTTGTTTCTTTCATGTCAGAGATAAGTTCATATTTTGCCTCTCAGTGTCTGCTTTGGGAATTTTTGCCCAATATTTTTCTATATATGTAGAAAATACATATACATTTATTTATCTATGTAGAAAATACATATATGTGCATGTATGAAAATGCTTATCTAATCTGAATCCTGGAACCTGAAAAATGTAGCCTTGACTACAAATTAAGTGTAATCCTAAACAACCCCTTAGCTTCTAAGTGTCCTGGATTTTTTTTAAACTAGTTTAAAGTATGATAAACTCCTTTTGGCCAAGTACCTGATTCCGTGCCAGGCTGGGTTTTTGACAGCATGGAGCTTTCAGAGACAGCACAAGCAGGGGCATTTCTTTGGGACTGCAGAACATCCCCAGAGAAAAATTTGGATAAAATTTCACTTGATGGTTACGAATCATCTGTCAGGGTCTTTCTTGCTCCCCCGGCCAGGCTTCCACAGCTGGGATCAGCAGGATGTGACATCTGTCCAAACTGCCTCTCTGGAAAAGCGTGGGGCTTGGCAGGCTTCTCCCTCACAGAATCTTTCATTCCCTTTGGTTCCAAACAGTCTGAACTTGGGGACGTGCCAAGTGCACTGGAAAAGACACCTGTCTGAGGTGTTTGTGGGAGAGCAGCTTCCCATGATGATGAAAGGGAAAGGAAAGCCCCTGTGTGGCTCAGGTTGGAAGGAAGTGGCTGCTCTCAGTGCTACTGGGGTCCCTTTGGGTGGCTTTCAGGGTGTCAGGAGCTGAAGCCATGGCTCCTGCTGTGACCACCACGTGTGATTTTGTCACAGGTTGCACCGAGGCCAGAGCTAACCCAGTGCTGCAGAGCTGATCCAAAGGACATTATTGTTTGTGGAAAAGCTCCCAGGAACTTCACTACACACTGGACCTGCTCTTTAGACCTGCCTGCTGCAAACCAGCTTGTAGTGGTGAGTAATCAGACACGGAGCTTACAAGCTGTGTGAGCCCATGTTTATATTTTGGCACAATTTGCAATCTCAGCTCGCATTTTTATTTGCTTGGGCCCCTCAGCAGACAGAGGAAGTGCAGAACAGACTTGCTGTGTGTTACACTCTGCTCCAGAGACAGGGAGGAAGGACTCAGGAGAGACCTGCTGCATCTTTTAGGCTTCTAAAGAGCAGCTGATCCCTGACACAGAGCTGTTTCTGGGTGGTTCCTAACATGCTGTTGTGGGTTTTTTTCTCTAAATCCCAGATACATCACATTCATATGTTTCTTCTGGGATTTAAAAACAAACACTGAACCTTTTCCAGGATGATATTTCTACCTCCCCCACTACACTCTGAGCCTTGCTTGCATCATTGCCAACATTTGTTCATTTAAAGCTAGGAAATCTTAGCCCAGTGGAGAGCAGGTAGGATTGGAATCATCCTGCCCTGGGAGGGATCTGTACAAACACTTAGTCTAGGCAAGAGGAGCCTATGGAAGTTGAAGAACTCATTTCAATGTAAGATCATTGAACACTGTATGTATCAAACCCCTTTTAGTAAAGATCTGTTAAGAAACATGATTTTGAAGAGCAGGTCAGACTTCTCACAGGGCTGGAGTCCTGCAGTGTGCTATAAGGCATCATTCAGCACAAATTCCCCCCCAGTGCCAGTCCCAGCCAAGTTAATGCGTAGAGGCTGCTGATTTGAGAGCCCCAGCCTGAGTCACACACGCTCTGACTGCCAGACGTGATGACAGCCTGCCTCTCCCAGCCACTTCAACTGGAGCAGCAGGTTCTCAGCACTTCTGTGAATCAGGAGCTTTGTTCTTTGGCTGCAACCACAGTGAATGGACAATTTAATACAATTCACTCACACCCCTGAAATAGTTTTAGGGAAATCTATTTATTACTCATTGTCATTTACAGATCAAGATGTTTGAAAGTGTTACTATTTGGTTAGGGGATCTCTATGCCATTCTCTGCAGTCTTTGTGAGGGGGCAGGAGGAAAAGTAAGGAAACACAGAGGAATCCTTTCGGCCCTTGGCCAGCTGAGGTCTGGCATGTTCCAGTGTCTGTTGGTTTAAACTGCCAGCTCAGTAGCACACACTATTCACTGCCTTGCTTACCTGTGCAAACCACTGTGTTCACAGCAGGTGCTGGGTCTCCACAATAACTGAATGTCCAACAAAACCATTCACACAGAGGTAATTTCCAAAGGAACATTTTTAACTATGGCCAACGTAGCTATGTTGGCTGGGCAGTTTCTTTTTGATTCCCAAATCTGTGGTCATGCCCTTTTCTTCTCTCTCACAACAGTTTAGGCCTTTGCTCTGCCTCTTTCCATACATATAAATCTTAGCCCACTGTATCCCAGTCTCCAGCTCCTCCAAGTAAAGCTTCTTGCTCCCTCCTAGTAAGACACATCATGGTCAGACAGAATATTTTGTGGGCTCTTCATGCCCTTCCTGTCCATTGCAGTAGAAGTCCTTCATCTCTGCTTCCCTGGTTGGAGAACTTCCAGTCTGGAAGAACTTTATTTAAATCCACCCTGGACCCTCCACTGGATGTTGGCTGTCTCCAGACCACCATTCAGATCATAATGAAAACTCCTCTTTGCAGGTGAACACTTACAAGATCCTTTAGGTCTTGGGTTGCTCAATTCTTTCCTGTCTTCCCTTCAAACAGCACAGTGCTGTGCCTTTTGGGGCTTGTAGACATCCTGGCCCCTGGCTTCCCAGTCTGGGGGCTCTGCTCACCCTTTTCCAGATGAAGAGTGAACACTGAAGATCCAAAAGCCCTGCAGCCGCTGACAGATTCCCGGGAGCGCGGAGCCAGGGTGGCCTCACCAACTGGTGTGTCCAGGCTCTCAGAACTACAAAGAATGAGTCAGAAGAGCTGAGTCCCAATTCTCCCTCTGCCCACGATTCTCTGCATCATCATATTCCCTCTCAGCTTCCTCAGCTGAAAAACAGGAGTCATAATATTTCCTTACCTACAAAAGCTGTTAGGAGGATTATTGAATTGTTGTGAATTCCACAGATGAAAGGTACTACAGAAAAACAAACTGCAATTATTGTTTCAAACCTCTGCCCTAATCCCGTCATCCTTAACTTACTGAATAACACTTACTCAGTCGAGGAAATCCTGCCACTACACTGAAGAAGATCATTGGAAAAGATGACTCTCTGTTGTAATAAGAGCATTTATCCCCTTTTGTTCAACACCCTTCTGCCTGACACTGAAGTGATCCGAGTCATATAATCTCCCCTTGCAGTGGGGAACTGTGGTTTTGATGGTGGAACAGGCACAGGTGAAAATCAGAAGCTTGCAGGAAGAACCTATTGCAAAGATCAGAAAAATTGGTGCTCCCAGCAGTTCCTGATTCCTGCCAAATACTGCTGGGTGCAGTCACACAAGGCACTGAGTGTGGCCCACCCTCCCAAAACTCATCTGTCCCACACAGACAAGTATCTCCTTTTGTGCTTCCATCCCCTCTTGTTTTCAAAACAATCAACACTCCAAAAACAGAGAGGCAAAAAGTGCCAGTGTTTAACAGCCCTGAAAACCACTCTGGTTTTGCATAAATAACATTTTTCTTGTTGAAGCCTGGGCACAAAGCTTCCGAGAAGGTTGTAGGTACCACTGGGCATTATAGGTTAAAAGTACTGCAACAGCCAGGAATAAATACATGGCAGGTGTTCGTTAACAAGGCACTAATTGGGTAACTGGAGGTGCAGCATAAAAGACCACAGAGGCCAATTGAGAAGCTTTAGGTGAATCCCAAATGCTCCTCTGAGCTTGGGGAGCAGGAGGAAATAAAGAGCTACTGCCGTAGTTTTGCATTTTATGGAAAAGCCGGTGTTAAGGTGTCTCAGAAGAGGCGGCCTGTTACATCTTGTGTATGAAACCGTGTGACAAAATCAGTTCAGAATTTAATTTAAAGATTATGACTCTCTTTTCCTCGGTTGAAGTGCTTTTACTTTGGCTTTGGTAACTTGAGCTTAAATTGTTCTGATTTGATTTCACTGTACCTCCTAAGGGGCTTATTCAAACTGAGTCAGCCTCTGCCTGTTTGGCTAAACCATTATCTAAACTCACTGCCTTGCATAAAGAAGGCTTTAGGGATCCCAAAATATGTTTTCTTTCTTAATCCCTTGAAGGATGCAGTGGGGTTCTTCAAGCATAATCTGCAGACCTACAGGTAGGTGTGTGAGTGACTGGTGCATTCCAGGTTAAAAGCTGATAGGGGTGAAATCTCTGGGGACAGTTTCCCACATGAATTGTTATGCCTGCTCAGCCTGCTGCATAATGAATGTGACAATTTGGGATGAAACTCTCTTACACCCACCCTGGGTGAGATATGGCAGGGTAAGGTGTAATTGGAGACGGCTTTTGGGTTGCAGTTTTGATGCACCCTTCATCATGGTGCTCCTGAAAGTGGATTTGCAGTGAGGCTCAAGCTCCAATATTGAACTGTTGCACGTTCACTGTGAGGTGAGTGCCCTGCTAGCTTGGAGAGTTTTTTTGCTCTCACAGAGTTTCTGCTCTCTGGCTTCTCTTGTCTCTGCCTTTTTGCCTGCACTCCCTAATTTCTCTCTGCTCTGCTGTTGTGCTCTGTGCCGGTTGCTGGGGTTGCTGAACACTTTGCATTAGGAGACCCCTGTTCAGTTCCTTGTGGCTCTGCCAAGTCTCACATTGAAGCCAACATTTTTTTTTGTTGTTGCAGGAGTTTGTCTTAAACTAAAATATAAATGCTTTTAAAACCTGAGCCTTCAGATTATGATTTAGCTGAAAAGGCGTCTTTAGAGTGCATGGAGTCCATTTTTCCAAGTACTCACAATGAATACTCAGCCCATTTCTCCCTGCCCCCTCCCTTGGAAAGCTTCAGCTGCCAACTTTTCCCAGCCCCCATGCCTAGAGCTGTAGCAGTTTTCATTTAGGGGCTCTTTGGTCATGCTCATGATTTGGTGTCTGTGTATGTTATGGCATTTAGGAATTCCTACTCTGGTTATCCATGTGGATCAGGCACATCCTGGAGCAGAACAGTTCAGTCAGAAGAACTGCCCTGGTTCTCTTCAGCTCTTGAATGTTTTGATACACGTGTGGTCTTGTAGATTGCCTTGAAAATGGGCTTAGAGTAGAACAATGGTAAAAAGTGCTCAAAATCCAGTCCTTTCCCCCTACTCCCTGGTATCTGGTGTTCAGGCTGCTTGTGGGCAGGGCAGAGTTCAGGTGGTGTTTCAAAAGGATTTCCTCTCTGTGTGGCAATCAGATTGGTGAGCACCAGCTCATGAAGTGTGGTGATTCTCAAGAATTCCTAGAATTTACTTTTTTCTTACTGCTTACCTGTTTTGTGCTCCTGCAGTGAACACATGGTGCTCCTGCAGAGACCGTGTGGAGGGTGGGGAGGTGACTTTGGGCTACCTGATGGTCAAGTCAAAAGGGTCAGCTTGCAGGAGGGAAGCCTAAGTCTCGTACACTGTGACCTAGAGTGGGGTTTGGGTGTTGATGCAGACACATCAAATGCTGCCTTAGCAAATGTATCCAAGAGTGGTTGTGAGCGAGTTTCTGGTTCCTGAATTTGCAACAAGCCTTGAAGTTGAGTGCCAAAAAGCAATTTTTTGGGAGGGTTTGGTTAAGGCACGTGCACAACTTTGGTTCCATCCTGAGGCAGCTGCAAGCATGGCTAAGTGGAATTCTTTCAAGCCTGTATAACCTTTCTGATTATCTCATACCTCTGGAGAAATTTCAGTCCCATTGGTCGTGTTTTTCTGAAGCTAATCTTCTGGAAATAAGGTCTTTTAGTAAAATTGCTTTCACCTTATGGTTATAATAAACTGACTTATTAATTGGCATCAGCATGTGGCTGTCTGAACCAGCAGCGTGGCAGCCTCTGCTGGCACACATGTCCACAGAGAAATCCCCTCATTCTGCTTTATTCCACATTGGCACTCAAATATTCCCCTCATTTATTTTCCAATAGTTCTATTTTTTTTTTTTTTCTGCAGCAATTCAATCATTCTTTGGCTTATAACAATTTTTTCTTTTAATTTCTGTTTGCAGCTGTGGATTTGCTTCAGGGCATGGGCTGTGTGGGTCTGTTACTTGGAAGTGTTTGTAACAGTGCTGATGTTTGTTGATGCTTTTATGGTGGTGTGCTGGTAAAATTCACATTGTTTCTATTGTGTACATTAGATTAATTTCTGTTGTTTTCAGCAGTTGACAATGTTATGAAATGCACCAACCAGTGCAAACTACATCGGGCTGTGGGTTTTCTTGATGGACTTTTTTTGGCCGCTCACTACTCCAGCATGCATCGGCGGCGGGCTATTTTTATTGCAGCTCGTATTAGTTGTTGCGTAATAAATGCGAGAGCGCATTACCCAATGCAAACCGCGATTTAAAAAAAAACACACACACACAAAAAAAAGGGGGCGAGAGCAGTTGTGATTTCCAGCTCGGCCTCCCGCAGCACGCGTGTCCCCGCGTGGCTCCCACGCGCGTTT
>NW_008246054.1:3552125-3552662 GCF_000691975.1 Corvus brachyrhynchos
CGCTCCGGGGAGGGCGCGGGGGGCCGGGGGGGACCCGCCGGCTTCTGGGACTTGTAGTGCGGGCTGCGGCCGCCGCTTCTCCCCCGGCTCGGTCCGGGACTACGCTGCCCACATGGCCTTGCGCCCCGGCGCATGAGCGCTCGGGCGCTGTAGCGCATCTATTATACTGCCTTGCCGAGGATAAAAAGAAGAGCAACTGGAGGGACTATAAGGCAAACGTTGCTGGAGCTGCCGGGGCAAAGTAATCTATTTAATCTTTCCCTTTATTTGTTAGATGCTTGGGCGTGCATTGCTAGCACTGGGTCATGGTTTCTGGAGGGAGGGGGGCCGGGGAAGAAGGGGGAGGAAAGCAAAACCCACTTGGGAAAGGCCAATGCTGATTTTTTTTATTTTTTTTTTCCCCTCCTCTCTTCTTCTGCTCCTTCTTGTTGCGAGAGCCCCGCGTCGCTCCCCGCGGCCCCGCAGCCTTTGTGCGCCGCCACAATTGTAACAAAGCGCGGCGGGGCGGGCGGGCGCCCGGGCACTGGTTTCCTCCCC
>NW_008246054.1:3553134-3572016 GCF_000691975.1 Corvus brachyrhynchos
CCCGCCGCTGGCTTGGGAGCTGGAAAAAGGTCTGAGCAGGCAGCGGATGATGGGCTGGAAAGTGCGCGTTTCGCGTGTTGTCCGTGTCCGCATGCATTTATTTGTGTATGTGTGTGTGTACCCAGCTGCTCCGCTCGTGTAAATATCCGGTGTTTACCAAACTTTTGCAAATAAATGGAAGCCCAAGGGTTCGCTGCCTAAACTTGATATGCTTTCTAGGTGTAAAAAGAAACGCAGATCCGCAGATTTATATATAGAAGTGTCACGCTATAAATAATGCTACCGATAATAAAAGTAAAACTTCAAAACTCAGCCGTCCTTCTCCTCCGTTTATACTTCTTGTTTGGGTTTGGCACCTCCCTGGGCGCTGGGGATAGAGCATTATTTGTAGCCTGCTTGGTTTCACTTTCAAACAAAGCTGTAGTGTTCGGGTCGCGGGTCTGTGTGCGTCTTTACATGGTTGGGTCTTGCAGGGTGTTAATTCAGAACGTGTTTTCCTCCGGAATTGGCTTTTGACAACGTGGAGAATGCATTCTGTAAGGCTCGGGATAAATATTCTGCGACAGTCCCAGAGCATGGATGTTCCTTTCTGTTGATTTCTTCAGGAGTCCAAAGTTACTAAAATAAACTTGTTTGGATGAGCAAATATGATGGCTTCACTAATATTTCAAGCTTTTATATGTAGGTTTTGGGCTTTTTGTTTTGTTTTGGTTTTTTTTACATCTTAAGTTCCCTGACACTGGTAAATAATAGCAGGTTAGGAGTTGGCATAATTAGCAAAGCACACCTGCTGTTCCTTGCTGGGAATAGAGAAGCATGTTTTTAATATGCTTGTTAATATTTTTAACGTGTACAGTGTACGTGAGTGTGCTGGGGGGGGTCAAATAAAACTGGAAGTTTAGTTTTAAAGCTGAAACTGATGTCTTTAGTTCACACAGTGCTAAGCCAAGGTATTAGAGGGGACTTGGTGACTACCATATGTGCTGCAGGATCTGGGTGACAAGTGCAGAATAAATATGCATCGATCAAAACAAACAAGAAGTCCCCAAAGCAGTTTGGTTGCTTTACAAGCAAAAAAAGCCATGATCTGTATTGCTTACAACTCCCCAACTGCTTGAGTGTTCTGTGAATGCAGGTCCTGCCTCCTGATCTGCAGATCACAGCGCTGGCAGACTGCTGGGTGGCTCACTTTTTTAGGACTGAAGTTTGGGGAGTTTTTTAATAATACCCTGGGAGGCTTCTGCTGAAACAGAGTAACTCCAGACCTCAAAGCCTTCCTTTTTGGAAAGAATAAATGCTAAGTTTGTGTATTTCTTTCTCTTTAGTCTGCACTGGATAAAAATACTCACTTATGCTTATTTAGTGTTTTGAGACAATGTTTAATAAAGGGTTTGGGCAGGGGGTAACAGTCTTACACAGTGTTCCACATAAGCTTGATTGCAATATTGTCTCTTCAGTGCTGAGACAGTAGCTATTCCAGTGAAAGACTTTTCAGTTGTAGTGACCTGTGCATGCAGAGTTTAAATTGAGAAAGAATGCACGTGCAATGTGAAGTGTCTGAGGGTTGTTTTCAAAACTGTCTCTGGAGTGTTAGGTCTCTTATCTTCAAATAAAAGCTAGGCTTCTGGAAATAAAACTGGTGTCATTTAAGCACCAAAGTGCTTACAAAAACTTTAGTTCTTGTCGTTTAAAAAGTATTTAGAGGAAAAGCATGTTGAAGTCTGATGTTCCAGCTCAGCAAGCGTGCTGGGCAGCCTTGTCCTTGCACTATGTGTCTTTAAAGAAGGCTGATTTTGTTATTAGTCAGTGTCTGCAAATGCAAGTGTTTCTGTGGGCTTGGTAGCTGGTTGTTTCTTTGCTCTGCTGGGTACAATGACTTAAATCACAGTTCTTAATAATCTTGCAAAAGGCCTCTTTGCCGAGTTAAGAACTGTGTGTTTAAAACTCATCTCTTAAAACGGAGTGAGTCTAATGGGGGTTTTGGTATCCTCAAACCTCACTTGCAGGCCAGGGGTCCAGCCTGCCTGACCTGAGGGTCTCTCCCTGTGAGGCTGAAGGCAGTGCACACATACAGAGCAGTTTCCCCTGGGGAAGGCTGGGGCTTCCCAGAGTTTTCCCAGGAATGTCTTTTACTTGGTGCAAGTTCCGAACGATGCTGTTTAATGTTTACCTTTTCACTTCGAGGGGAGGCACTTGTGCAGTGGGGTGTGGGTTTCCAGCCAAGCCCTGCTGCACTCCTAGAATCTCACTCCTCCTCCCGGGAGTAATCTGGGAGCCTGATCGCTCTTGTTGACAGCACAAACAACTCGGGAGTCAAATCCCTCTCCTCGGCAGCAGCTGAGTGATGTACTGAGGTCTCATATTTCAAAGGCTTAATTACTTTTACAAAATATATTACTGTGTCTCCTTTGGTAAGCTATCAGGTGCTTTCAGCACAGGCAGAGCTACACTTTGCTAAATAAATGAACAAAGAGTGTTTTGCATCTCAGCGTTGTTGATTGTTTCTCTTTAATCCTGGTTGCTCTTTCTTTGCTAATTTGCAAAATTCATTAATCCACAGTGGGTTTCCCAATCATTACCATGAGCCATATGTTTTGTTTTGTTGGATGTGGTGTTGGTTTTTTGGGGGTTTGTTTTGTTTCATTTCAATTTGCTACATTATTCTTTCGTAATAGCCCAGAACACCGTTGTGAGCAGCAGATTTCTGGGAGTTGGGAGGGAGGCATTGTATGCTGTGCTGCTCAGTGAGCTGTCAGGACATTTTGGAAGGATCTGTGCATCTCGAGCTTTTCTATTCCATACAATCTTACTGTGACATCGGGGTTGTTTTATCAGTCATTAGTGCTTGTTGGAGGTGAACAACTTTGTGTGGGGCAGCCTAACTCCTTAACCCACTTGTTGCTAAAGCCAGTGTTGGAAGGATGTAAATTCTTCTGGAGAGCAGTGCAGAAATTCTCTGTAATGTGCTGTGTTTGCTAGTAGTCCTTTTCCCATTCTTGGTAAGATACTGACTGAAGAAACTACTCACCTCTGTTTTGGATTCCTTATGTACCTTTTCAGGCCTTGGTCTCTTTTCAGCAGATGTTGTCATATTTGGAAGTAGTTCAGCAGCATGGATAACCTGGTCAGAGGAGGTCTTTTTTCTTCTTTCCTGGGAGCAGGGCTCTCTCCTCTCTACCACCAAAGACAATCTGAGGTGAAATTTCTGTGCTTGAGGGACCAATCTGGAACAAATTTCCCAGTTTGCACTGATCCCATGTACTGTCAGACTATGAGATTTAGACTCAGGTGTGTTTGACACTGGTCTGCTTTGGGAATGATCCTGTTTGCTCCTGTCTTTCCTTTAAAGAGAGAGAGGCAGGGACAGGAAAGGATTGCTGCTCCACTCTAGAAGTTTACACTTGGAGAACTTTTCCTGACACAGCTGCACTGCCATCCATGCAGAGCATGCACTGACACAGATGTACAGGCAGAGATGTTCTTTATTGTGGCTGACTCTCCTGTTATAAACAAACCCTACTTGTATTGAAGAAAATGTACATTTTTCCTTCTGGTATTTTGTCTTTTCAACTGCTCAGCTTATCCTTGTGTAACATCACAGAGGGTGCTTCTTTGGAGATCTCCCTTTCTCAGAACCCATCGATATGGCCATGCTGAGATAAATCTGTTTTCTAAAACTCTCCTGGTCCATTGGTTTGGCTATAAGCAAGTGCAGAGTTTGCAGTCCAGAGCTTTTTGCTGGGAGGGGCTGTAGGATGTAGCTGCCTTTTTGCTTACCAAGGCTGGTTTAGGACCCGCGTTGTGCTGTGAGCTGTGGGGGAAAGTGATAATCTGAGCACGTGTGTGTAAGAATTGTCTGCGTTTAGTAGAGAATGCTGTTCCTTCCTGGAGAGCATTGCTTTTTGCTGTTCCTTCCTGGAAAGCATTGCTTTTTGCTGTTCCTTCCTGGAAAGCATTGCTTTTTGCTGTTCCTTCCTGGAGAGCATTGCTTTTTGCAGCTTTTCTGTTGCTGCTACAGTTCTCTTCAGGGTCTGTGACATAATGTTGAAGTGCAGCTCTTCAGTGAAGAAAGAGGGAATTTTCCTCCCACTTTTCCCTGGAGCAAGCGCTTGCCTGAGTGGGAGTGTTATGGATCAGCCAGTGTGCTGAAAGTGTGTTCCTTTCCTGGGCTGGAACAAGCCACATGGGAATCAATTGGGATACTTGTGTCCACCCTGTCGTGGTCATATTTCCTTTGACTTGAACTTCATCCATATGCAGGAGCTCTGAGCAGCTTAGGGCTTGTGTGCTCTAAGCCGTGGGTGCTCTCAGCAGGAGCTGTGCTGGGGAGGCTGAGCTCCTCCTGTCAGGAGCCTGTCCATCGGCCCTCAGCACTGGTCCCTGGGTGTCTGAGGCAGTAGGGAGCACCTTTCCCCCTTCTCCTGAATCAGCAGCCTCCCTTCCCTGCATAGGGAGGGGTGATAGATTTTAAGATCCAAATTTTTCCCCTTTCTCAAAGACCGTTCGGGGATTTAATTCAAACTCACAAACTTGGAGAGTGGAAACTGCTTTTATGCTGTCTGAGGGAGCAACAGCAGCTTAACTATCACAGTTTGTTCACACCTCAGCTGACCTGGAACTTCCTTGCAAAGCTGAGCAAGTTTATGGATCTACCCAACCTTAGCAAAATCACTTTTCGTCGGAAGTAGTAGACCCCATAGAGCCTTTTGTACTTGTGTGGCTGTGTTTGCTTTCAGTTAACACACGGAGTTGTTCTGGGACAATGTGCTTGTTCAAACACAGGGCACTTCAATTGGTTTGGAAACAGATAAAGCCGAGCTGGTGGGAGTGTGCACAGGGGATGAGTGGTGGTCTTAAATGGGAGGGTGACTGGTGTAACAAGTGACTGCTCTGCCTGCAAAGCTGCAATAATTCCCGTGGTGTGTGGGGGCTCTTACTCTGCCCCATTAGCAGGTCTAATGTTACTGTGGCTCAGCTAACAAGCAGTATATTTATGTCATGGTAATTCAATCCCTTTCATTTCATCCTTCAGCCCCTTAAACTGTCTTGATTGTCATGTATCGATTTTGGGTGGACTTTGCATGGGAAAGGTGCAGTGCTGAATTTGTAAACCCAGAGCATGATTTAAACCAGTGGCAGCTCATCCATTTTTACTACCCTTGTAATGCTTTTTGTCCTGAAATTAATCAGTTTTCAAAATAGTAACTTTAGTAATTTAAATACATAAAAACAAATCTAAAAGTTAAGTAGGAGAAAGCGTTGGAGCACAAGAACTGTGCCAAGGTAGGTTGCTGATGAAGATATTTTCTCTAATGAATCACTTTGGTTCTGCTCTGTACAGTGAAATGCTTCAAACAAGTTAACAGACGGATCTGGGTCTGTTTATTAGAAGTCTGTCAATGTTTGCATGGAGCTGCCCCTAAGGAGAACATCTGTAGCACTTGTAAATCATATTAATAATGCTGATATATGGCCTTGCAGAACTGGTGGTGTAAGGGAGAATTGCAGTGTAGGTTATTAGCTACACAGAGCAGGAAACAACCCTTTAAAGAGGTAATACAGAGGAATTAAGTGCTATTTGCAAGGGCTCTGTATTTTATACTTTGCTCAGAGTACTTTCTGTACTTAGTTTCATTAAGAGGAGGTAATCTTCCTGTTCATGTAGCCTCTTAAACTCAGCTGGAAGTGGAATTTGACTGTATCTAAACCCCCCTCCCTAACAGGTGTTAGGACTTTTTGGGTGTTGTGGTTTATCTTTTAGAAATATGTTTAAAGAGCGCTACAGTGTGGGCAGAGGGATAAAGCAGATGGCAGTTTTAGCTTTGCACTTTCTTCCAATGACAAGGAGTGTTGTGCTTAGTAAAGAAGTTGTTTCCAGAAACCCTGGTGTTGGTATTTGAACATCCTGTAAATACAGGTTCCTTTGTGCTCTTGCTTCTTTTTTTTTTTTCTTTTTTTAAAATTTGGGGCCCCTGTAATACTGAGAAGGAGTTAGTCTATAAATGTGTGGGGAAAGGCTAATGACTTCAATTGCAGATGGCAGTGGAAATACTGATATCCTCGTTTTCCAAGTGGGGCATAACAAGCCTGCAGCCTGGGGTGTGAGAACTGTCAGCAGGCTGGTTTGTAGCAGGGGTTTTTGTAATTCTGTGCAGGTACAGCAAACGCTCGGAGATGCTCTGCCCAGCAGGGAAGTAGTTTGAGCTCTTGTGGTTTTTTCTTTCCTTTTTTTAGCCTTTTCTTCAAAAAGCTTTGTGTCCAATAATCTCTCTTTTTGGAAATCAAAGTGCAGAGAAAGAAACAATCGTGACAAAACCTGTTGTAGAAAGGCTCTGTGCCATTTATTCACTGTATGCTGAATCAAACAGAGCGAGTTTGAGGGTTTTCCTTATGCTGTAAAAGTATACAGAGCACTGTATGCTGATTAAAAAGGGGAAGGGCTGACTTTTTCAGGACACAAATGTTTAACTGTGCAGATCACATCCTTTAAAAAGCAGAAAACGAGGGTGTAGATGTACAATAATCCCATTAGGAGTTCTGGACCCTGTGTGGGTGTTGCCACGTTCTGCATTACTGGGTGTACCTAAATGCTGCTGCTGTGCACGTATTGGCTGAAACTTGGGTCAGGGCCAGAGTGTGGGGGGGGTTTTGTTCTTATTTCAGTTAGCTTGGTTGTTTTTTAATAATTTAACTGAAATACGGTGTGTTGACCTGAAACTGGCAAAAGTGTTTGCTGGAGTCACAGGATGAATTGTCAGGAGTGTCACTTGTTGGACAAATCATGCTTTGGAGAAGGAATAGGAGAAACATGGGAAATCGGGAGACAGAGCCTCAAAGGAGATGGGTTATGGTGCTTTAGGCTGTAGTTCAGAAAAGCAGACTGGGTGTGATCCAGCATTTAACAGCAGCCTGTGGTCAATCACATTTTCAAACTGCACAAAATAGGGAGCTTTCACTTCTGTCTCCTCACTCCCTTCATCCCTCCTTTCTTTTCCTGACTTTGTTTCTGTTTTGCTTTCTCCCAGAGGGTGTCGGTTAGCTGCCTGTTTCCTCTTGCAGTTTATCTGCTCAGTAGTGTTTATATCTGTTTCTATCCACCAATTTTGTTTCCTGAAGGAATACAAGCAGAACCAGCCCCAGGCTGACTTCTGCTGAAGCCACTGGGTATCAGGTTAAGACTATTCAGCATTATCATCCAGTACTAAAATGATTAACAGCCTCAGCCTGCTGCTTGTCACTGGGGTGGAGTGTCCGGGATGGACCTGTTGCTCCTGCACTTTTAGCTGGGTGGTTTCTTCTCAACAGCTCTCAGCAAGTGAGATTTTCTGCTTTTGCTCCATGTGCTGTGGCAGCTCCATTGTGTGATGGCTGGGCAAGCAGGAATTCAGAGATTCCCTGCCCCTGAGATCTGTTACAAGCAAGTTCAGGCTGAAGGAACATCAGCTTGTCACACAGTTTGTCTCCCACTTTCAGAGCAGTTGGTGATGCTGACATGAAGGATGCTTAGAAAGGGTGACAGTGGTTCAAACCAAAGCAAAGAAATGGATTTGTAGTTCTGGTTGTTCTTGGAGTATGGATTTGAATGCGAAAACAGGGGTGAGTAGAGGTGGAGCAGTAGATTTGGTCCTTCTGTGAAGCTTAAAGCGATAGTAATTCCAGAAACACAGAGAGGTGGAATAACAAAGAAGGCATCCAGCAGACAGCATGTGTGCCAGTTCTGAATCTGCAGAATTGCCCAGCCTACAGAAGTTGTGACTGAGTCTGTGGAGTCTTTTGCCATGTCCATCAGCAAGGCTTGAATTTGGGATCACCAAACTTTTTTTCCCCTCCTTGGCCAACTTTCCTGTAAACATGGAGATTCCTCTTCTTGATTAGGTTGCGATTTCTTTTTGTGCCGTTTTAGGAAACGTGATGGAAGAGAACAGAATCTCCATGCTCCTGCACCCCTTGCCCTTGTACAGTGGGATTTCTCTGGCTAGGATCCCATTCTGCAGCATTGCTGCAGGGAGAGGATGCTTCTCCAGGGCTGGGTGGCACTGACCTCCCCCAGCTCTCACAGCTGTTGAAACTGAGACAGTGTCAGCACCCACATGTCTGATCAGTCTGACAAGAATCTCCAGCCCCAGATATGCAGCACTGAACCTCCATTGTCATTTTACCTCTCTATAACAGGCAGCTGGAAAAGGAATTAACTCAGAGAAACCACAAAGTGTGGCGAGCTTAAGTTTGTTCCTCTCTGTGCTTAAATCTTCCTTAGAAAGAGGTTTATCTTGATTGACCAATTAGTTGTACCTTGCAGGTGATAAGTCTGCAAAACCCTCTGTGGTGAGGTGCTGAGCCACAGAGACCTTGCAGCTTATTGAGAGGGGAAAGTTGCTGAGCACTTTGCAGGATCAGGCTTGAAGTGGTTCCTCAATCCCAGAGGACTGGGCTGCTGGCTGTGTTGTGGTTTGTTCTGTACTTCCAGAGTGCCCTCAGCCAAGTTCCTGCCTCCCCGAGCTCTCCTGCCCCCCCATCCTGCTCCTGACATGTTGAGAGTGTGGATGGTATGTGGCCATGTGCCAGCACCTTCCCAGCACTTCCTTTTTGCCTGATGTCCCAGGCTGCAGGGCTGCTGCTGCACGTGGGCTTTTGGGGGACTGCAGCCACCCCTACAAATGGTAGAAGTTGCCAAATAAGTGTGCAGTGCACTGGATAAGAGAGGAAATCTGCTCTGAAGCAGGATCTTTTCCGTGTAACTTTTGGGTGTCTGGTTTCTCCCTGGCTCTGCCCCCCATTAGGTGTTGTGGGTTCAGCCCTGTGGGTCACACAAGGTAATTCCATTGCATCTCCACCTTGCCCCTCTGGGGAAAAATGGGATGAGCAGAGTCTGCCCAGACATGTGGTTATCCCAAACACTTCACTTGCTATGCCAAATCTTTCTTATGTAAAAGCCCAACAATTTTTTTTTCTATTGCCATAAAGGTGTAATTTGTGTATCTTGTGAGAGGCACAACCACGAGCATTTTCCTGTAAAGCACCTACTCATTCCCATCCTGTTGATTTGGATGTGCAAGCCACCAGCTGCTCCAAGTACTCTGGAACCTGTTCATAGATCTTATTTATTACAGCTAAGCATTTGTTAACTTTTTCATGATAGGCCACCCAGTTAATTTGCTGAAGTACCTCCTGGCTGATTTTTTGCAAGTGCAGTTCAGCTTATCTCAGTCCAGACCTTACTGCGGAGTCAGGTCTCAAAGCTGGATAAATTCCTTCAGTCAGGAATCCAACACAGAGCAAGCTCTGTACCCACTCACTTCTCCTTCCTCCTGTAGCCTTTTTAACAAAACTCTGTAACTCAGGAGCTTGTACAAAACCAACATAGTCTGAGTTGAAATTTGCTGCCTCCATGTTTCCAGGGGACCACAAAAAGCAGGCCTGGAAGAGATGTCCAGAGGTCATTCTGTCCTCCCCAATGCAAAGAAAGGTCAACCGTGCCTAATTCATTACTGAGATTCTTAAAACTGTTTTTAAAACCAAATTCAAAGCTATGAAAATGAACTTGGTTTAGTGAGAAACATCACTCCCTGCACTTGAAACTGCAGCCTTTAGAAAGCAGTCAAGCCCCATTTGATTTCTGTGTGACATGCAGCTAAATTCCTGCTCAGACTTGATCAGAAGGTGCTTCCTGTGGCATTGGTGACTTGGAGGAGAGAAATACTCTGGCTTCTGATTATCAGAAAGTCCATCACTTTATTTGAGGTCCCTAAGTGTTCATAAGTCTCCAGTGCTTTTATTAAAGTGACTTTCGGGTACTTCTGGGTTTGAAGTCAGCTTGTCAGAGATCTTACAGCAGCGTGATTTGCAGGGAGCACTGAGTAGGCATCAAAACTGAAGACCCTTGAAATTACCAGTTACTCCTGGCTGATTCTTACCTACTGGTTAGGAACCCACAGGCTCCTTACTAAGGAAACACCTGCTCTTATAATAGCCAAGGAGAGACCAAGGGTGGGAAAGTCATCTGCATAATCTGATGAGCATTAAACCAACCAAGTCAAAAGCCAAGGAACTGACTTAATCTGCTGTGATCTTTTCCCCTCCCTCATGCAGAGGTGAGCTCAGGACACAGTTGCATCTCCCAGTCTCAGGATGTTATTAGGGCGGTGCTCAAAATAATATGCATGAAAAGCAAATCTCTGATGTGTGGAATTAATGATTTGGGAGACAGCAAGGATGGCTGAATGGACTTTCAGAGTGCTGCAGTGTGCCATAGGGGCACCACAAGCCAAATTCCCAGCTCCTGCAGTGAAGCCGAGTGTAAATGCCTCATCCTGGTGTCTTGAGGGGGTGGCAGATTGTGTGTAGTGTGTCTGTCTGTCAGGCCAGGGCTGGCTGATAAAGCAACTCGTCTGCCTCAAGTCTTGCTCTCAAATTGCACATCCCTTGAGTTTAAAGACAGCATCCCTGCTGACATGTTAGTAGGTACTGAGAGCTGCCTGAAGTTGTTTCTGTGTGCGGCTGGGAAGGGAAAGGGAGGAAAAGGAGGCATCCACCAGGTTTATTTCCTTCTGAGGAGACTAGAGGAGTGCTGGTGTAGCCCTTACTTTCCACAGCCATAGAATGAAATGGGTACAACTCTCATTAATAACCTTATCTGACTTGGAGGTTGTATGGAGGTTTAGTAGTGCTAAACCTCTCCTGCAGAGAGAGTCTGAGCAAGACAACCAAGGTTGGGCTGCTCCTCTGACCAAAATTCCAACTGTTGGGAAAAAACAGACTGAGAAACTGCTTTGGAGGCTGCAAGGAGCCGATGTGGGGAAGCAATGCTTGGAGCAGCAGCTTGGAGGACACTGCTCTGACTGCCCAGCTGTCAAATTTTGGGTCCGGCTGCTGACTGGGTGGCTCTGGGCAAGTCACCTCACTGTGGTGTAAAGTGTGAGTTGAGAGCAGCAGCCCTTGGAGGAAGGAACAGGGCTTTGTGTGTGCAGAGGGTGAAGTACCAAGGGACCTTGGTCTGTGCCCAGCCTCTGTGTGCTACTGTAATGTAAATAATAACGTGCAGATAACAACGAGGTCAAGGAACATCTCTCAGACATGATAATTTTCCCTGATGGGAAGATTTATGTGGCTGTTTCTGGCTGGGCTGGAATTGTGCCAGATTTTGATCAGTGTCCAAGTAACCACGCAGAAATACTCTACCGGGGGGGGAAAAAACCAAGGAGTTGTTGGACTGCCAGGCTGACATAAAGCTTGCTGTAACTTTGCAATCAAAACAAACACCATCGGGTCCTGCACGGGAGCAAAGCATCCGTTAAATGTTGGGCACTGCCAAAGGAAGTGGCAGAGCCGTTGGCTGGAGCAGCAGGAGTGCTGGCACCCTGCACGCTTCATGGGGCTTCAGAGCTGCTTTTAAAATAGTCCCCACCACTGCAGACAGTAAAATGTTATCCTGCTAGTGCAGGGAATTATTTACATGTTTTCTCCGTGCCAACTGTCTCTCCACTGACTGACCCCATGCAAGAGACTCAATGGAAGAAAAGTTTTTAAAAAAAGAATTCATCCAATCTAGCTGGATTTTTCGATGCCTGGTTTGCCACACTGAGGTTGCAACTTAGCACAAAAGGGCTTAAACTCCAGAGAAGCAAGGTTTCTTTGAGGTTTTGGGTTTTGCTTTTAATTACTATCTCAGACTAAATAAGAACGAGAAGTGTTCGCTCTTCATGTATGACAGCACTTAAGGGTGTATTTTAAATTTGCAATATCAAAACTACTTGTGCAGACAGAGAAATCAAGAACAGCTCCTGCTACTTGAACATTACAGGCCTGAGGAACAGGATAAGTGGTGATTTAAAAATTAAAATTTAAGAAGTTACTACTGCAGGGCTAAGAGAAGTCTCACCTTAGCCCCTCACTGGAAGGTGCACGTGATGTCTGGTTTTGGTAGTCTTTGCTCCAGGCTAGTACAGTACCTCGAACAGTGATGTCCTGGGTCACTGTCCCTAATAGTTGAAATATTTATTGATACCAGTGCAGTTTTGGTAGGTGCTGGAGAGCTTAGACAAGAGCTGTGTAGTTCAGTTCTGCCTGTAGTTATGGGACAATTTGTAGAAGCTTGCTTGTTTTTTGTCTGTGGATCTACTAAAGTGTCCTCTTGGATGATTTGTCTGGCAATTTGGGATGTCAGATGGTCAGGGCCCTCACTTACCTCAATAAATGATGTCTCACATGGAATAGATTTCTCAGGCATTAATTTATCTTTGATTCAAAGTCATTGCCTTTTGGACATTTTCAAAGCATTTTCACCCTCATCTTCCAGATTCCTTGTAATCCTGCTTTTTACATTCTTAAAAATGATACCATTTTGAATCTTTAAAGGTAAAGGAATGGCTGTAGAAACAAATTTTTAGTTTTGAAGATTACAAAGTGATCCAGTATCAAAGCAGCTTCCCCAGCAAAGGGTGAGGAAGCTGCTGGACCAAGAGTTAAAGGTGCAGTGAGGCACAGGCACATGAAAGCTTTATTTATGGCAGGACAGTACTTCCAGTGCTGCCAGACAGTCCAGGTAGCTATTTCTGTCTTCTGCAGGATCCAGCAGTTCAATGCCAGTGCTGCTGGGAGGTTTGTAGCCACTTTTGGGTGTAAAAACCAGTGAGGTGGAGCATGGAAATTAAAGAGGAGCAAGGAACTGACCAAGTTGGCTGTCATGGTTCTGCCCTTCCTTCTTTTGGTAATGTTCTTAATTAAAATCCTTTCTGAGTTGTGTCACTGATGACTGTTCCATCATTTATGTAGACTGTACAAGCCTTGTTTAAGCTCAAGGATCAGAATGGCCTTGTGGAGAGGCAGTGCCTGTCCCAGAGAGTTTTCTCTGCTGGGTGGGGACAGAAAAGTGCTCCCACTATCTCCATGGCACAGATGAGGAGCTGTGGGGTGAAGATTCTGGAAGCCTTGGCTAAGGTCAGGGAGAAAGTCTGAGAGAGGTAGGAGCTATGGATCTGTGGTTTGTTGAATTACAGTTCTGGGATTTAATACAAATTAATTAAAAATCCTTATCAAATTGGAGTTTGAGAGGTAGGACATCAGAAAATTCAAATGAAAAGAGAATCATATTTAGCCTCAGGTTATTTAAAGGGAAGACTTAAGTTATACTGCATAGTTTCAAACTTGTGACCCAAATGCTCACTAGCAGTAGGAATTGTTCTCTGTGGGTGTTTTATTTCCCCTCAATCCTTGCACTGGATTCAGTTTGTTAATCAAGAAGACAACGAACAAAATGCTTCAGTGGTGGTCACTGGGGGCCTGCAGCCAGCATTGCAGACTCTGGGATGATGGATGTTGCTCAGAAACCTGAATCCATGCAGGGAGCTCCCCGGAAGGAGACTGAGTGAAACTTCCTAATTATCTTTTTGTTGTTGTTTTTAATTCTTTGTCTATTTATCCCCCTTGATCTGAAGATTGAATTTTGCAATATTTCTGCTGCTGCTTTGACTTGATGGAACACCAGGAGAAAATGCTTCCCCAGTGTCTTCCAAATCTGAAATCCCAAGTAACATTCTAGTTTCGAAATCCCTTCTCCAGAGGATGCCAGCGGCTCTTTTGTCTGCTTGGTGATCACCCTGCCTGTCACCAGCAGCATGATCAGATGAGAGACCATCCTTTTTGAACTAAGCTGGGCTCCTGAGTTATCAAAGAACAGGGACCAGAAGCCTGGTTTTGGATCTATACTTAAATCCGTGGCACAAGAGAGTCCTGCAGTCATTTTTCTACATCCTTGGAGTATAGTGGGTGTTGTGAACAAATGGTGGCACCATCATAACTGGACTTGCACAAATAATCACATGTATTCACACAGGGGTCTGGGTTAGGTTTTTAACAGTTCCCTCCCTCTACGCTGCAGATCTGTTTGTTTGTGCATAGCTATTTTGGTAAAATTCCCCCAAGTTAGGTATGTGTTTACTTTTTGCCTTCATCTAATCAGCAGCTCACAGGGTAAGTTGATGTTCTATATTTAGTCCAGATATTCAGTAGAGATGATTAGGGCTGTATCAAAGCAGAGGTTTTTGAGTTTTTCCTAGGATGTCTCTCTGCTTTTTCCTTCCTGTGTTGCTGCAGCTTCTGTCCTTGCTCGTGTTTCTCTGTTCAACCAAGAAGCATATGTCAGAGTATTTGTATGGCTTTCTAAGCGTATTTGAAATAATTTGCCTCTAGAAAGTGATTGTGGTCTGTTTGCCGTGAGAAGAGTAGCTGCAGTCCTGATGTGAGTTGAAATATCCAATGTTTATGGAAGATGACATAGCAAAGCTGTTTACCATATGCTACACAAGGCACAGTGATACTGGGCTATTTTTACCTCTGCAGTTTGCAGGGGAAAACCAGAATACAATAATGCAATTTATGTATTCTCCTCTGTTTCAAATGTGCCTTTGAAAGAGAACATGACAGCACTCTCTGAACCAGGTCATGGGTATAACACCAGTTATTATTTGAGCCTGGATCTCAAAACTGTGGTACAAAACTGGGCTCAAAACCACTCAGGTGCATGCAGTAAGAGGCAGAGTAAGACATTTATGAGATTCAAAGCGCAGATCACTTCAAGTTAGGCTGTTTGTGGTGACACCTTTCACTCACAGCAGTTCACAGCATCTTCCTCTGCCCCTTCTTGCATTTCCCTGGATCGAGGTCCTCTGGCAGCTGTCGTCTGCTCTTCGTTGTGGGATTTCAGACTACCCATTGCACCAGAGCAGAGCCTTGTGAGCTGACTCAGTGCCAGGCAGCATGGGTCTCGAGACAATGCAGTTCAGTTTACACGGAGCTGGAAGCTATGGATTTAGCAGCTTGCGTCAGTGCATTCATGGAAGTCTGCATTACATCTTAACTGTATTCCCTGACCATATTCTTAGGTTGCCCTGAGTGTTTTCTTGACATGAAGATGCTCTCTGAGCCAGCTAAGGCAAGAACTAGTCCCATGAAGTTTGCCATCTCTCTGCAGGCTTTGAATTTGGGAATTGCTGTTCCACTGTCTCTCAGGTCTTGAACTGTGCCCATCAAGATAAACTGTGTTTCAGGCATGCAGCCCATGGGGTAAAGAGCCTGAGTTTGAGTACTGTCCATAGAAGAAGTGTCTCAATCTGCCTGCTTCAAAAATCCATATTTACACCCTATTCTCTCTCTCTCTCTCTCTCTCTCCCTCCCTCTCTCTCTCTCTCTCTCCAGTTTGCTCTAGGTTGTATGGTTGCACCCTGGAAATGGGATGTCAGTCCCATTCAGGGAGCATAAAGGAAGAGAGAACACCTCCCCGTTGCTGCTGCAGTGACAGCGAGTGAGAGCCCGAGCAGGAAGATGTCGACGGTCACGTCAGCAATCCAGGCTCCTCAGGGCCCTGTGAATCCGCCGCCTCCGGAGGTGACTAATCCCAATAAACCTGGCCGGAAGACCAACCAACTGCAATATATGCAAAATGTTGTGGTGAAGACCTTGTGGAAGCATCAGTTTGCTTGGCCTTTCTACCAGCCTGTTGATGCAATTAAACTGAATTTGCCGGTACGTACCTGTCACCTTCTCAGTGGTGCCTTCCTAGGAAGCTTTGTGGTTTTGGGATCAGTTTTTGGGATTGCTTAGAGTGCAAATATTGGTGCCTGGGATGGTGTTGGGCTCAGCCAGTGGCTTCATGTGCAGTAAGAGAAGCTTTAGTTCTCTAATCCAGAACAAGAAAATGACACTGCACAGCCCTGCAGCATCCCCAGACTAATCACAGCCTCTGCAGGTGCTCCAGACCAGCCCAGGGAGAAACTGGGTTAACAGGTGGAAACCTTTTAAAGGCCTAAATGCTCTTAAAATAAGAGACTGAAACTTTGAGCACAGTTTTAGCCAGCTCTGGTAAACTTCTGTAAGTGCCAGAGGCAGCTTTTTAAAAAGGGAGGCAGAAATGCTGATTCCCAGCATGAAGGTTGTGTGCTTTGGAGTCAGGTTCATAATAATGGTAAGACTAAAAAGATACAAATTAGAAAACAAATTAATATATATTTTTACATTTACAATTTCCACAAAATTTCGGTGGTGTTTTTTAGGAGGGGGGATGAGGAGAAAGCAGGGATTAGAGGGAGACGTGAACAAAATCACATTAGAGGGAGATGTGACTCAGGAGATGTAACATCTTTCCTTTTTTTCCAACAGGATTATCACAAAATAATAAAAAACCCCATGGACATGGGGACGATCAAGAAGCGTCTGGAACACAACTATTACTGGAGTGCCAGTGAATGTATGCAGGATTTCAACACCATGTTTACAAACTGTTACATTTATAACAAGGTAAAAAAGACCAGAAGAGGCTTTAGAAAAGACCCCCCTACCCCTGTTACTGTGCAGGTTTTGAACAGGGTCAGCTCCGGGCCCTCCTTGCAAGAATTTGAAATGCCACTAATTGCAGCCATGTTACTTGAAATGCACAAAGCTGTCTTTGTGCTGCCTCTTTCTTCCCCCAGACTAGTTAAAATGGCAAATATGCCTTTTAATTATAGGTAGATTTCTGTTCTGGGGTTATGCAGCAAGTTTTTACTCCTTTTATTTTCAGTTAGGAGTTCTCTGGGACGAGCTATACTTTATGCAGCGCTCTGCAGGTGTTTGGAGGTGCTTTGGTGCTGTGTGTTACTGTCTGGCACTAAATAGTATCTGTTAGCAGCAGAAAGGAGTTCGGGAATCATAACTCTGTTCTTTGACTCTGTGTCCATATATATGTTCATACTTACACACATTTAGATTGCTTATTATTATTATTATTACTACTATTAGTATTTTGGGTTTGGCTTGTTTGCTGTTTTGTTAGGTTGTTTGTCATCACTGACCCTGACTGGAGAACAGCTGAAATAAACTAATTAATTAGTTTGAGCCACAGAATGTGTGTTTAGACTCTTCCCTTAGACCTGCTGGCAAGCAGGGAAGGACAGCTCATCCGTTCCAGTTTGCTGCTTCCACACTGCTGTACAGGATGCTGGTTTATCAGGCTCCTACCGAAGTCCTGATAATTCTCTGGATGCAGCACACTTAGGAGCTGTAATAATTGCATGCTAGAGCAGGAGAGTGGCAAGCAGGGAGGGAGAAGAGCTAATCTGTTTATTGTCAGAGTTGGAATATCGTAATTTATTTGAAGGGCATCAGTGTTTTCTAAGCCTGATCTTCAACCTCGCTGCTTCAGATACATGAATGATACAACAAAGGCTCATATTCTTCTTTGTGCAGCCCACAGATGACATTGTTCTCATGGCCCAAGCCCTGGAGAAGATATTTCTGCAGAAGGTTGCCCAGATGCCTCAGGAGGAGGTGGAATTGCTACCCCCAGTTCCTAAAGGCAAAGGTCGCAAACCCTCAGCAGGCACACAGAGCGCAGGTACGGACCCCATCCAGGGACAGGGAATGTTGGGAGCTGTTCCTGAGGCCTGACCCACCTTCCAAGCTGCTGGACTTTTCAGATGGTGAAGAGGCTGGGAAGGGAGAGCGTGGTCTCACAGTTAAAGCCATGAGGAGGAAGGTGTGAGATGCCTGGGTGATGTTCACTCAGGGTTTCAGGGCTCGTCTGTCTCAAGGCCACTCTGCATTTGCCACACAGATCTTGCCGTCTGTGCCTTGCCCATCCATGCAGCACTTCAGTGAGGGAGGGCAGTGCTGTTGCTTCTCTATGCAAAGAAGAAACCAAGGCAAGAAAAGACAAGGTAGTCAGAAATGCCAGTTTGCTGCCAGTGCCAGACCATGGCATGGAAAGTCTTTACAGATTCGGGTTTATACCGCTCACCCTGGGTCCTGGCAGAAATCTGACACAGCAGAGACTTGGACTCAAATTTTGCTAATCCCCTAAACCCTGTATACTTTTCTTTTGCATGCATGGTTACAACATCATAGAATTAAAGGATTTATTAAGCCATTGCAAAAGGCTATGTAGACCATTGCATATCAGTGGAAAGTAAGTTTAGTTCAGCTTACCTAGAACTGATTGTAAATGGATTTAGGACTAAAATGTCCAAGCATGCTAAAACAGTTCATAAAGGAGCTTGTGTGGGCTGAGTTAAATGATTGCAGGGTTGTTTTTTTTTTCTCTAAACAAGGTCTGATTGTTGCTCTGGGAAAGTCAATTGTTCCTCTGTTTTCCCACATTTCAGGTGCTAAATGGGGCTATAACTCTATCCAAGCTCAGAGAAATTAATAATGATGTATCTTTTCAACATCCTTTGATAAAACATAGAAAAAGGGACTGCTGCTCTGGTTATTGGGTAGTAGGTTTGTCTCCCTTTAATGTTACACCAGTAGGCAGGTTTCTAGCAGTGCAGGTGTAGCATCACAGACATTGAGGCCATCAGGAGACTTAAGCTCTACTGAGAGTCACAGAATCATAAAATATGGAGTTGGAAGGGACCCACAGGAATCATTGAGCCCAACTCCTGTCCCTGAACAGGACAACCCCAAGAATCCCCCCTTTGCACTTGTGGCAAATCTGGAGTGCTTTGGGCTCCTGGGTGTTCAGGTGCCTTAGGGCAGTGGTTGTTGCCATTTGCATGGTATGAACACCTTCCACTGTCCCATCTCCTTGAGCTCCTGCTCTTTTGCTGAGCTCAGTGCAGCTCTGGGAGCATCAGAGAGGTGAAGACTGTCCCAGAGCAACACACACTCCACGTGAAAACCTGGAATTATTTTGCATGTGGCTGACCTAAACTCGTGGTGCAAGGACTTAGATCAGAGATTCCTCATTTTTGTTGCACCCTGGTTAACAGCACCGAGCAAATCACACCGTGTCCTTTGTGCTCTCCCCGTGGCCCTGGCCTGGGAGCCCTTCAGCATCAGTTTGCTCCCAGCTCGCTCCCAGCTCTAACCACCAGCGCCTTTCCCCTCTCGTTTGAAAGGAGCGCAGCAAGC
>NW_008246054.1:3572113-3575941 GCF_000691975.1 Corvus brachyrhynchos
CCCGCCGCCGCCCGCCGCTCCGATCATGCCCGTGGTGCCTCCCACGCCCCCGGTCGTCAAGGTAAATCCGGGCAGCCCCTTCCTCTGCTGAGCGGGGCTGGGCTGCCAGCCCTCACTGCTGGCTCCGCGCGTTCCTGCTTTCGTCGTTGGCTGTTGAGTTGGAGAGGGTTGAGAACAATTTTGCCGGTTTTCACACACTCCCGATGAGGTGATGTCACCTGTGTTTGCTTCAGCTCAGTTCCAACCTCTCCTTTTGTAGCGTTCCCCTGTGCTGCTACTCTGGGGCTGTTGGAATTCCCCCCATTTTACACCAAATAGCTCAAAGCATCTCTTCCCTCTCTGACAGCTGATTTTACTGGGGCTGTTCCTTTAAGGTTTTGAGGCTCCAGCATTAGGAATGTTCCTCTCTGCTTTAAACCAGTTCAAGACAAGCCTGTCACTCCAGTTGGAGGAGACTGATGTTGCCTGCAGGTTTTGGGTGCATTAGTTCTGTCTTCCTTACTGAGTAATCTTTTGGGAGTTGTCACTGGTGTTTTGCTGTTTATTATGTTAGTTTATGGGTAAATGGAAATGTTACCTAAATAATTGAAATTTTCTTAGCAAGCTGTGTATTGCTTTAAAAATGATGAAAGCAAAGCTCAGAGAAAGCTGGTTTTTCTAAAAATCTAAACTGTGGAATTAACTACAACAGTATTGGTTGTGAGTTTGCTTGGACCAGCAGAGGCACAGAATTGTTTTGCTTTTTAACCCAATTGTTTGAGAATTGCTAGAGAAATCGTGAGTCAGATCTTGCAGCTAAGCTGTCCTCGAGGCTCAGAAACCTGTCTCATGTTTCAGTTTCTGTCCAAATAACTTGCTTCCGAGAATCAATTTCATTTTAAAACTCAAGGATGAACCCAGAAGTGAGTTTGCCAAATACACAGTGCAAAATTAATTCTGCTTGGCATTTACTTAAGATTTCCCTTAGATTTCTCTAAGGAACTTTTTCCCCCTATCTCCCTCTCCAGAGAAATAAGGAGCACGAGAGAGCTGACTGGACAGTCACAGCTTGAATTTATGTGAGAGGGTTTGTTTGCTTAAGGCAAAATCTACCTTTGCACACCCACTAAATACAGGGGAGTGAGGGCTCACGGGTCTTTGGTGATTAATATGCTTTGGTTCAGAACTTATAGCCTGATCCTGCCACTGGGGACTCAGCCATGTGGTTAAGTTACTGACACTTGCTCAGTCCCGATGCATCAGCTGAGCTGCAGTAATCGACTGGGCGCCCTCCTTTCCCTTGGCAAACACGAGGTAAGAGTCCTGGCTTCCCTCTCAGGGAAATAACACATTTTGCAGCATGGTTGGGCATGGGTTGGAGACGTGCAAATGGTTGCTTACTGTGGCTCAGGTGACATGCAGCGTTGTAGCCATTGTGTGTTGGAGCCTCTAGTCACAAATCCCATTTATCCCGGTGAAGTAAGTGGGGTTTTTTTCTGTCAGAGGTCAGGCAAAACTAAGGATGAGCTGTGCTAGGGTTTCTGCTGGCTGAGAACTGGGCACGCACTCACAGAGCCTGTCCCTCTGCTGTTTCAGAAAAAGGGAGTGAAGCGGAAAGCAGACACCACCACCCCCACCACCTCTGCCATCACTGCCAGCAGGAGCGAGTCCCCCACGCCCCTCTCGGACCCCAAACAGGCCAAAATCATCGCGCGCAGGGAGAGCGGCGGCCGCCCCATCAAACCACCAAAGAAAGACCTGGAAGATGGAGAGGTCCCACAGCACGCAGGGAAGAAGGGCAAACTCTCTGAGCACCTCAAGTACTGTGACAGCATCCTCAAGGAGATGCTCTCCAAGAAGCACGCAGCCTATGCATGGCCCTTTTACAAGCCCGTGGATGCTGAGGCCTTGGAATTACATGACTATCATGATATTATCAAGCACCCCATGGATCTCAGTACTGTGAAAGTACGTCCTCATTTACCACCTCTTTTTGCTGGGGGTCCCTCTGGTTGCAGAGGACTGGCTCCTTCTGTGGGAGGGGGAAGGGGAAAGGGTGGAAACTGAACCTTTTTGGATATCAAGTGGATATTTTTATGTTTTGTTTCCGTCCCCTCTTCCTTTTTTTGCCATAACCTGGAGCAGCTTTTTTTTTCTGCCCTGCAAAGCAGATGTACAATGGCATCCTCTCCTCTCTGTGGGTAGTCCAGCTGTTTAACTGGTGTTCTTGGCACTCTGTTGCACTCTGAAGAGGTGCTTTATTTCACAGGATTCAGTTGATAATATCCCATTTCCAGAAGCTGCTGCCTACCTACTTGGTGGTGGTGGCAGATAGGCTTACACTGAGTAATTCCAGCTGGAATGTGATGGTACTCAGGGAGATGTATGATGGTTTTGTGGTTCATGCTTGGCTTCTCAAGAGTTTAGCTTTGTATGGTCCAGTATTCTTGTTTTTCCCAGTTGGTTTGGAGGTTTGCTGAATCCCTCCGTGAAGCAAAGCCATGTCTTTGTAGTTCCCATCTTTTGCTTGTGAGCCAGGCACTCGAATCTGTGTTGGTGGAGGGGAGACGTGATGTGCAGGAGGTGAAGATGTTGCTGGCTTTCACTGGCATTTCCAGAAGGGTTTTACTGCCAGCTGAGCCAGTGCCTGGGGTTGTCTGAATGCCCGGGTGACAAAAGGGCAGCTGTGGTTGTGATTCCTGTCATATTCCTTGGCAGATCCTATGTGGTACCTGGGAGTAGCATGTTGCACTCTGATGTGCCATGCATCCATCCCAGGGATGCTGTGGGTCTCCAGAGATATCTGCAGCCTGCTAGATGAAGTCCCAGGTGACTGCAGGAAGATTAGAGATGGAGAGAGTGAAATCCTGTCCCTCTCAAGGCTGGTATTTCCATCTGTGCTTAGGTGATTTCTTATTGCAAGAGATCCTTGTGCTGTGTTCTGAAAAATCTAAGTGCAAAGCTGTGATTTCTTGGGTTGGTGACTCCTTCATACTTAAATCTCTTTATAGTCCTCACTTCATTCTTTTAAAATTGTACACCTCTGCCCTTTTCAGGCAAGTGCAGGTGATATCCCCCCTCTTCACCTGAGTAGTGTAGGGCAGAAAATTGGGGACAGGTTGATGGCAAACCCAGTGGAGTCTTTTACACCTAAAGACTCTGGGTTTCTCATTCCACGTGGTAGTATTTTTCTTAATAAAGCTGTTTGAAGTGCTGTCTGGTATTGGTTTTTTATGGAGTGTTTTATTGTCATTGCTCTTGGCCTGTAGATCATAGTGTGACTTCTCAGAGATGCAGCCCATAATACGTTCACTGCGTGGAACAGAAACCTGCCATTTGCAGGCAGTGTCATTTTCCAGTGTCAGGGACTTCCTCTGTGGCTCTGAAAGGTTTTTAGATTTAATTCTGCCCAAGTGACAATGGCTGTGATAAAGCAGCACAACTAATGGCCTCCAAACTAACCAGGGAGGGATTATGTGAGAAAGTAAAACACAGGCATTGCTGCAGCTATAACACATCCTGTCTCTTTGCTTCTGTTGCTATGTTAGGTTTTATTTTCCTCTGAGAATATCCTTCACATCCAGGAGCATTTTTTCCCTGGCAGAGGTGTCTCCAGGAGGATTTGGAGGTTGTTTTCTCTGTGTGTGGTGGAGGAGGCAGGTTGGCTGTTGTGACTGTGCCTGGGGCAGGTGAGATGGAGGGGCTCTAACTGAGCTTGTTGCAGCCAGGAGCAAAGGGATGTGCTGGAATTTTTTGCTGGAGCTAGGACTGAGAGTGGGAACAGCTGAAGGGACAGGATCTGTGAGTTCATCTCCACCTCAATTCTCTTTATCACCGAGGGGGAAAGAG
>NW_008246054.1:3575962-3577586 GCF_000691975.1 Corvus brachyrhynchos
AGCAGAACTGCTTGGAGTAGGAAAGGATGGAAATGTGAGGAGAGAGGGAGGCAGCAGCTGTAATTCCCTGTGAGGAGTGGGATGCACTGAGGCTGGAGCTGCTGCTGCCCTGTCCCCAGGCAGGCAGGGACCACGTGCAGAACATCCCTGTCCCACTCTGTGGTGCTGGGGAGGCAGGACTTGGGGGAACCTGGAGCACCTCTTCTCCTGCTCCATCTGCCAGGATGTTCCACCTCTTCTCCTGCTCTGGCTGCCAGGTCCCAGCAGTGACATGGATGTCTCTGCCTTTGTTTTACTCTGTGGTGAGCAAGCAACAGGCCTTGCTGTACAAAAGGATTTCCACAAGGTGGTTGCTTTTGGAATAAAGCACTTCCTCCAGGGATGTAACTGTGCTCACCCCTTAATTTTCCTGCAGTGAACTGCTGTAGTTTCAGAGCAGCTGAGTCCAGGGTCTTAAAAGTGAGGAACATTCTTTGTGTCCTGCCCAGAGAGGAGGCAAAGAAAAGACTCACCTTAGAGCTGGAGGCACGTTAGACATGAGGAAACAAATTTCTGAACATTAAAGATGATGAAACAATTGATTGAGGGAGAAAATGAGATTGCTGTGGGTAAATGCTGTGTGTGGGACAGAAGGTGGGCGAGCTGGCCTGCCTGCACCTCTGCCAGCCCCGCCTGTCTGACTCCTGATTTGCAGTTGTAAATGTAATCACTTCTTTTTTTTTTTTAAAGCAGCTGGATATGTCTAAGTGTATTTGTAACCAAAGATATTCCAGCCCACCGATTTAAAGTGCTTTTCTTTCTTTTGTTAAGCTAATTATTCTTTATAAGAAAACAAAACAAAAATCCACGGATTAAAACTGTTGGGCTAGAAAACTGTTGAGTTTGGATGAAAAGCAAAGCCTCAGACATTGGAGTGTATTTCATAGGCAGTAATCAGGCCCTGAGTATGCCAAACAAATATAAAAAGGCCTTTCATGCAGTAAGATGTATTTTAAAATAAACGGGCCCTTTGGTTTCAACATATGTTTTGCTTTGGCATTGGCCTGAGAGGCTTTTCAGACAGGAGCACCAAAACCTATTTCCCTTTCTGCCTTTGTGCTGTGGCTCCCAGACTGTCTCCTGGTTTATTCACCAGGAAAATGAGGTCTCCTGACAAAAAGTTTGACAGATGTCTGTCTGCAGCACAGCAGGGAGCAAGGCTGCAGGGACATCACCACCCTGCATCAGGTCCCTCAGAAGCTGTGTCCCTGGAGGTGAAATTCTGCCCTTTCACAACACAAACAGCTCCAGGAGTCATTGCAGTGTTTCAAGACAGTTTCAAGACAGTTCCAAGGTCTATCACAGCTGTGAGATTTCTGTAGTTCCATGAACAAAGGGGAATTTTGCTGGTGTTAGGGGTGGGTGACAGACCCTGAGCATCCCTGACTGCTGCTGGGATGGGGGGTGTCTGTCCCCATCATGTCCCCTGCCTGTCTGCCAGTCAACCCTTCTCTTCTCTGGGGATACAGGTGCCCAAGACACACAAAAGGGAGGCCTGTAAGCACTTGGCAAATAGAGAATTTCTTTAAACCCAGGTCTTTTAAATGCAAATGAAATGTAGTGTTAGCTTCTCTTTCCTTTCAGC
>NW_008246054.1:3577606-3592971 GCF_000691975.1 Corvus brachyrhynchos
AAGGTTTTATACATAGTAGTAATATATGCATAAAATCAATTAAGTGCTGGGAATGCTATAAACTGCTCTCTAAACCCAAATCATTCAGTCCCAAACAGCAAAAGAAGTGGATGGAAGTGAGAGCTGAAAAATAAGAGAAAGGAGCAAGGTACAAATATTTGATATTTATTCTCACTACTCTAGGAAATAACATTATGAGTAGGTTCATAAAGGGTGAATTCTGTATCCATTTCTATCAGTTGGACTTCTAAATTGAGAGTGGGAGTTGTAGTTTAACTGTAAATGCCTATTTTGCTGTAGGAATTGCTGAGCAAACCTCCTGCCCCCTGTTAGCAGCAAGTCAGATTTTCATGATCTTTTCTGCCCTTTCAGATTTACAAGGCAAATATATCCAAGCATTTGTAGAAATACACACTTAAGGTACTGCTGTAATTGTAACTGGCTTGTTGAGTCTTGCCCTTTCAAACCATGACCCTTGTTTCTATTAGCTCCTGATCCATTTTTCTAAATGATTTTTCTAATGATTTTTAAATGTTTTCTGGTAGAATGTGGACCCTGACAGATTTATATTTTACTACTTAGAAAACAAGTTCAATTTAGAATCTTAGTGTTTAAACTGCTATGAAATACCAACTTCTTTGGTTGCCTGGCATTTATTTGCCTGTTTTACAAAGTAGGAACTCTAATTTTATTTAGGAACCAATAACCCTAATCAAACTTCCATTCTCCTAGATGGGATTTTTGAGGCTGTCCTGTCTCTGAGGTTCACATGTCCTCCATGCAGTTGCTACAAATGCCTTTTGCTTATGGCTTTTTTTTTTTCCCCTTTCCCTTTGGCTTGTTTGTTTGCAGAAAAAAATGGACAGTCGGGAATACCAGGATGCACAAGGTTTTGCAGCAGATATTCGGTTAATGTTCTCTAATTGTTACAAGTACAATCCTCCAGACCACGAGGTGGTGGCCATGGCCAGGAAGCTCCAGGTAAAGGTGTTGGCAAATGCATCTTCCAGAGTGTGTTTAGTTCAGGTACAAGGTGAGATCCGGGTGCGGATCTGCTCTTGGCACCAACAAGGGAGACTCCTTCAGCCCTTGGCAGGAGCCTCGTGCTCTCTGCAGGACTGTTGTGCTCTTCACATGGCGTGGGCCCAATGCCATGTTCAGCTCCTAAAATACTATAATCTTTGCTGTTAAAGTCAAGGGAGAATTTTCTCGGGCTTTCCAGATATTCTGTATATTATTATTTACTTGTAGTGCACAAAGACCCTGCCCCTGATGTATTTAAGAGACCAGAGTGAGCTGTTTGCGGCCGAGGCTCCTTTGGTCACCCATTTTTTTCCTCCTTTTTTGCAGGATGTCTTTGAGATGAGGTTTGCAAAAATGCCCGATGAGCCTGCAGAGGCCCCCCCTCCACCTCCCCCAACAGCCCCAGTGGTGAGCAAAAGCACAGAGAGCAGCCACAGCAGCGAGGAGAGCTCCTCCGACTCCGACAGCTCCGACTCCGAGGAGGAGCGGGCGACTCGGCTGGCCGAGCTCCAGGAGCAGGTACTGCCCCATCCCAGCTGTGTCCCCGTGCATTAGACAGAGCACAGCAGCAGGGATTGTGTCCTGAAAAATCCCACCTGGGCTGGGATGCAGGGAAACACTCCCTGCTAAAGGGGAAAAGCATTCAGCTGTGCCATCAGTGTGTGTTTAATCTAATGGTAATTTCCCTCAAGATTGTTTTTCTCAGTGCTGATGCTTTCTACTTCCTTCTGCGATCCCAAAATATGATTGATTTTTGACTTTAGGATATACTTACACCTTGGGATGTAGAGGGAAGGATTTGTGGAGGCATCAGTTACCTTGCCTTGATGGATTTTCCCCTGTTTCCCCCCAGCTGAAAGCCGTCCACGAGCAGCTGGCTGCACTGTCCCAAGCGCCAGTGAACAAACCAAAGAAAAAAAAAGAGAAGAAGGAGAAAGAGAAGAAAAAGAAAGATAAAGAGAAGGAAAAGGAAAAGCACAAAGTAAAAGCCGAGGAGGAGAAGAAACCCAAGGTGGCTCAACCACCAAAACAAACGCAACAGAAGAAAGCCCCAGCTAAGAAAGCAAACAGCACAACCACAGCTAACAGGTGAGAGCCAGCCTTCCACAAGGTGCCTTGAGGGGACAGCCAGGGGCTTCCAGCCTTGTCCTTAATTCCTGGGGAAGCTCAGTAGTAGTTAATTTGCTGCTGAATACTGTTCCCATTCCCAGACAGCTCCAGGGAGTCTTCAACTTGGAGCTGGCAGTGCAACCATCATGTTTTCAGTGTCCAGCTCTTTGAATCCCTGCCTGATTGCTCTCAGATAAGGTTTTGGGGGCTGCCTTTTGTGCAGCCACCAAGAATGTGCCATTTCATAGCTGCCCCCCTGCTGTTTCTTGGGCTTGTTGTCACACTTCACAGGGCTAAAATATAACAGGAACACAACAGCTGATCTCAGGCTGCTGAACTTTTTCAGCACTTGTGATGCTGTTCCAGCCATCTGACGAGAGCTTCAAAGCCAAGAGCATGGGGATGTTTGTTACAAGGGAGTTGGGGGAAAAAAAAGAATTCATTGCTGTGTCCCCATGAATGTTTTCATGCTTGACAACCTCCCCAGGCAGCCCAAGAAAGGAGGCAAGCAAGCATCTGCAACCTACGACTCGGATGAGGAGGAGGAAGGGCTGCCCATGACTTATGATGAGAAACGACAGCTCAGCCTGGACATCAACCGCCTGCCCGGGGAGAAGCTGGGCAGGGTGGTTCACATCATCCAGTCCCGGGAACCTTCCCTCAGAGACTCCAATCCCGACGAGATTGAAATAGATTTTGAAACCTTGAAGCCCACAACGTTACGAGAACTGGAGAGATACGTGAAATCTTGTTTACAGAAAAAACAAAGGAAACCATTTTGTAAGTTACCCTCCCGGGGCACGTGTTCCCCCCAGCAGCTCTGGGGCTCAGCTGTGGAGTCAGGGCATGTGTATTGAGGTTCTCTTACCCACCTGTTGGCTATGTGATGACAGGAATTTTTAGAGATTCTTTTCTCCCAAGGAAATGTACAGAAACTTTCTATTTTTTCTCTGTTCTTTCTTCCCATGGTGTCCTGCTGCAGAGACCTGGAGAGTCAATGTGCTCCTCTGCAAGACCTGTGGGATGCCTTTGTTACTTACCCAGGCTCTGGAAGGCCCTGTAAAGGTTTCAGTCTCATTGTGTCAGGTGTTATGTGCCCACATCTGGAAGGATCAGTTTCTTATCCTGAATAGTTTAGCATCTAATTAGGAAGGAAACAAAAAAACGTGGTTGGGATCCAAACCACCAAGGCAATAAATGATTTGCACAAGGTTACCTGTGGATTCTGGGTGTGTCTGAGCTGTTTATTCACCCCAAAACTGTTCATCCTGCATGGCCTGATCACCACATTGCCCTCACCCTCTATCAGATCAGAGGATGAATGTCAGTCTGCTGCTGAGTGTGTGGGTCGGTGTGGGACACACTTTGTGCCTTGTCCACAAAGCAAATTCTTGCAGCTCCTTGGGAGTTTAGCTCCATCTGGACAGCAAGAGGATCACCTACCTGAAATGCTCCTGGCTCTCTTGGTTAAGGGAGTTTTGCTTTTAAGATTGACACAAAAGCTACTCCCTGCTTTTGTACACCACCTCCGTTCCTTCCCCACAGGATTTTCAGGAAGGCCTAAGCAAAATACAGACTTTCACCTTTCTTTTTGCTTTGATTTATTTTTTTTCCCCTCCCTGAATCCTTCACTGTTGGAATATCTCAGGAAAGGACTTTCCAGAGTGCTTAGGAACAGAAAGCATCCTTTAATTTTGGAACCAAAGTGTAGAGTAACACAGATAACCTCAGATATCCACCCTGTGAGCCTGGCATGCCTGAGTCAGGCTGGGCTCTTGTGCTGGGTGTTCCCTCTTAGGACTGCACTTTACTTTTCTTTTTTTGGTTTTATTTTTTTTAAATCATTGCTTTAAAACAGCTCACAGAAATGTAGGTATTTCCTTGCTGGATCAGGCAAAATATCTGGCTCCTGTTTTGTGCTTCCAATCCTGGCCAACACCTGTGTTCAATTACTCCTCCTTTAGAGGAATATTTCCTTTCCTTGGCAGTAGGAGTGTTGCTGGTACTTCTCACCCTTTCCATCCTGGTGCAGTTACATTCCTGTTGTCTGCCAGCCTTTGCTTCAGTTGGGTTTTAATTTGCCTCTGTTTTGTTTTCTGTTTAGAGCAACATAAACTACAGTAGATTCTTGTGTGAGGGGATCAGAAGTTTTAATGGCAGATGCTTTACTCCTGACAACCTTTAATGGGACACTTTATTTTACAGGGCAGAAAATCCATGTAACAATTCTGTAATTGCAAATCTGTAATTATTGACCATATAACTGGCTGGTAAGTAACCTGTAATGACAAGGTTATTACATGGATATTTCTATCTTCTAAAATACTTTCCAGAAGATCTCTCTTAAAAAAAATTGCATGTTACAGGATGGTGGTGATTTGGTGAGCAAGGCAACTTCAGGTGTTGCCTTCTCTCTGGGATGTGTAGTTGCTGTGTGAGCACTGGATCTTGGCAGTGTCACTGCAGAGTGTGCACACAGATGTACATGCCCTGTAAAATAGTGATGTCCACTCTTTTCCCCAGCATCCCTGCACTTTCAGAAACTCTGCCTTCCTCCTCCACAGCTGCCAGTGGCAAAAAGCAAGCAGCAAAGTCAAAAGAAGAGTTAGCTCAGGAAAAGAAGAAAGAACTAGAAAAACGGTTACAGGATGTCAGTGGGCAGCTAAACAACAACAAGAAGCCTGCAAAGAAAGGTAATGGCTTTGGTTTTATGTGAAAACAGTATCCAAAAGTGGGCAGACTTTTTCATAGGGTCAAAACCTCTGCCTTGGGTTTGGTTCTGTGACAGGAACCCTCAGAGAGTTCCTGCTGGGCACTGAGCTACTGTGTGGGACTGCTTTGGTCCATGTCCAGGTGGAAACTGCTGGGTGGCAAATGGGAGCTGTGTTGGAGGCAATTCCTCCTTCAGAGGGAGGAGGATCTTCCCTGTGTTAGCCTGGTGTGCAGCCCACACCACAGAGCATCTAACACACGTGCGGTCACAAAAATCCCAAACCCCCACGTAGCTCAAGATGCTCCAGAAGGTTCCCCCAGAGCAAACAAAGCTGCTGCCAGCTTTCCCAAGGGGGTTTTGCTGTGCTCAGAGATGGACACTGCCCCACAGCAGAGCTCCTGGGTGGATCCCACACTTCCATGGTCACTGGCAGTCGAAGGAGCCCTGTCACCCTGCGGGTCAAATTGGGAACGAAGGCTGTGGGCAACCCTTCTGTGTTTCAGTTCCTTGCAAGTAACCACATCCCTGCTTTGTTCCCCTGCAGAGAAATCCGGCTCCACTCCCTCTGGAGGCCCTTCCCGGCTCAGCAGCAGCAGCTCCTCCGAGTCCGGGAGCAGCAGCTCCAGCGGCTCCAGCTCGGACAGCAGCGACTCGGAATGAGCTGGGGACACTCGGACACAAACCCCCAAGGGACACCCCCTCCCTCCCCATGCTCTGCAGTGTCCCTTCCCCTCCTTAAACCCCTGCTCTCGGGCCACGGTGGTCAGGTTTTATCCCCTCTCTCTTTCTCTGACTTGTTTTTTATTTTATTTTTTAACTCAGTGTTACAAAAGGTCTCTTCCATTTTTTTTTTTTTTTTGTTGGTGGGGGGGAGGGGGCTCTCTTTTAATAGGTCAAAGATCTTTGAGTGTGTGTGTGTGACTAGACTTTATGACAAATAGTTCCCTTTGCATAAAGTCTCTAAAATTTACATTTTATCTGGAGAAAATTGGTCGAAAATGGAAGAACTTTGAGCTCTTAGCAGGAGATAAATAGAAAATTCTGCAAGGTTTGTAGTACATTTCCCTCCCAGCCCTTTCCCTCTCCCCAGAATATTCTCTTTTAATAAGCCTGCCTGGCTCACACAAGGTAAAAACCATCTTTTTTTAAAGAAATCTCTGTAAAATGGTACTGTATCTGAAAGATGTTAGCTTTTGAACTAGTTGGTGTATTTGTTATTAGCACTAGTATTCTTAATCTCCAAGTCTACAGTGTGATGAAAATGTCAGATGCTATCATCTTTTTACATAAAAACAACAACAAAAAAATCCAAAAAAATTCTCATGTACTGTGGATTGCTAACATGCTTTTTTTTTTAAAATCTTGGTAGAAGCATAGGCACCTGTTCAGGAAGGTCTTGAAGCATGAATTTAACTTTTAAGCACACGAGCAATAGAAGTGGTTGCATTTCTTGGTTTTCCACTCAAAAGCTTCACTTTTCCTGGGGATTCATTGGGAAGAAGGGAGCAAGGGACACACTCAAGTTTCTTGGGAATGGTATTTTTAACATTAAATAGATAATTTCCAGGAAATGGACGCTCTCTATGAAAGTTTTCATGGAATTGAAAGGAGTTTTTTGGCTGGAAGTTGTCAGCTGGAGCCTGGAGTGATCCCTGCAGTGAGCAGGACAAGTCATGTGCCCATTACTGGGCACATCTTCGGGATTTTCTTCATGACAAACACCTCAGTCTGGGCTTAAAATAAAGCAGCACTTGAGCTCCAGCTGAGGCTGAGCTGGCAGGGGAAGTGGAGAGAGGGATTTTGTGTGCGTTTGGGCTTCTTGCTTTTGAGTTTGCTTTGTTTTTCTCCCTTCTCCTCATCGTTCTGGTAGTGAGCTCCTCGACAGGGGATGCTCCTCCTGTGTCAGGCAGGGTGCAGGTTCCAGGCACTGAAATGTTTTACCTCAATGAAAAGGAAAAAGAGGGGAGGGAGAAGAAGAAAAAAAAAAAAGCTAATTTTTTAAAGCTTGCTATTTTTTTTGACCTGCACTGCTGCAATACACCCTGGTTTCAGTGTCCCTAATTTCATGTATATACCATGACTTTATTTATTAAACACCATCAGTCATTTAAAAGGTAATAAAACCTAACAAAAGCCAGGCTGGGGTTCTGCAGGCCAGCAGACAGGCAGACTTTTAATGAGGTTTGAACCAGATTTAAAACAAACAAACAAACAACAACAAAGCAAATAAAAATCCATGAATTTATTTATATACCTTGGACTTTATACCTACAGGTGCTATAGTCCAGTCTCTTGTGTGTCTGGTGCTCTGACATGTTTGGTCTGTTCATTTTTAGATATTTTTTCCCTCTTCTTTTCACCCTAGTCCCCTTTTTTCCCCATTTTGTACAGATTTTGGAGACATACAATTTTGATACAATTTTATTTTCTCGGTGGTCTTCCTCCCCCCCCCCCCCCCCCCCGTCTCCCCCCCCCCCCCCCCCTTTTTTTTTTTTGTGGAACAATGGGGGTTTTATCCTTTTCTAATCCAATGTTAGGAAAACACCAGTTCTATAAAGATACAACATTTGTAATCAGAGGGGCAGAAGTTTTATTGTAAATTCTTTTTATTGTAAAGAAAAAAAATATACAGAGTTTGACAGAAAATTCTGCCTTTCCTTCTCCAGCACCAGCCCCTAAGGCTGCCTCTCTCCTGTGGGGTAGCCCTAAAATTCACCTTCCTGTGCTCTCCCAGCGGTGCAAATTGTTCCAGATTTTATTTTCCCCACAGGTGAGTGGCCCTGGAGCACCCTCAAGGCCAGCACAAGATTTCCTTTGCACACTCAGCCTCCAGGAGCTGGGACAGGAGATGCTGTGCTGGGCTGTGGGCTCTGGTGGATGTCCATGTGCTGGGAATCTGGGAATCACTGCCTGTTTTAGCATTCCAAGGTTTGCACTTCCAGCTGCATCCATGCTCAGTGCCAGTCACCCACTGCCCAGCAGCCAAGGGTGATTTGCTGGATACTTGGGCATCTGCCTCTCAAAATCTGCTGGTGACCAGAGATTGTTTCCCAGAGCATTTGAAAGAAAAATGTTCTGGTTTTTACTGAAATTCATGATTTTTCTTTCCCATTAACAATGGAGTTCAGTTCTGATATTTTTTTTTTAAGTTCTGCCCTTATAAATCCTTCCCCCAGACAGATCCCTGGTAATATATTTTCAGAATTTACTTTGAGGAAATGTAATATTCACCTAATTAAGAGCTTGGGTTTCTTTTTAACGGCGTTGGGTTTCACCTGTGTTTCTCCTGTTGCCTGCGACTCAAACGATCAAAACCAAGGAATATTTTAATGAATAATTGCAACCAATTCACTGCCACGGCATTTGGATAAACAAACTCCCAGTTTTCCCTTCCTGGGACCTTTTCCTGCGTGCTTGACCCTGAGCTGTGGTGGCGGCTTCTGTGGCGGGGACAAACCGGAGCTGGCGTCGGAGGCAACAGCATCACTGCCACAAAAAAACTGGGAATGCGGCTCTGTCACCGTCCTCTGATGTCAGGAACAACCCCTGGAACACACAGACATCCCTCAAGGAGCCACGGGGCTGTCCCACCAAAATCAGTTGGAGCCAGAGGGTTGAGAACCACGTGTGAAGTGATGGGAAAAGGCCCGGCCTGAGACCGGCTCAGCGCTGGAGGAGGATCCCTGTTTGAGCTGGAAAACCATCCCAGCCTGGGGATTTTCAAGGAAAACAACCTGCCAAGGCCACCACGGAATGGGAAGAACCACCTGCACAGCTTTGATCCACCAGCTGCAACTTGGGCTTCCACTTACTGGGAAACTTTTCATGGGAAGTGAGGTGTTCCCAACAAAATGGAGCAAGGAGAAATCCATTTTGGCACGACCCAGGGAATCCATTGATGACTCTTCACTTCCAAACGTTGTCCTTACACTTTTCCATTCTCAGATCGTTCGTAGTGCTCCTTATCCCCACCATGTCCATGGGGGTGCCTCTTGTACAACCCAGGTTTCTCCAGGAGAGATGTTTCCAGTCCAGAGTAAGTAGCAGCAGCCCTAAATGAGTTGGGAACTGAACCAACAGAGCATTTATTTAACTGGGTTTTATTGCATGACACGTCAGTCCAGATGTCACGAAATAACTTTGAAACGATCAAACACACAACGTTTGAAAGAACATTTTTAAACTTAAGAATTAAAAAAAAAAAAAAAGGAAAAAAAAAATTTTTATGGTAGAATTTTTCTTGAATGAACAAAGTTTAACTTTGTTTTCCAGGGGAAACTTCACTGAAATCAGTATGATTTCATATGTATGCACACACACAGAGTTTTATTGAAACTGCTTTTTCGGACGAATTCCTGTTTTAACAAAATATCTGACCAGACCTTTCTCAATCAACCAGCATTACTGCACCTTTTAAAAACTTTGTGAACCTTTTCTCTGATTGTAAACTCAGCCTGTCTTGTGGCTCAGTGGGACCAGAGGGAGATCCCCATCCTGGGGGCTCAGGCCCTGACCCATCGACCGAAGGAATCTCTCGGCTCCAACAGCTCTCTGCACACCAAATGTGTCGTCTGCACACAAAAATCACTGCAATTTTTGTACTGATGTGGTTTGAACCTTGCCTACCCCCAGGGTTTGTAACTGTAGGAGTGATGTTTCAGGACTGTGGCACTGCTGGGAGGGTGGTGATCCCCCAAACACACCCAGCACTGTGTGTGTGGAAATGCACAGCCGAGTTCCCCCTGAGGTCTCTTCCCTGTTCTCCATGTGGTAGAAGCAGACTGCAGTTACCTGATCTAGTTCTTTCTCTGCTTTGGGGACTTTTAGACCAGTTTTTAATTTTTTTTTCCTTGTTTTGAAAGGAATGATGTTTTTTTTTAAAGCTGGGGTTGAAGCTGAGGGGCAGGGATCGGGGCATGACAAAGACAAACCACAACCTTTTTAGTACTGAATTTTAAATTCTCAGTCTCTTCTCAACCCTGAGCAGTTACCACTAGGGCTAACTGTGGGCAGGCTCTGCATCATTAAAGAGAAATTTAGGATTCCTTACACAGCAGCATTATCTTGCTCGAGCTGCATTTTGTAAAGAAAATGGTATTTACATATCTTTTTAAAATGTCATTTTTAAAAAATAAATTAAACCACCAGCTAGGATTTGACACAGGCCACTTAGAACACAGCCCTGATACTGGCATAACCAATCCAGAAAGATTTGTTGTTGTATTTTTGTTTTGTTATTTTGGGGTTTTTTTTTAATATTTAAAGAAAAAAAAAGAAATTGTTACTTTTCTGTATGATGTGCATGCAAATTTACCGTAACTCTTTTTCTTAAAACTTTTTAGTGCCATTTCTAGTATATTCCTGTAAATGTCAGTTATTCAAAAGAGTCAATGTAAGTAGTTTAGCTTGTTTATTGCAAATTGCTGGCCTCAAACAAAACAGACTTAAAAAAAAAAAAAAAAAGAGTTAGAAAGTAATCTTTGATGTTACTGGTAATCACGGACCCTGGTCCTGGGGCATTCGTTTTGTTTTCATAATAAAAAGAAAAATTGTTTTGTGTGTGCAGTTTGATCCCGTATTTTCCCCTCTCCTGATCTTTTCCAGGTGTGGCACTCGTCCCAGTCCAAACCTGCACTGAGCAGTGCCAGGAGCCAAACAAAAATCTATTGAGTCCTGGTGCCACGAGTCCTGTGGGATAATTTTGAGGTCATTTTGTAAGTTTTGTGGAGTGCCACACTCAGGGGCTCACTGCCCTCAGAGTGGGGGCAGCGCTGGGGTGTCTGAATCACAGCTGAGTACCTGGAATAAAACTGCTTTACTTTAAATCCCCCTTTTTTTGGTGAGGGGAGTTCAGCTGCTCCCGTATCCCAGGGCAGCCAAGGAAGCGCTTGGACTCCTCCCAGGATCCTGCAGTCTGCAGGGTCTTAAGTTCTGTGAGAATTGCTCCTGGCTGAGGTAAGTTGGGCTGAAAGGAGATCAAACTTCCCCCAGGTTTGCCACTGGCTTCTCTGAAGCCACCAGGACCTGCAGGAAGCAGAGGGACTTTGTCACCTGCTGCAGCAGCCAGGGCTGGCTCTGTGAGCTCAGGGTGACCTGGAAGGCACAGCTTGAAAAGGCGGGGCTGGAGCAGCTGGGCCCAGTCCCAGCAGAGTCCCAGCATTGCTGTGTGGGGCCAGGATCTATTTCGGTCACTGGAGAGGCTTGGGGTTGGTTTTGCTGTTTGGTTTGTGTGCAAGGTGGGGTTACCACAGCCAGGCTGCCCCAGGGTGGTTAATCTTTCTCTAACCCTGTTCCTGCTCACTGCCTTTCCAAGCCAGCATCTCCAAGGTTTCAGCAAACCTGTTTCACTCTGCTCTTGTATCAGGGACACTCCCACAGGGGCTGTTTGTTCAACCTGTCCTCTGAACAACCTCCTGTGAGGCAGCTGAGGATGTTTCTGTAGCATTTACAGGTGAGTTATTTCTAGGGGTGGCAAGCAGAGCTGTTCCTTGCAGGCTGGGAAGGGGTTGAGGACAGGCAGGACACGATTGAGGTTCAGCTCTCACTGGTCATGCCTTGAATCCTGGGGCCAGGTCTGGGCCCCTCACTGCAAGATGGACAGTGAGGGGCTGGAATGAGTCCAGAGAAGGGAAGAAAAGGGTCTGGAGAGCCTGTTTTATGAGGAGCAGCTGAGGGGACTCAGCCTGGAGGAAAAGGAGGCTCAGGGAAGACCTTGCTCTCTACAGCTGCCTAAAACAAGGATGTGAGGTGGGGTTTGGCCTCTCCTGGGCAACCAGTGACAGGACAAGAGGGAACAGCCTCAAGCTGCACCAGGTGAGGTTCAGGTTGGACATCAGGAGAAATTCCTTCAAGGGGAAAGGGTTGCCAGGCCTTGGCAGGGGCTGCCCAGGGAGGTTTGGAGTCCCCATCCCTGGAGGTGGCACTCAGAGCTCTGGGCTGGTGACAAGGTGGGAGGATTGGTCACAGGCTGGATGTGACAATCTCCAAGGTCTTTTCCAGCCTTGATTCCCTGATTCAGCGTGACAGCCAGAGGCTTTCCTCATCCTGAATGCACTGCTGAGACTTCAGAGCTGCTGGCCTTGGGGAGCTGGAGGAGCCTCCCCTGCAGCTCCTGGTCCAGGGTCTGGGGCTTGGGAGCCCCACCAGTAACTGAGGGAATTCCTCCCTCGCAGGTGGGGAATGCCAAAAGCTGTCACCTGTGCCAGAGCCGTGGGCATGCAGGGGAAAACCAGCCGCTCGCAAAGCTGCATTCAAATCATTTTAATGCACTTTATCAAAGAGGCTACAACAGTGTTTGAAACAAGTGCATCACCACCACACAACTGGCTCACAGAAACGGCCACAGCAGCTACTCCCCAACCCTGCTGTGACCAGTGGCACACAGAAATGGAAAACTACAGTCACATTCATGGAGATGGAAGGACAACTCATCCTCTTCTTCCTGTACTGTCACATCCAGCCTCCATCCTGGAAGAATTTATGCACATTCTTACGGGTTTAGTCTTGTATAGTCCAATTAACACTCTGCAAAATAACTCGATTTTGGTTTACCAGCCACATTAACAAAAAGAGACTGATTATACCCAAAATAAGCATCTTCCTCACTGAAATGAAAAAGAAAGTAAGTGTTGCATTTCTTTTTCTATAAGAAAAGAAAATGAACAGCTGGTTTGGGGGATGTGCTGTTCCTTAAACTCCCAGAGTTCACATGCTCCCCAGGGCTGGCCTGGAACCCACCTCTCCTGCTTCTCCAGGTGACTCCACCTGCAGTTCCCAGGGGAGCTCTGGGCCCAGCCTCCTGCCTGTTTGAGCAAATAATCTCCTGTTCACTCAGCCAAGAACTGGAGGCCCAGGTGGGTCACACATCCCTGGCACTGCTCCCCCGGCACCTCGCCGAGCCTCGCTGGGTTTGTGAATCTCATTGAACGCTTGCACCCGGTTGAAAAACATTTATTCACTGGAATATTTCTCTTCCAGAGCTACTCCTGACAAAACCAAGAGGGTTATTTGTGTGCAGAGCAATGCACGGGTCTGCAAAGCAGCGAGGTCCAGCAGTAGGTTTAAATCTATGGGCACACACACAAGGTATCAAACACCAACACATGCAGAAATAGTGCTTTTAAAAAACAACGAGCTGCCTACTGTTTGCAGGGCTATGGAGATTTCACTCTAGAACAGGTGTGTTCTGCTCAGTGCATGGATTCAGCAAGGTTGAGTGTCTGTGTGTTTGTTGTAGTGTTTCACCTGCACGGGAGAGGTGGAAGAGATTCTTTACTGTATTTAAAAACAAAACAAAAAATAAATAAATAAAGTGCTTGAAAAATGCAAAGGAGGTTTTAGATAAATAGAAGTAATGACTGTGCCTGATAATAGGCAGGTAAATAATCCATCCTGAAGCTGACATCAAATACTGATTTGCCTGGAGTTAAGCTGTGCCCAGGCACTGCTGGGTTGGACACATGTCCTAGGCAGGACAGAAAGGGCAGAACCCTGACGAAGAACTTTCATGCTGAACCCTGGGCATGTAATTCACACCCCTGGAAGTGGCAATTTTGTTTTTAACAAAATTCAGGTGCTTGCTGGGCTGAGTTTCTCAGTGTGATCTTGCCTTGAGCAAGTCAGGATTCAGCAGAAACTTAAACCTGAAAGCAGCAGCCTCTGTGCCCAAGCAGGGCCATGCTTCTCCCTCCTAAAACCCTTCAGTTCATCGAAACAATCCCAGACACAACTTTTAAAATACATGCACCAAACCTACAATCCAACCTGAACTAGAAGTTAAACCCCTCCAAGCTACTGCATGCATTAAAACTTGAGTGCAAAGCAAACTCCAGTGGCCTCTCTCCTTCTGTAACCCACCTCTGGAGTGGGTCTGTGCTGCGTAGGAGTTTCCTCATGTCCCTTAGGACATCGTGAGTATTTACAGGAGTTTCTTCCTTGCTTTCCTGGGCCTGTCCCTCCCTTTCTGGTTGTTCCCTGGGGGATCTGTTCCTGAAGCTGGGCCAGGGATCTGCATGAAAGGAGTCAGCTCCCCTGACTCCAGAACTCCTGTTATTTCCACAATCCCACACTGTGGGATCAGAGAGGGCCCTTTGCTTTGCATGAAACTCCAGCACACCTTTCCTACCAGGTGTTTGGAAGGCTCTGATTAAATCCTGAACACATTCTCTCCCTATTCCCACAATAAACCACTCCATTCCCGGGCTGGAAGAGACCAAAGGGAGACAGAGCAAACAGAACAAGTAATGGCCAGGTGGGTTTAGAGATGAACTTCCTAAGACCACAGCCTCGATGGGAACGGATCTGTGCTCGCCTCTGTCCCACCAGCGTTCCCAGAGCTCTGGAAAAGCACCAGGACTGGCCAGTAAGGGTGGCTGGGGATGGTGCCCAAGTGCCAGCGGGTGTTTCTCAGGGCACACGAGCCACTTACAAGCAACACATGGCCCAGCACGGCCCCTGCCAAGATGCCAGGCAGCAACAGGCTTGGGAGCTCCCCAGCGAGACTGGGGTTGTTGTACACACTCAGTGACATGCAGAATGTGAGTCTATAAACAGCAAACTCAAACAGAAACAATCAAACTTCAGCCTTCCCGGCCTCTCCTGGAAACGCTGCTTCCTCCGCAGGGCTGTGAGAGGATGGCGCACACCCACCTCCCCCAGCTCGATGCTTCCTCTCCACATGTGGGTTCCTATGGGAAATTACATAATAGCACAAAACTTGGACTGCCCCGTGTCCCTGGAGACATCCAGCTTGTTTTTGTCCCGCACCAGGATGGCTTCATTGCCGTACTGCGAGTACCACATGCTCCTGCTGCGGCTCAGGTAGGTGTTGGGGGGAGCTGACTCCAGTTTCTGCTGCTGCTGCTGCCAGATGAGCAGGGAGGTGTCCCTGTACCTCAGCCGGGCATAGCCCTCGGACAAGGCTTTCTCGGGCAGGGGCACCCTCCCGTTCATCACCGTGTCACTCATCTGCCCGAGGAGAGCTCCACAAACAGGAGCTCCTTCCCAACAGCTCCGAAATGAACCCCGCTGGCTGGGTCCAGGTCGATGGCTGCTGCTTGGAGCTCAAGGCAGAACATCCCAGGGGATGGCTCTTGGGATCCACGAGCTGCTGGCACCACTCAGGAGAGGGAGCAAGGCCCCAAAATCACAGCAGGCAGCCTGGCCTTGCTTAAAAACCACGCCAGGACTTCGGAGAGCTTATCCAGTGGTGACACCGCTGCGTGTTTCATGCTGCGAAGGGCCCACACGTGCTGTTTGTCGACAGTCCATGAAGCATCTCCAGAGGTGCGAGCGGCGGCGGCTCTGCAGCCAGGCAGGACAGGCTGAGCGGGTCGGGATGAGCTCTATTCCCTGCAGAACGGATCCCGAAGCCGTGGGGAGGTCAGAGCTCAGAGGTCAGCGGTGCCCAGGCCCGTGCATGGCCTCTCCCCCGCTGATGGCCGGGAGCCCGGCACGTCACGTGCTCAGGGATGCAGGAGAAGATGCTGCTCGGCCCTGCTGTGGTACCCGAGCTGGGGGG
>NW_008246054.1:3593370-3595534 GCF_000691975.1 Corvus brachyrhynchos
TACGGGGCTCCCCACTTCGGATGGGCAGGTCTGGACTACGGCAGTGGGGTCACCCCGAGTGGGGTGAGTGGGTCCGGGCATGGCAGTGGGGCTCCCCAAGGTGGATTTATGGGTCCGGACTATGGCAGTGAAGCCCCCCCAGTGGGTACGAGGGTCCCACGGGTGCCCCCCAGCACTGGATGTGCGGAGTGTTTTAAAGGAGCCCATACTGGGAGCCCATACTGGGAGCACTGGCGCTGAACTGGGGGAGTGCCCCCAAGTGCTGTCCTTGGGAGAGGGGCTGTCCTGGCTGCCAGAGGTGCTGGGGGGTCCCAGCCCTGGGATTTACAGCCCGCTCTCCTTTTTGGTGGGTGACTGGGGGGCAGCCGTGTGTGATGGGGGGGTGCAGGGACCCTTTGTGCCCCTTTGGGCTCCCCAGTGACCGCCCATCCATGGGGTGAGGACAGGCAGGGGACACCCCTGTGTGCTGCCAGCCTCATGCCACCGTCACCGTGCTCTGCGTGGGACAGGAGCGTGACCGAGCAGCCCCTCCTTGACCTCCGCTCGCCATCTCTCTCTACCCCGGCGCCTCTCCTTATCCCGCCTGTCCTCCGGCCAGCACAGTACGAAATATGTTTTGAAGAGAGCTGCAGGGCTTATTCTTTTCCTGATGATGCTAAATTTAAGCTCTCAATCTTCTTATCTCCTGTGAAGGCAGCGCCATCTAATCTCCCGCGAAGGACCCGATGCACTTATCCGAGCAGAGCTGCCCCAGGCGCTGCTCCCGTTGTTCCGCTCGGCCCTCACGGACACAAACAAGAGGCTGTGGTTTACTTCGTCAGAGGGAAGGCATGCTGCAATTCCCTGTTCCCAGGAGATTTAGGCCAAACGCAAAGAAGAGGGAAGCAAAAAAAGGGAAAAAAAAGAGGAATGACCACACTATTAAACTGTTTATTGTCAGAAATATCCTGACTGCTGCTTAATCTGCTTCCTGCTAGTGCAGAGAAGCCAGCCCTGACCCAGTCATGGAACAAAGTGCAAAATCCTTCAGTGGACAAGATTTAGGGTTTTTTTAAGGTTGTCTTGGTATTCTCTGTAAAATTACTGGCTCTGTTATCACCAAAATAACAGAAGTTGGGAAGGGGGTGGGTGCACTGCCGAGGTGGGGCAAGGAGAAGGGTTGGAACCTGCCGAGCTCCAACTGCTCTGACCCCTCCACTCGACCCTTCGCTGTGAGTCCCTGAGTTACCTGCCAACAGGACCCTTCCCAAATAAACCATGGAGGCAGCAGCAGTGGAATGGATCAGGTGAAATCCAGGTGCTACTCAGTCAATAATGGTTTGTTCCTCTCCTCCTTCCTCCGAGGAAATCTCTGCTTTGCTCTCCCTGAGCTGCCTCAGGCCGTTCCTCTGCTGTGCCATGGCTGCAGTGAGGGGCTGGGCGCTTTTCCCCTTGCCCAGTTCCTGGGGCTGTGAACGCTGTGTCTGTCTGATTTTGATGGGAAACCGGTTGGGATGGAGCCCGGTGGAGGATCCTTAATCAGTGAGGGTGTCCCAGCAGCGCAGTGATGGCATTGGGAGCTGTTAACTGGTGGTTGCTGGTATTCAGCACAGCTGGGGCATCCCAAAGTGAGGCTGTTCCACAGAGAAACGCCCAGGGAAGTGCCTGGGGTCAGAGTCCTTTTCCAGTGGAGTTGTACTCTCAGGCTAAACAAAGAGCACCCGTGGCTGAACGCTCCCGTTGCTCCAGCACAAGAGGAGAATCCAGTTCATCCCTTCTGCCTTGCACTGAGCTGTGCCAGGTTAATTTTCCTGCTCCTTCCCATGGTGACAGGCAGTCACCTCCGTGGGCAGCTCCAGGAGGTGGCTCCTGCGGGAAGGGCAGGGACACGAGCTGTGCTGGCAGCACTGCAGGCCCTTAGCAGGAGGATAATTGCAGGGAGTGTGGCAGGGGGCAGGTGGAGCAGGTGTGTGATGAGCCAGACAGAGGATTCTTGTCTGTACCCTGTAGCTGAACACTTTGGTGGCCCTGTGATTTCCCCCTCGCTGATAATCGAGCAGCGGGTTTGCCGAGCTGGGGCTCGCACAGCTTTCCTAAAATAGTTGGTGAAAGGAGATCACAAAATCTAAGGGTGTGTTGCAAATGGCACGTAGGCTGTGTGACAGCTGCCGTGCCAGCAGCCCGG
>NW_008246054.1:3595684-3595917 GCF_000691975.1 Corvus brachyrhynchos
CTGGCGGTGTGGCTCTGCTGTTTAAGAGATATTTTCAGAGGGGCTGCCCCGTGGCTGCTTCTGTGCACGCGGGGAGTCAGCTCTTCTCCCAGGAGTGACACCAAGCATTGCAGAAAATGCACATTACTGGGAAACGTGGCCACATCCCAGGTATGTTTGGGTTGATGTGTAAGGTATGGTGTCCTCACACATGTTAGTGCATTTAATTTTCTTCCTTCTCACCTTCCTTCATT
>NW_008246054.1:3595948-3597781 GCF_000691975.1 Corvus brachyrhynchos
ACTAGTTTTCCCTATTCCACGCTGGACTGGGATGTCCCCAGCCTGCTCTGTTACGTTCCCAAACTGCCACCACTTCACCAGCCAGGTCCCCCTCACACCCCCTCTGCATTGGGACCCGCTGCCTGCCAGGCTCCTCGTCTGTACACCCTGAGACATTTGGGGCTGAAAAAGCACAATGTTCCCTCTGGCAGCATCTTCTCGGTGCATCCAGCCACCTCTCGGGCTTCTCTCCTGCAAGGAACTCAAACAAAAGCACACGGAGCAAAGTCTGCGAGCGGAGAGAAGCTCCACGCTGGGTCCCCAGCAGAGGGTGGTGTCAGCCTCTGCCCTGCCCGGCTGTCATTCCCTGTCATTCCCTGGGTGCCCGTCATTCCCTGGGTGCCCGTCATTCCCTGGGTGCCATTCCCAGCAGTGCCAAGAGGCAGGAGAGGGGAGCACCAGCTCCAGCACAAAATCCAACCTCTTTAATGTATTCAAGGTCCCTTTTAGCTTTAGGTCCATCCTGAAAACAGCATCTGAGTCCTCTCCACACCCCTCCATCCTCTTGCAGGACAGTTTGTACAATCTGGAGCTCACAGCTCACCAGCGTGTGCTGGAGTCAAGCTCTTCCCGAGCCTGGCTGCACAGGTTTTGGTTGTTTTGATTTTTCCTGCTCTCAGAAATACCTCTGCCATCAGCCCTTTGGGTTGCTGCAGAGGTAGGCGAGGAGCGTACTTGCTCCAACACCTCCCACGCAGAGCCTGGCTCTGCAGCTGCAGGGATTGTTCCCAAGTGTCCAGGGGCCAAGAACGCTTTTTATTACTCAGTAAAAAAGCCAGGCTGTGGCTCGCAGCTTTAATTATGCACATATAATAAACTCCTCTGTTGTCGTCTACCTACAGACCTGACCTCACACGGCAGGCTGGTACTGAGTCAACCAAAATTATCCCTGGCACGACTCCACCACCTTCAGTAGCCTCGTGATTCCTGCCTATGGGTGCTGTTGGAGGGCAGAAACGCTTCGTGAAGAACTAAAAAATCGAGAAAATCACTCTGAGAAAGCACCTCCTCGGGGTATGGGGAGTGTGGGCTGAGATCTGGATTCACCCGGGGCAGGGCGTAGCTCTTGATGGTGAGACAGGAGCGTGTGGATGCTGCTCCCTCTTGGATCGCACTGTTCGTACCCTGCCCTGGCCCAGGGGCACAGCCGGGCTGAGCTGTGGACAGCCAGCACCTCGGCATGAAAGCATTTCTTCTTTAAAAAAAAAAACCCCAAACTTCCTTGGAGTATTAAACAATTATTTTCTGTTCTTCGGAGAGATCCTCCTTCCTAGATTGAAAATGAAGGCTCATGGCTGTAGAGTTGCTCCTTCTCCTTTATCTCCGCTCGGCTCCATTTGGAAGAGATTAGTGTTGCATTTGTTTGACATCCAGGTTAATAGCTTCCCTTCGTCCCAGTCCCGGCTTCCGGTTTTGGCTATCTGGAAAGGCGGGCTGGAAATTAATCGGCAAACTCTGGGGAGAGGATCTCGGAAGAAAACTCAGAACAGATTTGAAAAGAGGCTGTTCTAAGCCGCGCTGATTTGGATGGAAGCCACCGGTGAAAATTAGAGATTTTTCAAGAGTTTGCTGCCAAGGAGTTAATGCGTGAGAGTTGAGGTTTTTAATAAATACACTGGTAATTAATTATAGGAGTTGTCCTCCCGTTTGAAAGTCAAGGAACGCGATCGCTTGTTTGGGTTAAACATCTCCCCTGCAGTATTTGCAACCCAAACACGGGATGACGAGTGGCAGCGAGCGGTCAGACAAAGCGGGGTCTGTGTGTGTGGGGGGAGGCGGAGGAGCCCCGGCACC